>NW_028274809.1:2707916-3023125 GCF_037043125.1 Eumetopias jubatus | reverse complement strand
GGCTTTGGGGACCTCTTTTCTGATACGACTGAGCACGTGGCTGACCCTCAGCGTGACAGGTGCTGCATCGTCCTTGGGGGACAGCACTTGCCCGATGGACACCAGGAAGGGAGAGCCTCTGGCCCGCAGTCGGCTGTCCCCATCAAGAGTGGGGTGACACCATACCGTGTACATCTTTCTAAGAACACCGTTGTCTTGCAGGTTGAGATATTCAGCTCCCAGAAAGGCCCTGGTGCCTCGATGTCCCTCCTGTGCCTGGCTTCCATGGTGGTGATGCTCTGTCTCTCAGTAACTATTCTGTCTTCTGTACAAACAGGACCGCCATGCCCCACCAGGCCCGGGCTCACCTGCAGTGCAGACCACACCTCCAGCCCCCTTGCTGTCAGCTGTGCCCAAGGTACGGCCAGAGGTTTATGCAGAAAACATGTGCACAGAGTCTGGTAAGGGTCCTTGAGGAGCCCTTCTGGGTGCTGAGGCAGGTCCTTGAGAAGGCTCTAGAAGGTTCTAGAAGGCCTCAGGAGGGGTGAGGGATGGTCCCAGCCAGTAGGAGATGGGACCTCTGGGAGACTTCGGTCCAGCTGGTCTGGACCTCTTCGCTCTTTAAGGACGTATCTCTGTCAAGCTGTGTGTGTATGGAGGTGGGGGTAGAATGTATTTAACAGCTTTTGAACTAGGTTTATACTTTCTGAGGATGTAGATACACGTGCGGCTCCCTTTGAGTGGTTGCCTCAGGCCCTGCGAATGTTTGTGGGGGGCCTGAGAGATCCCTGCCACCAGGCCACACACTGTCGTGCGGGTCACTGCCCGTGAGTAGCCTCAAGCCCCCACTGTCGGTTAGGGATTCCGGCTGCCTTCGAAGACGGACCGGACCCCTGTTGATAGGGAGACTGCATCAGGGACATGTGACACCCCAAAACCACACCCAGAAGCTTGACGCGGGGCAACCGGGTCCACACCATCAGTATCATTCTGTTTTACGGGAATCAGATAAAAAGACACTGAGTCTTTCAGTTCTAACACAATTTAGTTGCAAATCCAAGCTTCCATTTTCATGCACTCAGTTATCAGAGGATGTGGAAGCGGTACGAGAGACTGAGAGCGTTGTCCCCGTTTTAGCTTCTGTGCACAGTCCCGGACACGCTCATGGGTTAGAGCGCCACACTTCTGCCCAGCACTCCGGACCGGAACCTGCCCTGCCCTCCGAGAAACAAACTATGTCGTCCCTTTCACGTGGGAACGAGCAAAATACTTCAATCTGCCGAGGGTTTATCTTAAATAGGAATGTGAAAGGCATTTTAAAAATAAAATTCGTCTTACTTATTTAAACTGTTTAATACTACTACTCTTTTCTTTTCTTTTTAAGATTTTATTTATTTATTTGAGAGAGAGCACATGAGAGGGGGGGAGCGTCAGAGGGAGAAGCAGACTCCCCGCCGAGCAGGGAGCCGGATGCGGGACTCGATCCCGGGACTCCGGGATCATGACCGGAGCCGAAGGCAGTCGCTTAACCAACTGAGCCACCCAGGCGCCCCTACTCTTTTAATTCTTGGTGGGAAGATTGTGTATCCGGAAGCCGAATGAAAAGCCTTTTCCATCTGTAGCTGTGCCTCGGTGTTTACTTTTTGTAGAAAGTGTAGGGCCCAGAAGCTTCACAATGTTTGCTTACCTATTGCCTCCGCAAACACTAGGGAGCGTCACCGTCCTCCAAGCCTTCGCGGAGCAGTGGGCCCCGTGGTCACGCCTGCGTCCGACGGGCCCTTCTGAGGCTGGAGCCCACGCCCCGCCTGCACATGCCGCAGACGGGGTCTGTGAGCGCGCTGGTGTCTTCCGCAAGCACACTGCCGGGGAGTAAGGAGGGAGCTGAGCCCACAGGGCAGAGATGTGAGGGACGGGCCCATCTGATGCTATGTGAGGTCCCGGTTTGAATCCTGATGAAACCAAACCGAGTGTAGAAACGACCGGGATGATCTCAGTGCCGGCTGGATATCTGATGTCAGGGAACCGCGAGGTTTTAAAGCACGATGCGGTGTTATGTCACATTTAAGGAAAAAGTCCGTCTCTTCGAGGGACGACTACTGAAATACATGCAGATGGAGGAGGTGCATCTGGGACTTGCTTGGACGCCAGCCTGCCCGCGGGGAGGGGCGCAGACCGAGCACACCCGGGGCGGGCTCCCAGCGTGGGATCGTGGGGCTGCTATCTGCACCTCTCTCGTGTTTGACTTTTTCCATTAACAAGAGAGGGAAGAATCCCAGGGCAAGAAGGTGCTTGAAACTTGCACTGGACAAGGGATGGGCACCAACATATATTTTAAAACTCTACTTCCCGACTCTCATAACCAACAGGTGAATGGGCTGAGAAGACTGAGCCCCAGAATGAATCATTCACTCCACCTGTTTGTGGAGATCCTAGTGTGTTTCAATCTCTGCGGAGACAGGAGTGACCCTAAGAGGTTCAAAGCTTTTGTTCCAGCGGGCGAGGCCGACCAGCTGGCAGGAGAACGACCCCGTCCGGGGCGCCTGCCCAGCGTCCAGCCTCAGCAGGGTCAGCCTGGCTCCGGCGGTGGGGAGCCTACAGGGTGGAGCAGGGGGAGCGGCCTGAGAGAGGTGAGTGAATTACCAGCATATTCTGAAGGCAAAGCTGCTGGGGTTTGCAATAAACCATATTAAGCCCGGCCAGGCCAGGCGGCTGGTTCTGCCCGGCATGGGTGTGGTGTGGACGCCTGTGGCCACCCTCGCTCCCTGAGTGTGGACTGGCCTCCTGACTGGCTCCTGAGTGATGGCATCTCACCGCCGAGAGCTGGTGATAAAAGGCTGTGGCTGTCTTCAGGGTGTGCTCTCCCTGCCTCCCCTGCTCTGGGGGCCGGTGGCGAGGTGGTCCTGAGGGGTGGCCCATGTGGCGAGTGAAGCGGGTCTGCCCACCACCGGGGGAGTGTGCTGGAAGGGGGTCCCCCACGCGAGCCCTGCCGACAGTGTGACTGGCGCCTGGGGAGGGACCCTGAGCCAGAGGCGTCCCGCTGAGCCACACCCGGGCTCCTGCCCACAGCAAGCAAGCTGGTGACCGCTGGAGACCCCACGCTGCTGTGCACCATGTTTATGAAGGAGACGGCCGGGCAGAGGGAGAAGCCCGGCTGTGAAGCAGGCCGGGACCCACGGGGAGGGGAGAGAATGGTCCTCGCCCCCCCATGCCAACTGATCAGTCACTGAACGTGGGGGCCCAGGAGGGGTGCGGCCTTCGCTGGGGGAGTGGGGCAGTCACTTGGGGGTGGCAGTGTGCTGCTGGGGGCCGGGCAGCTGAGGGGGGTTTGCAGACTCGCCGCCTTGGTGGGGGGCTGCAAATGTTTTGGGGAAGAAGATGGCACAAGGACATTTAATGAGGAGCTGCCCATGGGACCTGCTGGTGTGGGCAGAGGGTGCCAGGTGCACTGTGGGCCTGGGCCCGGGGGGCCACATGTGTGGGTTCAAGTGAGTCCTGGCCCACGACAGGTGGGCCCGGGGTGGGGGCCCTGGTGAGAGGCAGCGAGGACGCGAGCACACGGCAGGAACCAGAGATGCTGTTTTATTTACACCACAAGAGCGACAAGCTGTCTGATGAGGTACAAAACGCTGGACTCCGGGGCAAGTGGAATGGAGTCGGCCGTCAGAGGAGGACACCGTCGTCGGGGAAAACCCGCCCACACAGAACAAAACAAGAATGAGAAAACCAAGAACAAAATCTCCAACTCCACTGAGCAAAAGAAAGAACCGTTGGAAGGTCCAGACGATCAGAGAGAACGGATTACATTACAGAAGAAAACAGGTGGCCACCACTGCGGCGGACCCCACGTGGCGCGCGCTCAGGTGCCACGGGGGCCGCGGCATCGCGACCCATCTGTAAGAAGCTCTTGGGTGAACAGGGTCAGCCCCCCTTATATATATTATATATACGTCTCATAAACTGGAAAATAGCGCCTCCACTATGGGGCACACACACCGAGAACCCAAACAAACAGAAACTGTCCGCTTTCTTCTTCTTCCACTTGGAGACGTTCAATCCCGCCAGACTTGGCCGCGAGCCGTGTGGGGAAGGAGCGCGGCTTGGTGACAAGGGAGACGCGACCTCCTCTGGACGCCAAGTTGGACTGTGAGCCGCGGCGCTCCCCCCCCGGCTCACGGCTGCGCGGCTGCAAGTGACCTCTTAGCCACGCGTCATCTAGAAGCAACGAGAAAGTCAATACAGCTGTGCGGAAAGGGGCGCTTTCGGGCCATGGGCCGGACTGCTCCTCTGTCGGGGTCGCCGGCCGCTGGCCCGCCGGGCCCTGTGCAAGAGCAGAGGGGACAAACGAAACGAATGCCTCCAAGTCAACTGAAGAGAGACGGGCAGTTCGCCTTGACTTCTGTGTCGTTTCCCTACAACACTGTTTCCACATAAATACAATAAACTCTATTATTGGTATGTCACAAGTGCTAGATAAACTTTTCTTAATATGACAAATGTGTTAAGTAGTCCTTTTTAGTTTTCTTACAATAAAAAGTACAATTTCTTAAGAATAAGTTCAAGAAGACGCAAACATTCCCCCCCACCCCCGACTCGCCTTCAAGGTTTCATGTGGTTTTACAGAAAAATTCCCATCTTTTGTATCTGCAAATGTCGTGAGAGGGGAACCAAAAAAGGCATTTTTTTTCTTCTTCCCCAAAGCTGCCGAGTTTGGCGTGCAAAATCTGTGTACAATATAAAGACATGCCGGTCATAGAGTCCATGCAACCTCCAGCTGTAGGAACTTAAAAAAATATATTCATATATGTTTATATATATATTTATATATGTATCAATGCCCGTAAAACACGTGGGCCCAAAAGTCTACAAAAAGAATGGAATGAGCACATGGCTGTGACCAGTAAAGAAGGAATGTTCTGATCGAAAGTAAAACCCAGAAACGCTGCCGCCGGCGCCGCGTTCGTGTCCGAGCAACGCCCGGCGGTCCTTCCTCTGGAAACAGACTTTTAAAAGAAGTGGAGAAAAACTGAAACACTCTGACAAAGTGGCCCTTCGGGGCCGAGGGGCTGGCGGCCGCCTGCTGGTGGGGCTCGGGCACGTCGTGGCGCGGCTGGAGCCGAAAGGGCGGGCGCCCCGTGTCCCGGCGGCGCCGTGGGGTTTCCCGCGAAGGGACATAAAGTGCTCGCTCGCTGACCCCTGGCTGGCCAGTGCCCCCGAGGCCTTTGCAAAGGAAGAAAAAGGCTAAAGGTGCCGGGGCCAGAGAGGGGAGGTGAGGCGCCCTCCCTGACGTGGGGTCCCGCAGACCCTGGGGCAGGCCCTCCGCTGCCCGTGCTGGCGGCGGGTGGCGGGGAAGGGCTGAGTGTGTCTTTAAAGAAAAGAAAAGGCTACACGGTAATGCTTTAAGCACATCTATGGCGCTGGAGTGAGCTGACCAACGCAGCATGCTCCCCTGCCAGGCCTCTCGGCGGAGGGTGTCTCCCCGAAGGAGACCGGGAGTGAGCCCTCCGCGGACAACTCCCTCACCCAGTCAACTGTAAAAAGCGTGAGATGACCTCTTCCTCTCTAAGAGCCACGGCCGGCAGGCGGCAGGGGGTCCCACAGGCCATGCAGGGGCCGGGCCCTGCCGCCGCGCTCACGCCCTGATGGCCCCGACGGCCGACGTGGCTCCCACACACCGGCGCCTCCCGCCGAGGTGGGCTTCCGAGCAAAGTGGGGTCAGCGGGAGGAGAAAGCCACATGGGCCCCGAGACCTTTCTGTCCTGCTCTGGGACTGCCGTCCTGGGCCGGACCACCAGCATCTCGACAACCAAGCCAATCCAAGAATTTGGATTCGTCTGGCTGGAAGTCCGGCTGCATCAGTGTCTCCTTCAGAAGCTACCCTGTGAACGGGACCAAACTCAGGGACGTGGCTCGGGGTTCCCTCCTATGGGAGCACTGTGCCTGAACCCGGTACATGCTTTGGAATGAAATTGGTGGCTTCAAGTGCTGGAAAATAAGTTACCAGTGAAAAGTGACGGTCAGTTACTGTCAACGAGAGAAAGAGCGAGGACTGGCTGCCCTGGTCAGGAATCCGTGCTGTCCCTGCAGGCTCGCCAGGCAGCAGGGGCCCCTTGACTCCCCGCAGCCACAGGCTCCAAAACTCGGGGCCTGCTGCTTCCGGTCAGGACCCCGGCCATGAGGCTGCAGCGGGGAACACCCCCAACAGGTGTGGGCCTCACTCGGGCCCCATGCATTGCTGACATGCTTTAAAAGGTCTTTGGAAAACTGAATTTTAAAAATGCTGTCCTGACAACGCGGTCAGAGAAGTTGAAACAGGAGTTTCGTGAGTGCTGACGGCCCGTGGTGTCTGGCGAGCGACCTTGCCCACAGCACGGCGGAGGGGAGGACACAGCACCCCTTGTAATACTGCCGATGTGGGGGGAAGAGGAGCCCCCGGTCTGGACGCAGCCGTGGGGATGGAGCCGGGACAGACGCCCTACTGGCATCGCCGTGGAGACCACGTGTCCCCCAACTCGCACAAGCTCACTTCCCGAAAACGGCTGCCACACAACACTGCTTACTGTACAGAAATAAACAAGGATGAAAATGATAAAAAAAACACAACCTTTAAAAGTTAAAAAAAATGTACAAGCAAGAAGTTAGAAAGAAAGAAAGTTTAGACATTGTTACCATTCAGGAAACTGCTAAATGGTGAGAAAAAATGTAAAATTCACAAAACAATGCTTATTCAGGATCTCTTCGTGAAAAATTCATACAAAAATCAACAGCAAATTTATATTCTTTGCTATAAAAACTCATTAGGTACATATGTGCACGGAGGCTTGGAGCGGGAGGGGTCCTGTCCGAAAAGAGCGGAACGAAAGCACACACCTGCCGGGTAGCTGCCCAGTGGCGAACGTGTTGGCGATCTGAAAGCTATCCAATCTGGAGTTCAAAAATACGTGAGTTTCAAACGAGATCCCTTTCCGTAAGCACCTTGATGTCTAATTCACAAGTCGTTCATTCGCCAGGGACCTTTACGATCTGCATTTATTATATATATATATACTCTTTCTATAAATGCATTATAAATATTTTATCAAGATTTCATAAGAATCAAGTTTCTTAGCTTGGAATACATTGGAATATATATTATACATATATATATTTATTTATACCTAAAATTTAAGCAATACTTCATGCTACTTGCTTTTAATAAAAAGCATTCCGATCATAACACTGGAAGTGTGCCTAGGACATGCTTCACAACCAAATGGAGATGCTCAATTGTTAAAGGATGTACGAGAAAAGAACACTTTGGATTCATTTAAAATTTGTTGGACTTCAAAACCCCCAACAGTATTTGCCACTTTGCTGGAACTACCTCCGTTTCTCTTAAACAGCACTGAAGTGAACCCGGGCTTGCAGGCCGGTGGCCCCCGGAGCCCCCCACCCCGGGCCAGCACGCAGCCACAGGAAACTGTCCCACCAATTCCTGCTGTTTATTTTTTTCTTAAGGCATTGTTCCTCAGACGTCAGAAAACCCAGCCACAAAAATCCATCAGAGCAATAAAAAAAAGGCACAAACTCGCATCTTCCGATGGCTTGGAGAAACCAAAGCCAGTTCCCGCAGGCTCGCGTTTCGGTGTGCGTCCAGCTTTCCCCCGCACGTGCGCCGCCCCGGCCCCCCACTCCACCGCACGCCCCGCCGCATGCCCCACGGCGCACCGCTGGGCTCCGGGACGGGCCAGAGCCCGAGAGAATGTTCTCTTGAACAAAAGAAGCTACAGGATGCGTTGAGTGGTTTACACGGAGACTGTGGAATTGTGGGTAATAATCAACTGTAAGCACCAGTTTTCATCGAGTCTGTTTTGTATTATTAGATCTTTGATTTGCGTCTTCCTTCCCTCGTGGCCACGGAGCGGGCAGCTCTGCCGCGAGCCGCCACAGGCTTCCTTCCTCCGCGGCCTCTGTCGAGGGAGCCGACAGCCCGGCTCCCAGTGGGTCCCGGTCCGCGCAGGGCCGCCCGCCGGGGAGCCGGGCCGGGCGGGCGGAGGCCTCCCCCTGCCGCTCCAGCCGCGGTCAGAGGACGCGGGCAGGCCGCACACAAACAGGAGCTTTGTCGGCGGAGCTTCGAGACGGGACAAACAAACAAGAGGCCCGCAGCTGCGCGGGAGGCTACAGCGGCGGCTCCTCCTCCATGGGCTCCTCGTCGGGTCTGCGGCGACGCCGGGCACAACAGAGACACAGAGCCCGCGGGGTGAGGGCAGTGCCACCCGCCGCCCGCCTGCCGCGCCCCCTGCCACCCGCCCCGGCCCCCGGACGGCGGCCGGGACGGGGCCCGCTTGGAGCGAAGGCTCCTCAACGGTCCCCACGGGCCTTTCACGCAGGAAAGAGGTGGCCGTGGCGGAACCCCTGCCCTCCGTCCCTCCATCCCCTGCCCAGCTGGCCGCGCACGAGGCAGGGCCGCGTGGAGAAGCCACGTCCCGCCCACGACAGCTGAGGCCCGGGCTGTCGGCAGAGGGCGGCCCCGTGGGCAGCAGGGCCCGCCGGCGGGGCAGAGACGCTCACCTCTTCTCGGCGGGCTTCACGCCCACGGACAGCGAGGCCATGGCGGTGACGGTCTCGGCTTCCTCGTTCTCACACTTCTGGGCCTCTACCAGTGAGTGCCCCACCGTGGAGCAGAGGCGTGGCAGGGAGCGCCAGTACTGGCCTGGGCGGAGAAGCGTGGTTACTGGGCCTCCCGCCGCTCGAACCCGACTCCACTAGAGCCGTTAAAGGCACGTCTTCCAGGAGCCAGAAGCCAGGGAGCACCTGGCTCACAACTCACAAAGACTGGGCCCCTGGGAGAGGCGGCCAGTGGAGTCGGTCCTCCCCGAGGCAGGGGCGCCTGGGATGGGGTGGAGGTCTGGGGGGCCTCCACCGGGACCCTCAGAGATGAGGGGGCCCCTCAGCATGAGGGGAACGAGCAGAGGGGCCAGGCCGGAGCTAGTCACTCGGTGTCTGCTCACACACAGGGCTTCTCAGCGGGAAGGCTGGTGCGAACCCAGCGTCTGCACTGGGGACCAGGCGCAGACCCACCTACGGGACAGTCTCAGTGACTTGGGTCACCCCATGCCCCCGGGCGGCCCAGGCAACTCACTGTGGATTTCAATGACTTTCTCCATGGACCGGACCGCATTAGCGTTGGGTCTCTGCTGTAAGACCTTCTCTGGAAGAGGATCAAGCTAGAAAATAATATAAAAATACACAGTCAATGTACACGATGTCAATCCCCATGTGCACTACGAGGGGACAAAGTCGGTTTCTTGAGTGTATTTGTGGACAGAGAAGAAGAAAAAGCCAAACATGGCTTTGCTATTTACCGTATGATTTTTTTTTTAAAACAAAAGTAGATTTATTTTCTTTGAGATATTTTCTCAGGGGACCGTCAGGTGTATTCGTGAGCTCCTGTGTGAGTGGACACCGCACCCAGGAGCGGGCTGGTGCAGAAGGACGTCTGCTTGGGACCCACTGAGACACCATCTACACCACCATGCAACATGAGGGAAATAATGAGAACCTCTGGAAATACCACTTTCACGTCTGTAGTCCTTACAGATAAGAATGCCTGAACATCTACTGATGATCTTCTTCACAAAATGGGGAAAAGGTAAAAGAAAGAAGACAGCGAGCGGAGTCGCGGAGTCTCTCCGAGGGGGACCCTGTGCTCCCAGGGTCCTCTTCGGTGCAGACCACAAAGGCTCATAAGGAAGCATAAGCCAGTGAGAGACCCACAGGGCACGCCGGGAAGTCTGCAATATGACAACTAAGCACGCTTGGGGAAATACATCATGAAAACACAAAAATAATTTTAAAAAACTTTAAATAATTAGACAAGCCTACAACACCGGGGGAGATCTACTGGGTTCCAGAAGGAAGCTGGAACTGCCCGGGACAGGCTGGGGGCCATGCAGGCCTGTGTGGGAATGACCACAACCCTCCCAGGGATGAGCCAGGCTCATGCAGACGACACACCCGCAGACACCTGGTGGGGAGAGGTTTGTTCTTAGCCCGGGCTCTGCAGAGAAGGGAAGCGTCGGCCGCAGTCTCCCTGAGAATCTGCCTGGTTCACACGCCATAAGCGGAGGGGCTGGGTGCCTGGCAGAGCAGCCGTGGGCCCCCTTGTGAGGCTGCTGCCTCGTGCTTTCAGTTCAGTTCCAGAATGCTTGAGTCCCCAGCCAAAACCATCATAAAACACAGAAGTCAGCCAGCGTGGTCTGGGCTCCAGAGAAACCAGCAAGGTCTCCAACACCAGCCTCCAGTAAAAGGAGCCAGGCTCCTGGTCTTTTCCGAGGCTGGGGCAGGGCAGATTTTAGAAGAGCCTGGCGCGTCCTGCAGTACCAGAGACGGAGGGAGCGCTCAGGAAGATGACGGGCAGGCTAAAGGGATGCACATGAGGCCAGGCGGAAAAGAGACCACAGCACGGTTCTGGACCATAACTCAGAGCGTGGAGTGTCCAGGAGTTGGCGCTGATGAAAATCAGTGACTGAATAAGTAACAAGGAGGAGATACATGTTCCTCAAGAATTCTTCCACATAATTTGTGTACACATGCCCTCTCCAAGAGGTGGAGTGGAGTATCTCGAAAAACAAGACATACACTGAGGTAGAGTCTACAAAGTACCTGACTGGCGTTCTTTGCTAAAAATTATCAATATTTCAAAAATGACAACCAAGGGAAGGCTCAGAGGCTGCCACAGCCCAGAGGAGAGTAAGGACACGGAACAGCTGGATGCACAGTGGGGTCCAGGACGGGGACCCTGACATGGTGAGGGCAGTCGTGGGAAGGCGAGCGAAATCTGGGCATGGTCTGGGCCAGCAGTGCCGGGTCAGGGCTGGCTCCCAGAGGCTGGGACAAAGGCTCCACCGAGGTCAGATGGCACCAAGAGGAAACTGTCCGAGGGCCTACGGGAGCTTGGGGGCCAGCTCTGCAACTTTCCTCTAGGTCCAAAGCTACCCAGAATTAAAAGTCTAGTAAAAAACACAAATTTGGATCCTCAAAGACTGTGGTTATTGAAACGATCAGTTTTAAACTATAAAGTATGTTTAGTGTGTATTAAAAATAAGAGACTAATGTAGGATTAGTGAACTGAACTGGAAGATTTGAAAGAGAGCCAAATAGAACTTCTAAAAATGAAAATGCAACAGCAGGACCTGGAAACTCCTATCAGCTAAGGAGAACACCGGTAACCTGGAAGCAACAGCCGAAGAAATGACTCTGAACGCACCGAGGACACAGGGAGCGGGCAGAGGGGGAGGGTCTGTGTCCCAGAGGGAGGGGGACGAGACCCGAGCAGGAAGCGTCACACGAGACGCCCACACCCAGGCGCAGCAGAGTGAAGCCGCAGAGCACCGGAGACGAGCAGAGAGCTGGAGAAGATGGGAGTCTGCAGGGGGACACAGCCCGCCAGCCACCAGCTCCTACGTGGCGGAGAGCAAGACGCCGTGCGGTCGCTTCAGAGCGTCCAGAGAGAATACGACTGCTGGCCACAACTGTGGCCCCGTCAGTCGAGAACGAGGGCAGGGGCGCCTGGGGGGCTCAGTCTGTTAGGCGTCTGGCCCTCGATCTCAACTCAGGTCATGATCTCAGGGTTGTGAGTTTAAGCCCCACGTTGGGCTCCATGCTGGGTGTGGAGCCTGCTTAAAAGAAAAGAAAAAAAAAAAAAAAAGAACGAGGGTAAAATCACAACCTGGATAAAGGCAAACAACCAGGGGACATTGACACCGGTGCCCCTCTGCCAGGAAATGTACGGGGTGTGCTGGAGGCGCGGTGGTCCCGGGTGGTGGTCAGAGAAGCAGGGAGAGACGATGAACGTGAATGCAGGAAAGGCCACGGACACAGGGACTACATAAAATAACAGTGATGGTGTCAAGTCAGTGACCACAAAGGAAGGAGGGAAGGGGGGAAGGGCAGCAGGAGGAAGGACGAGGGGAGAGGCTAGTCAGGGACTGCACGTACACCCCGGGAGGGGCCGGGGCGGGGGCTGCCCAACGGAGCCAGCAGACACAGGGCAGCGGCCGGCACAGGTCCGTCTCGGGCAAGCAAGTGACTTTTCGGGAAAGCCATGTCCAAAGGGGTGTGCTGTGTTTGGTCTGCGGCCCCACGTGGGTCCGGGTGGCGTGGGGAGGGAAGAGGCCACTGACCGTGTCACGGGGATGTGTCGACATCCGTAAGGCTCACCACTGGCAACCAGCAGCCAGCTGTTACCTTCCACCCAGTGGAGGGGATGGGTGCAATGTGGGGGACCCTCAGTCACGTGGGGACAGGGCAGAAGAGGAGGAAGAACGCAGCACGGACAGACGCAGAAATGAGTCTGGAAAAAGCAAAGCCACAGAAAACAAGGTGCAACCAAACCCCCCGTAAGGACCCGTGTCCACTTAACAGGCAGCCTGTGCACTATCGAGAAAACCCATCATGGAATCCAGCCTCGCGCTGTTTATGGAGGAAGCGACTGGAGAGGAGGCAGCAGGACACTGCGGGTTCCCCGCACGACACACGTAAACGGAAAACCGTGGCTGGACATAAAGGACGGTTCTACACGGTGACAAAGATGTCAATTCATCAAAAGGATGTGATGCTTTAAAGTCTGTGCACGTTTGGTAAATGTGCTTAACACGCAGGAAATGAACATCGCCAGAGCCAACGGAGGTGACCAGACGCGCCACACGAGGGGAGGGTGGCACGTCCTCCTCAGAAGGAGCAGACAGGGGTCGGCAGAGAAAACCAAATGTGAAGGGCACCACGGGCAAGCCTGGGCGACGGACAGAGGTGTGTGAATGTGGCGGAGGAGGCGCGCGCCCTCAGACGTGCGTGGACGTCCACGCAGGCAGACCACATTCCCCCCACGATGCCACCGCACCTGTTCTTAGCACAGCGCCATCTGTTAGAAGCCGGGCACAAATGAGAACCATGCGGTCTTGAGGTTGGAAATTAAACAACACAGTGATCACGGGTGACCGGAAAGCAGGAAATGCTTAGAAATGAAAAGCAGTGAAAATGACACGTATCAGCGTGTGAGGCGCAGCCAATACTGAGCCTTCAATGCAGATGTCAGAACAAGTAGGTGCACAGTACAGGAAGGAGCAAGAGAACAGTCCTGGGGAAAGAGGTAAATAGACAGAAAAGGGGCAGAAACAAATTCTGGAAAAGGAAGGCTGCTATCGCTGAAAGTTGATTCTCTGAAACAGCTCAACTGGACAAGTTCCGGCACGACTGGGTAAGGGAGCCACCGAGACACAAATGCGCACCGGCGGGGAGAGGGGCCACGGCACGGGTGCGACGAGGAAAACTGGCCGCAGTGGGCGAGTCTCCACGGCCCAGAACTCTGGCAGTCAAGGAAGAGATTACTCTGATCCTGCGCTCACTCCTCCAGAGGTCAGAGAAAGAGGAGACGCCTAACTGTCCATCAGTCCGTCCACCCACCCATCTGCCCATCTTGCCTTTCATCCATCTACCCATCCATCCAATTTCCCCCTCTAAGAATAAACAGGAAAAATACGGTTTAGGAGAAACGTGGGCCAAAGCCGTGAGCTTCACTAGAAGAGAAAGTCTAAGCTGCCAACAGGCACCTGGAAAGATGCTCAGCACCAGCAGCGACAAGGAAATGATCCGCCCTGCCCTGGGTGCTGTTCACCCCTCCCACTGGCAGAGCTCAAGTGTCAGGATGCCAAGTGTTGCCGAGGCCCGCTGCAGGGAGCTCACCCCAGCCGCCAACCTGCGACAACCCGCTGGTCCCAGGCAGGACAGACAGAGACAGCTCTGCTGTCCCCCACGGCTGGGACCCCTTGTGGGGACAGTGGCAACCCCGAGAGCGGCCTGCCCAGCCAGGTCCTCTGTCGAGGGCCGGGAAGAGCAGAGCCCAGGCTCCGCTGGCACGAAGCCCCACCCACTGGGTCGGGGTCATCAGAGCCTGCTGCTGCATCCTTCCTGCCTGTCCCGCCCCGACTCTAGTATTTGTCAGAAGTTCAGTTTTAAGAACAAAAAGGGTTTTAGGAACATAACTCATTCCATAAATTATCACTCTGAAGCAGAGGGGTGCATCAGAGCGAAGGGGGCCTGCCTGGCTCAGCTGCTCCCCTGTCCCAGGGTGGGGGCTCCCCACGGCCCGTCTCCCAGCGGGACCCACACTCCAGGGGCGGCTGGCCCTCTGGGGTCTTATGTCACCCTCCACCCAACACCCTCTGCCACTGTCAGCTCCCCCGTCTTGAGCCACCTCAGGGGATTGGCTGGCCCACGCATCGGCGCCGCTGCTGGGCTGGCAATGGGGGCTGGCTCATTCTGTCCCTAGCACCTGGCAAAGGCCGCTGGAGGGTGGAGGCCTCACCGTGTGCTTGCACGAGGGGCAAACAAGAAGAAGGGTCCTTACCCCGTACCGGCAACCTTGTCCGCTCTGCCTGTCATGCAATTACGTGGAATCCGGGGAAAGACAATGACAAACCCAGGGCACAGTGCCCTCCTGGGGGCAGGGTGCTCAGAGGCCTGAGGAGATGGCCCTGGGAGTCTCAGGAGGAAAGGGGTAAAAGGCAAGCAGAGTGAGCAGCGGTGATGGTTGGTTTCTGCGGGGTCCAGTGACGACCGGGGGACAGTGGAAGGGGTCAGCACCAGACAGCGACCCGGAGGCTGATGCCTGGTCAGCTCACCTCACAGTCACGCAGCAACCGGCGCTGGGCTCTGTTCCAGGGCCAGGAGACATGACACGGACTGCTTCTAGGCTCGACTTAAGAAAAACGGACCAGGAAAGGGGGGGAAACTTCATGACTCGAAATATGACCCCCTTACCAGTTGGGATTCTATTCTTTTATTTAATATGTATCTTCTGGGCAGCCCACTAAGTGTAAATCCCGGTTCTACGAACTTGAACAGAGCAGACACCCGACCCCCAGCCTCACAGTGTCTCCCACCCGGGGAGGGACCGCCAGTCAGCTAAAACCATACTGGATGAGTAAACCCAACAGAACGTCCGAAGGTGCTAAATGCCATGGAGAAGGACAGAACGAGGTCCTGGGACACGGAGTGCGGGTGGGCAGGCTGCTATGTCCGTGCGTGGGGCGGAGGGGCCCTCACCGAATGGGTGACCTTTGAGCAAAGAGCAGGAAGAAGCGGGACAGGCGAAGCCCCGGCTCCCTGGGGAGCAGAACAGGCTGCGGCCAGGCAGGGGGAGAGGGCGGAGTGCCGGGGGGGAGGGCGGGTCCGGCTGGTGCAGAGCAGAGGGGTGATCTGGTCCATCCTTGGCAGGCAGCAGTGACTCCCCCACAAGCAGGGTCGAGTGGGGGTGTAGGCGAGGGGAAGAGACAAATGAGAGTGGGAACCCGCACGACAGAGGGGTCCAAGGGGCAAGAGAGGCCGTCCAGCAGCAGCACAGGGAGGGCGGCCCTGCTGCGCCCGTGGCCACGCCCCTCACGGCCAGACCTCTTGGGGTCTTTGTGATCTGGAAGGGGAGCTCAGCTGGAGAAGTAGGTCACTTGATGCCAAAGCACTGCACCCGGGCTGTGGGCCTCCTCTGGGAGCGGGCTCTTCTCGGGGGAGCAATGGGCCGGCCGGCTGTGGGCAGAATCCTGTGCTGAGCGTGACAGACAGGAGACCCCAAGGCCACCTTCATGCCGCGTTCACCCCCACCTGAGTCTGCAGACTTCAGAACCAAACTGGAAATGAGGCTTATCATGTTCAGTCTTTAAAAAGCTAGCCTTAGCAAAAGTGGGCAGGAAAACACTCAGAGACCGTCCAACGTTGAGGACGAGAAAACTCTGCCCCACACAGATCATGCTTGGTCCGGTAACAGCTGCTCAGGGCTCCCGCTGTCTTTTTAGGTATGGAAATCGTTTTCTGCTACATAGTTTCAAAGTGCTCACACTTTTGGTGAGAAGGATCAACAGATGACAGCATCCTGACAAAATGGTTATTAAAATACCTTGGCAGAACTTTAGTGATGGTAGCACCAGGCCCCCGTCCTCGGGGGCACCCGTCCCGTCCCCACTGGGGGCCTTTCTCTGGCCGGCACCAGGCAGCCAGAGCCCCCGGGCTGTCACACAGCCAGGTCCCCAGCCCACGTCGGTCACGCAGCAGGTGCGCCTGCCCCCCCTTCCATCCAGAGGATGCAGAAGACATCACAGGAGGACGATGTGTAGCTGTGTGACCCCACACCACTGCACGCAGGCCTGCCCGTGCCCACGAGGCCCTGCCCAGCCTCCCCTTGGCACTGCGCCCGCTAGCTGGCTCCCGCCCCTCTGTTCCCCAAACACAGTCGGTCCGGCCAGTGCTTCCCCCACAGCCTCTTGGCCGCAGCAGGGCTGCTCCCCAGGGACAGATTTTGGTCCTCGTCCTCCTTCCAGGGGCATCAGCACCGTGGACCACGCCCCAGGGGGCTCTGTGCTCTCACCCGCCTCCATAACAGTCAGCCTCCGGGGGCCCTGGGCCACCGCCTGGTCGCTCTTTGAAGCTTCTGCTCCCAGCTCATGCCAGGGGCGTCCTCCGCCAGCTCCCTGCTGTCCCTGAGCACGTACGCGGCCGCTCATGGCTGGGGCATAGGCGTGGCCCTCCCCTGCCCCGCCCCCTGCTGCAGGCAGCACACCGCCGTGCTCTGCTAGCCACTGGGAGCGCGTGCTGAAGTGTCTGTCCGACACACCACGCTCCAGCCCTCAACGGCTGTGGGGCAGAGGAGTGGGGCTTGGCCCAACTTTCTTGCATCAGAAAGATTTTTAAGAGACCTTGATAAAACTAGTGCTTCCTGCTCTTTGATGTGCTTAAGGAAAAGAACATTCTCTTGTTGGAGAAGCAAACACCCAGGAAGCAAGAACAGGAATGAGCTGAAAGCCAAGTTCTTTATTGTTATTTTAAAATAACTAGCTGTAAGAATCAAAAAGCTTCAGGACAGTTTGGATATATTACTCAATTGCCTTTAAACTCTAACAAAAAAGGGGGGAGAAGATTGCTTTATGTAAAGAAAAAGTGGGTGAAATGTGGACACTTCAAAACAGACCGGTGTTCTATTCTAGAAGAGCCAAGTGCATTGCTAACCACCTGACCAGGAAGGAGACACGTCACAGGGCTCTGCGGTCTACTGGTGACTTAATTTAAAATGGACACCATGCAGGACAGAAGGCTGTCAGGGGACAACAGAGCCGCCTGAAGCCCACCGCCCACACCCCCACCGCTGGCCACGGCCTGCCCCAACGATAGCCAGGGAGCACGAGCTCTGGGCCCCACGGGGCACGTGGGTGCAAAGCAGTTCCTCACGGGGAGCCGGGCCCTGGTGCCTCTGACTGCTGGTCCTCCTCACCCTTGGTGCAGAGGGTCTCGACTCTCCTCCTCCAGCCCCTGAGCTCAGCCATCGAGGGCTACTGCCCCAGGAGGCCTGGGAGGGGTTTCCTCCACCACGGCTGCCCGAAGACTGTGCCCACTCAGTCACCGCCCTCCTCTGGGTGTGTGGGCCGAAGAGTGAGACACCACGGCTTTCCTCCCGGGTGCCACACTCCCCGGGGACACCTGGCCTTCCTCCCCTTGTTGGGCCAGCTCATGCACAGGACACGCACAGAGCTTCCCGAGGATCTGACCCCAAATCAGGCCATGCTCACCCGTGATCCTGCGCTTGTATGGCTGATGCCAGGACCTGGGTCCCGACCTCACTTCTGCCTCCAAATGCTGTGTTGTCAGCTCTGTCCACCCTCAGCCTGGAGGGGCACAGGCCACGCACCTCATCCTGCTGTGTCCACAGTGGGCCTTCTGTGGCTCACCCGAGTTCAAGGGAGCAATGCTGACCGCAAATGGCTTGAGGATAGAGCCCTACGTCCTACCACTGGAGACCTGTCTACATGTCATCATTCCACCCTGTCTTACTGGATGCAGTCCAATTTGATGTGTGCCTTCGAGGGCCTGCCTGAACCCCGCTTTGTATCTCCCGTCAGAGCCCTCCTCAAGTGCCTTGTGGGCCCACCATCTGCTGCATGTCCCCGCTGGGGGCCTAGGAGGGCAGCCTCGGGGTGAGCCTGAACCAGCTCTCGGAGATGTGCCTCCTGGAGGAACCCTAATAGGCGCTCAAGCTTCCAGGCTGAGACACTGCAGGGACGGAGCCCCAGGACGCGTCTATGGCGCGTGAGACGGGCCTCAACAGGGGCAGCCCTGCTCGGGGGACGCGGCTGGTACTCCTCACATCACCCTTTCTGGGGCTTCGGGGCCGTCTGGCCTTGGTGTCTCCCAGTAGGGGTCAGTGCAGTGGGAGCGGCGCCCTCCCCACCAGGGCCTCTTTGACTGGAGCCTGGCTTGTAGCCTGACAGCTGCTGGGTAATGTCCACCTTGGCCTCCCCGGCATCCACCCTCCAGGCCCCTCTGCTCTCCAGCCTTTTCCTGGACGGGACATCAGGGGTCCTCACAAGTGGCCCGGGGACCCCAGCACTGCCCGCGCCATGTGGGGTCAGCGCTGCACAGCTGGGGTGGTCTGTCCTCCCAAGTTGTGTGTCCTCCGGCCTCATTTCAGGGCCTTGCCACGCGGGCTCCCTTGAATCTTGGTGGTGACCAGCACAGGGACAACAGCACCCCCCGCTGGACACCCGGGGAGCCTGCCCCGCGGGACTGTGTCCTCGCCAGCGGCAGACCTGCACTCGTCAGTTTCGTCTCCTGAGGAAGGGGCTGTGAGTCTCAGGGGACGGCGTGGGAGCAGAGCTCAAGGGCTGCCTCCAGGCGTCCCGCACGTGGGCCCCCGGCACCTCCCTCCTCAGGCCGGGCCCTGCCTGTGCTCCCTGGGGCAGCAGCTGACTTGCTTCTGGGACCCAGGCGCCCACGCCACAGCAAGCAACAAGGGGAAGCTGTGCTGTAAGGGGCCAGGACCCGGCCTTCAAGGAGGTCAGGAGGTAGGTGTGGGACCCCATATCCAAAGGCCTGCGGATGGGCTTAGAATTTCAGGAAGAGCACATTTCCAAAAATCCTGGTGGAAGCTACAGGTAAGTTCCGTGTCACAAACTTCAGAGGCTCGGCCAGCTGCAGAGCATCCTGTCGAGGGCGGCACCTCCTGTCCTGACATCCAGTCCACACCCAGCTGGGCAGCTCTCCCCACCGGGAGCACCAGCCAGGAGGGAGGGGCCCCGGCCCAGTGTCATTCCGGGATGTGATGCTCCCAGGGACTCTCCCCCTTGACCGCTCACTCCCTCTCCCATCCGGACCCTCTGAGCTCTGCTGTGCAAGCCAGCGTCTCCCTGACGCGCTCCTGCGGCCTCAGTGGGGACACAGCACAGGGGCCCCAGCCTGGGCATCGCTACGGGTTCAGAGCAGGGAGCCAGGGTTCCACGCCCCAGCCTGCAAGACCGGCACAGGGACACCGCCCCCAGAACTTACCTGAGAACCCCCCGAGAACTGACTGTCCACAGAGAAGGAAGAGAGATTAGAATATTCTCAACATGACCCACAGCAAAGGTGAGCACCTTTCAAATACAGGATCCTGAGCCACCTTTACAGAGAAGAGGGTTCTCGGTGGTCCTCTTGCTCACCTCCTTCAGCCCTAACCAGAGAGCCTGGTCAAACGGGTAACAGTCCTATACGGGGTGAGCATTAACCCAGAGCCGGAGCACAGCTGCAACAGGCCTGGGCCCTGAGCCCGTGCACGGAGCAGCCCCGGGCCCCTTGGTCCTCCTACCTCGTTGCCCAGCAAAGCAGAAACACATGCTTCCGAGGCGTCGCAGATGGCCGTGAGGTCGTGGCCCCCCTCCAGGGCCAGAACGATCCGGCCGCCAGCCAAGCCCATCAGCTGCTTTGTCAGGTACCCGAAACCTGCAAGAGGAAACGGGAGATGCAAGCGGAGGACAAGGGCGAGCCGTGGAGCCGACGCCTGGCCGCGGATCAAAGCGCCCAGAAACGCATTACATCACATTACAGAGACCCAGGGGGCTGGCGCTCTGAAGCACATAATAGAAGCCAGGTCTGATTGTAATAAATTCATTGAAGAATTTCAGTTTGGGATTCTTTTTGATCTGTTTGAGAGTAGGAATTACGGTTTTGGTGCTTTGATTTTATAATGCCGCAAATCATCTCGTTTGGGGGAAGGAAGGAACCCCAGGAGGAGCCCCTCAGCTTGCATGCTGGGACCGCGGAAGGGGGAGCATGAGCTCGTCCCCATGGCGTGCCCTCGCAGCCTGGGGACCAGAGGCCCGGGGGTTCTGGTCAGCAGTGTGCTGAGCACAAGTGTGTGCGTGTCCATTCGCGGGCACACGCACCACTGGGAGGGCCCCTCCTGGACTCCCACACCCCAAGTCTGGTGGGTCTGGCTTTCACCGACAACCACAGGGTGCCCCCTGCATCCACATCCCCTCCCATCCACAGAGAGCGCCTGGCGGGTAATGGTGATTACCATCCTCACCAGAAGCGTCTGACGTTGATTAGAGCCGAACAAAACCGCGCCACCCTGGTCACCAGCTACCACCAGCACACTGGGCCCAGGGCTGGGCAGTGCTCCTGGCGCTGTGGGCCTGGCGAGACTGAAACCTCCTGAAGCCTTGGCTTCGTCTCTCTCTGATGGAAACAGTGACGCGGGCCCCGAGTGCACCTGGTCCTGCACTTCACGGGAATGCACCTTCCGCAGAGGGAAGGTCCGTGGCTGCCCTCAATCGAGCACGTCTGGAGACACCATTCTTCCACAGCACGTGCTCACTCTGCGTCTTTCTGTCACATTTTGGTAATTCTCACAATATTTCAAACTTGTTCATTATTATTATTATGTTATGGTGATCACAACTCGCCTACAGCTCACATGACGGTCAGCACATTTTAGCAACAAAGTTGCTTTCAATGAAGGTCTGTACATGGTTTTGCAGACCGTCTAGTGCATGTCTAACACACTACAGTGCACTGCTAACGTCACTCTTCGATGCACTGGGAAGCCCCAAGTTCACCGGCCTGGCTACACTGCGGCACCTGTTTTACTGCGGAGCTCTGGGGCTGAAGCCACGTTATTTTGGGGTGAGCCCGTAAGGCTCGGAACTCGGCAACGATCTGGCCGCGCGGAGGGGTGCTGGGCACCCTGCTCGCTCTTGGCCCTCTGCCCGGTCACTGCGTGGGCCACTGGGCCTCCGGCTGGGTCAGGAAGTCTCTGAAGTCTGTGCCGGAGCACGGCCCCCAGGAGAGCTACCTTGCGCACCCTGGTCCACACCGGCTCGCCGTGCACCCTGTGTTCTCTGGGGCAGCTGGTGCGGTCATATTTTTAGTTAAGACCTGACGAGGAGAGTTCCCTCCCATTGTTACTAAAGGGGAGGCTTGAAATACAGAGCACACCTGGTCATAAACACAGCAGAACCCAGACTGTGCTCCTGGACCATCTGCAAATTCGACTTACATTTAGCGGAGAGGTTGTAGCCGCCGAGGGGTGTGGGGTGGCCCTCCACAGCGTCGAAGCCTGACGACACGAGCACCACATCTGGGGCAAACTCGTTCGCGATGGGCATGACCACGGTTCTGTAAAGGACAGGAGAGGGGGACACAGGGTCAGCTGGGGACACAGCCATGGAGGAGGGTGGATGGCCACTGACAGAGTCTGCCCTGTCTCCCCTCAAGGTCAGCAGGATAAGGGCTCCATGAGGGAGCTGGGAGATCAACCCAGTATGATCACGGCTCATTTCATTGATATCTTAAATGTCCAAACTGGTAAGCCCCAATATAAATGCCCAGTGAAGCCACAGCACAGGGGTTCTTGAGTAGGCTCGGTGGTACATTCGAGGCAACCTATAACCCCCACGGCACCAGCTGACCAGGCTGCTAAAGGTCCCCCCTTCCCCTCATCCCTGTCCCCTGGCTGTCCTGTCTTGCTCCTGTGGGGGGTGGCTCTGCTCACCCCTATGCTTTGCTTTATGTGGCCCTGATTCAAGACCGGCACAGCCACTGACTGCCCCCAGTACCAGGAACCCAGAGCTGTGTGTCTGAGGGGGTGGGGGAGCCCCTGAGCAGCCCTGGTCTGGAGGGGGCCCTGGTGTGCTCCTTCCACCCACCCGAGGCCACAGCACCAGCCACACGTGACTGGACCCGCACACATGCGTGTAAGGGTGATCGCTGGGCCAATCTGACACCTGGGATCTGTAAAGCGACAACTGGTGATCAAATTTAAGAGAACAGACAGGTTACAAATGTAAACACCACTGGGAAGTTCAGTGGTTTAGGGATACCAGGGAAACAAGGAAACCCGTCCACTTGAAAAGTAGAAAAAACACTTCTTAACAGGAAACAACCACTCACGAGCATGCAGTCTAATTATATCCTATAAATATGTGCTCTGTGCTCTGCGACCGCATTACGACGAGAAGCTAAACAACTTTGTCAGTTAAACTTGCTTTATTCCATTTTGAATGCATCACCACAGACTTCCAGAGTCTCCCTCCTCTCTCTGGGCCGTGTGCCTGCAGCGGGCTGGGAGGCGGCTCGCCATCACCCACGCGCCATGCATCTCCGCGGGACTCCTCACTTGCTCGTGGCCACGGGAAGTCCGGGTTTCCCCAAGTTTCTGTGGCATCAAAGGGCTGCTTCCTGTTCCTGCAGCTTCCAACGGCGTGCAGGTCCTGCTGCTCACCTCTGACTCAAGTCAGTCAAGCAGGTGTCCACAGGCCCACATGGGGAGATGGCGGCATGCCCCCAGCCTGGCCCACGGTCCCCTCCCACCCAGGTCAGCAGGGAACACCAGGGCCACAGCACAGCAGGGCTGGGACGAGAGCCTCCACAGTCTCTCATGCCTTGTAGTAGCAAATAAAATTTTATACTAATGTCTGCGAAGTCCACTCCATAAAGCACCAGCATCAGCCAACAGAAGCAAAATGAACAGTTTCTCTGCTCAGAATGATTCCGACTGTGATCCTCTCGAGAAGTCCCTCTGGTTCCGGGGGGTGAAGTGATGGAAACTACACACAAGGTTAAGATCCGGCCGCCCATCTCTGCAGGAGGCGTGGGACACGCACGGCCTGATGCTTGAGGACCCTGCCAGCAAGCCCTTCCGAGAAGGATGTCTGCGACGCGGGAGCAGCCTCCGGGGGTCCCTCTGATCAGGTCAGGCACTGAGAAGATCTGCCGTACCGACGGGACCAACTGCACACGCGGGTGCTCTGCCAGCCGAGAACCTCACCTCTGGACCCTCAAACTGGGCGGCCACAGGCCAGCGTTGGCTCCTGAACCTCACATGGCTTTCCTCTCTCTTCCGAGGCTGTGCCCAGTTCACGCAGCCTCCTCTGGACTGCGTCTGCCCCAGGCTGGTCAAGTGGCTTCAGGGGACCCAGGTCTGCGCCCAGGGGACCATCTGTCAGGGGCCGCAGGAACACCACCTGTGACTCCTGACCAGGGACCAGCAGACATTCCCGCCAACGACCAGAGAGTGCACGTCATCTTCGGGACATAGGGCCTGTTGCCATGACTCACAATGCCCTTGTCGTGAGAAAGTGGCCACATCTGTATGTGAACATGTGCGCGTGGTACGTTCCACTAAAACTTAAAAAACACGTGGTGGAATGTGGCCTAGGCCCACTTCACTGCTGTCAGGATGACTGTTCAGCACACGACACCTGCCTCACACTGTAACACGCTTCCTCATGTCCACTGGGACACTGCACAAAAGTTCTCCGACTCTGTGAACACGAAGTGCGCACCAGTCTCCTAAGCAGACCGTTTGCTCAGGGCCCGCGCCGGAGCGTGGGTTAATGGTCCGGCCATGGCGGGACGGCCGCTGTGGGCAGAGGGATGGGGGAGTGCCTCGGAAGCCAGGACAAGAGCCCCGTGTTCACCTCATGGCCAGAGACGCCGTCTGCCTCCCCGTGGGAGGACCCAGTTTCCAGGCAGGGCCGGTCTACACCGGCCAATGCTTTTCACTGCCTGTGCCCTTCCAGAGAGACGGTTTTCTGATTATTTTAATGAAGTTCCTGTCACATAAACAGTCTTCAGGCCGAAGAACGGTTTTAGCCATGTGTTTGGTATGGATCTTACAGCCAAGACCTTTGTTCAGTGAAAAACACAGACACCTTGTGTAGACACTGGCTCATTCACAAAGCACTTTAGCAGCCATTTTGCAGCAAATGCATGTGGTGGGCCTAGTTCTCTGCTCTGAAGTACTGCTGAGCTATTCCATTTCTAATCCCCCTCACAAAATTAAAAAAATAGCCCCATTAAAACCTTCATTAGAGGAAGTTAATACCAAGTGAGTCCCTGGCGTCCACACTTGCTGTGTGGCATCACGCAAAGCCAATCAAAACAAAATGTGAAACCCCGTGTCTGCATGTGTGCGTAAGCAGGGCACGGGCCCATCAGACACGCGCAAGCGTGAGCCGTGGACGCACGTGCACACACTCATTCTATTCCCCTGGTTTGGAGCCCTGCAGGTTGTAGTCGCAAACACCAGCTGAAGCTAAGAAAGTCTGCAGTGCTGTTGAGAGCCAGCCGTGCGCCGAGTAGTCTCCAGATTGGTTCTCGGGAGCCCTGAGAAATGTCACCTCCCCTCAACAGAGTCTGCTTCTTCACCTCCAAGAAGGGGGCTGAACGCGGCTCTCCTGAGGATCCCGTCAGCCTCCTAGAAACCCCATATCATCATCCTACCCAGGACCCCCATGCTTCATAGATGTCACAATGAAAACGGGAATCTAGCCTTGCATTTTACTTCTAGAATGAAATTTTAACAAACAATGTAGCCTTGGATACAGATGTCAATATTTACAGCAGACCTTCTCTCAAACCATCGCTGTAAGGTGAGTGTTTCTGGGGGTCATCTTGGACCTCCTGCAGGGCAGCCTGAGGGCAGAGGGGGTGGGCTGGGGGCTTCCCAAGGCTGCAGACCATCCACTGTCCCCTCAGAGCCAGGGGGAAGGGCATGTCTCCCAGAGAAGAGATGGGCCAGTGTCCGTGCCTGGCACATCCCTTACCCTAGGAAAGCAGAGAGCACACGGCTCTCAGGAACCACCACCATCATGTCCCCTGAGCCCCCTCTGTGTGCCCTGGCTGTGAGGGCTGGGGCTCAGGGACGCAGCAGTCGGAGGGACGGAGCCTGGGCCTGGGAACAGCCCCAGGACGTTGCCCACTCCCTTCCCGAGGCCTCATCAGGGCTGGCTGCCAGTGAGCTGCTCAGGGACACAGCCCTCCCCTCCCCCCTGCAGCTCACTGGCCACGTCGCGGCCTTCCACGGAGGAGGGCTGTGTGTCCAGGAGAGGTGCGAGCTGTCACAACAGATGGGGTGGCCTGAGCACACTTTGCAAATGTGAAGCATGCTTGCTATCAGTCTGGGGCTGTTCCGTGGCGGGGACAGTGCCAGGAGCGTTTATGGGGCACGTCCAGCTAACACCACAGAACATCAGATTACACGGGTGTACAAACACGTCTCCAAAACCCACAGGGGAATCTGAATGCAGTAACCTGTTCAACAGTTGGTTTCAACTTCTGGAAGGAAATGACTTCTTTGATTTGTCTCCCAACCACAGCCCCACACAAAACGCACCAAACTCATGGACATCAGAGGCCTCGGGCCCGTGGCGCTGTCCCCGGGGACTGTGCCTACCCATGCCAGAGAGCACGTGGGAACGTGGGGGGCAGCCCAGGGCCTCCGAGGGCCCCAGGAACACGGTCCACACCGCCGGCCCACAAACACCTCTTTGCACCAGGTGCCTGAGGACTCACACGGCAGAGCCTGCGGCTTCGTCCTTCTCGTGTGCGTTTGGCCAGGCGTCTGCAGCTACAGAGTTCTCAGGAGGTGGAGCTGCCCGATGGACAGAAGCCACTGTTTCTGAACGGACAAACCCCGTTTCACAGGAGCCTGGTGCCCTCGGTAGCTGATGACACGATTTAAACCACCACAGCATTTTGATCATTGGAAACCCCTTCTGTCGCACGCTGGGCACACCCTGGCTTCGAGGGCCAGGAGGGGACTGGGGCGCTTGCTCTGCGACCTGGGTCGGCCGCACCTGTGCTGCACCTGCGGTGGGCCGGGACTCGGGGCACCTGTGCAGCTGTGACTGCTGGGCTCTGGGGGCTCCACAGGTTGAGAGAGCATCTTCACCGGGTCACTGGGCCCACCAAGCATTCCAAAGCCGCTGACAGTTGGAGTCAGAAGACAGATAAAAATGGGAACCATGCACTCAGCCCTGGCCGCGCCCCCGACAGCGATGCCCGGCACCCCATTCTGCTCCGTCCGCCCCAGGGCACTGTGGCCGGCGAGAGCATACAGGCCGCCAGGGCAAAGCCAGACACTGAGGCCAGGCCCTCGGCCGTCCCCTCTCCTCTCTGCCCCCGCTCTGCACCCCCATGACCCCTGGACCCGCACTTCCCAGCTTTCTGTGCTCTGCTCGCCCAGACCCTGCCCTGGTGAGGTGGGGACGCCCCTCCTCTCTCCCTGCTGCCTCCTCAGAGGTGAGGTAAGCGTGCCTTGCTCTGACCCCTGCCCCTCCCTGCTGCTCCTGGCTGGCTGTCACTTGCAAAAGGTGGGGCGCCTGGCTCTGCTGGCTTCTCCACCCCTCCCGTCCAGCATCCCGCCAACATGGTGCCCCTTCCCCTCGGCCACCATGGTCCCCACTGGGCTCAGCATGGCTGCCCTGCCCCCACGTGCTCCGAGCTCTGTCCCATCACCGCCTTCAGGCCTCTCGGCCTGTCTAGGGCCTGGCACTCTCGGCCAGCAGCCATCCATCGGCTAGCGCTCCCGTTCCTCCCCACCACCAGGAATACACAACAGAGGTGGCACTGCCTGCTGAGGACGCCCCACAGACCCACGCCTGGCATGATGAGCAGGTCTCTGCTGGCCCGGGCACCGCAGCCCAGGGCTCTCCCAGTGGCTCCCTTCTTGCTACGAAGCCAACCTGGGTCTCTGCCTCAGTGTCCCCATGTTCTCTCCTGAGCTCCTGCCCCGCTCTTGGCAGGGCCCTGGCTTCCCTTGGGGAACTCAACTCCAAGCAGCAAGTATTTAGGAGATGGCCCCTCCCCACCCGAGTCCCCCTCAAGGCTCCCACTAGACAGCTGTGGAACATCCAGACCTGCCATGTTGGTCACCTGGGCAGAGCCCCCGACATGCTCCTTGAAGGACAGGGCCACAGTCCCCAGAGGTGGCCTCACACGCCCGTGGGCTCGCACTGCAGGTCTCTTCCCGCGGGGGTGCCTGACAACCCATCCCAGATTCGTTCCTCCAGGACTCAGCCGGGAAGCTCCTGCCCCTCTGCAGGCAGGTGCCCCAGCACCACGTCACTGCACTTGCCCGCATGCACTAGGGCCGCTGGGGGGGCCCGCTGTCCCGGCTCCGTGCTGCCCTCCAGGAAGGCTGCTAAACATGAGTGTACACACTCTGCTTCTAAATCACCACAGAACGTGCCGGGTAACATGTTCACGTAGGAAAAGATGTGGATGCCCTTCGAGGGACAGAACTGCCTTCAGTAAACAAGGTCCAGGGCTTTGCACCCAATGTCTTCATGACAGTGAATCCTGGACGGAGGCAGAGCCTCTGCGGCTGGACTGGGCAGTGTGAGCGTGGTGGGCGCCGCCGAACCGCACACGCCACATGGCTAAGACAGAAAGTGTTCTGTGCATTTCACCACGACAATAAACAAATACAAATTTTTGTTTAAACCCCCCCCCCCAAAAAAAAACACCTTATGGAAGTAACGGAAGTTCAAAGAGCTTCAATCTGGAGCTTCAATCTTTATGTCACGCTTGAAAGGTTGGGGGGGACATGAAACGAGTCTGCCCAGTTGCTCAATTTAAAGGCAAATCTCAATTCATTAAAAGATTAAAGTTACCACTTCAAAATATCCAGTTTCTCTGACATCTTTGATAAACTTTATAAAATCACATTTAAATGGAAGTTACGATCTAGAAGCACACGTAATCCCAGTTTCATTTCCTGACTGCACAGGCGACCCACTTGCCTCCAGACGGCAGGCAGGCGAGGGCTGAGAGCACATCGTGGTGCCCGTCCGCCCAGAACCCTCGCCTCTGCTCAGCAGACTTCAAAGCCCGTCTGGCGGCGCACTGGTTTGAATTAGGGTCGCCGTTTCTCAATCTGAGCCCGGGGAGAAAGTGCGGCTCCTTCTGGATTTCATTAGGGGCACCTTTCTTATCTCTTCTTCATCTCAGGCTTGATCTCCTGAAATGCAACGTGGCAGGCAACGGGTCTGAGTAACAAGGTGCTGCCTCCAAGGCACACATTGTCCCCGGGGGCACCCCCCCCCCCCCCGACAAGGGGAGAAGCATAGAAGAAAGGCGAAAGCGGATCCTGCCCCTTCTTCCCCCATCGATCGATGCCCGGGGAACCATAAATTGTAAACTTCAAAGTGCTATTTTACATTAAAATCAATAAAAAAAAAAAAAAAAACCAACCCTGAAACAATTTTCCTTTTCAAAGGAGCTATTTAAGCTTTACAAAGTTCATTTGATAAGGTATCATCCTATACATGCTTGGCAGAAGATGAAAACAGAATGTCAACAGCAACTCGGAGTGAAGGGTTCATCTTAAAGGCTGGCCCGGGGCGGGGGCCTGGGGATGGTCCCCGAGGCTGGAGGACGACCTCCTGGTGCTGGGCGTCCCCGTGCCTGGACCAGAGCACCCAGCGGATGTGGTCCTGTGAAGTCGACCGCAAGCGGGCGATGTGCAAGCAGAGACCCCCCAGTCCCCCGCCGTACACCCATCCCAGCACAGTGCCACCATCCATCTGTGCCAGAGCTGGCCACGGGGTGCCCCGGGGTGCCTCATCCCCGCAGGGTTTCAGGGTTTCCGCCCCTCACGCGGCTGTCCAGACCTTTTATTTTTTTTGTAGCCTCCCGGGAGGGCTGGTTCTCAGGCGGGGGGAGGATAAAGGGGTGCTGGCTGCAGGACGCCCTATGGACAGCAGTGAGGACCCCGCTGCTGGTGCTGCACAGTTCAGATTTTGAGAAGCTGGTGGTCGACTACGTACACTAGAAAACTTTCAGACACTGTATTTGTTTGGGGGAATCCCTCTCCCTTAAATTAGGCAGGCAACTGTCACAATCATATTCTATCTGATCAGGAGTAAGAAGAAACATCAACATTAAACCAATGAGATCAGAGCAAGAAGTGATTCAGGGGTAAATCCAGGCAGAGAAATCTCCTAGGGAGGTGATGGGCTCCGACTTATAAAGACCGGCCTCACTGCTTGAGAAGCTGCCCTCAATTTCATCAAACCTGAGCTGTTATTTCTATGAACCACTGAGCAACTGGGAGAGGAATGTCCATCCACAGAGCCACATGTGTGGTCAAACCCAACAATCATTCTGAGTTTGGAGATGAGCAAGGAGATGCTGGGAGGGCTCCCATGGCCCGTGCACGCTCCCCACGGAGCGGCAGCAGAACGCTAACAGACAAGTCCTCTGACGGAGTCACACCCACCAGGGACACGCACACGTGTAACCACAGACACACGTGCACATGGGCACAGAGGCACGCACATGGCCACGTGAACGCATATCCGCAGAGAGATGCGCACACACACGGGCACACCTGCACACACGCCTCCATGCACACGGCCACGTGAACGCGTATCCGCAGAGAGATGCGCACACACACGGGCACACCTGCACACACGCCTCCATGCACACGGCCACGTGAACGCGTATCCGCAGAGAGATGCGCACACACACGGGCACACCTGCACACACGCCTCCATGCACACGGCCACGTGAACGCGTATCCGCAGAGAGATGCGCACACACACGGGCACACCTGCACACACGCCTCCATGCACACGGCCACGTGAACGCGTATCCGCAGAGAGATGCGCACACACACGGGCACACCTGCACACACGCCTCCATGCACACGGCCACGTGAACGCGTATCTGCAGAGAGATGCGCACACACACGGGCACACCTGCACACACGCCTCCATGCACACGGCCACGTGAACGCGTATCCGCAGAGAGATGCGCACACACACGGGCACACCTGCACACACGCCTCCATGCACACGGCCACGTGAACGCGTATCCGCAGAGAGATGCGCACACACACGGGCACACCTGCACACACGCCTCCATGCACACGGCCACGTGAACGCGTATCCGCAGAGAGATGCGCACACACACGGGCACACCTGCACACACGCCTCCATGCACACAGCCACGTGAACGCGTATCCACAGAGAGATGCGCACACACACGGGCACACCTGCACACACGCCTCCATGCACACGGCCACGTGAACGCATATCCGCAGAGAGATGCGCACACACACGGGCACACCTGCACACACGCCTCCATGCACATGGCCACGTGAATGCGTATCCGCAGACACACTCAATACATCTGCAGAACCATGTGCATCACAAGCACACGCCTGCACACGTGTGCTTTGTGTTTAGATCAAGCAGGGTAAGAGCAGAGTTCGAGAACGAGGCAGAAGAAAATTCACTGCAAACCTCACGGGGCTCCAATTCCTAGCGCACTGACAGGGTTTTCTAACAAAGACCAACAGCCTGTCAAGCTCTGCCACTGGACATCACTCTTTTCCTCTGGGGCCCTGGGACCCAGAGACGGCGTTCTCGGGAGACGGCGGAGGCCACCATTTAAAATAACAGGCAGGAAGCCTGCACTATGGAGCGTCCACGTTTGGTTGTGGGAATTACTTCAATGTGGCCCAGATCAAAGCCGCAATCCCCATTTGAAGACAAAAGCAGACATGGCGCGTACAGAAAATCGCCGCGTAGCTCTGTCCCGGCGGAAGAGAGCAGCGCCGAGTGGGTGGACAGGGGGGCAGAGCGGGTGGACAGCGGGGCAGTGGCCTCAGGCTGCAGCGATCGTGGAGGAAGCCTGGTTTCTGTCGCACAAAGGGTTTGTCGGAAGGAAAATCAGGAGACGGCCCAATCTCCCAGAGCTGAGCAGCCGCTCTTCGTGAACCTCAGGTTTTCTGAGCACGTCACTGATCCTCACCTGGGCCTCAGCCACCTTCTTACCATCGAAACCCAGGGGGTTCCCGCTTCTCAGGTGAAGCCCGGGACGGCCCGCTGCAGACAGGAGGTGAGAAGGCGGCGTCGGAGACCCCTCCTCTGGCTTGAAGAATGCATGAGGAGAAGCACCAGACCCCAGAGCCCCGTCTCTCCAAGCTGCGTAAACGCCTGAGCCCCCCGGGCACCCGGAGGGGAGCTAGAGCGGCTGCCCTGGGCGCATCCGCGCGTGTGCGTGAAGGGAGAGAGAGGCTGGAGAGCAGCAGGAAAACCGAGCAGGAGCTGGGGGCGCGGGAGCGGAACTCCTGATTGCTTTGTACGTGCCCCGTGGGACAGGAAGCCAGGACACTCACCTGAAGGCCGCCAAGTACTCTGCGTCGCCCATGGGGGGATCAAGGCCGCCGGTGAAAGCCATGTTGACATTGAAGCCCACGCCCGGCCCTGTGCCCACCTGCGTGGAAGAGAGAAACTCCTATCACGGGCCCTGGCCTGACCCTCGGTGCCCTGCAGTGGAGCCCAGGGGCTGTGCTTGCCAGCACGACCCCACGGCCTCTGACTCTCAGACTCCCACAGCGGAGTGTGGGCACAGAATGCAGAGCTCTCGGCCACTCGCACGTGGGGGAGCCATGGGAGCCGCCCGGCCGTGTGGGAAGACGGCCCTGCAGACGCCAGCGCAGCACAGCCAGAAGGTCAACGGGTGAGGCCGTTCTGCCCTGCGTCCTGCCCAGAGGTAAGACCCGGAGTCTGCGGGCACTCTGCCTGGGTGTTGGGGTCTCTTTGTTCAGTGAGGGCAGGCTCTGCTGGGGGATCGGCTCTCACAAAGGCTCTGAGCCTGCCAATCCCCCGCCGCCGTGTGGCCCTGGGCAGGTACAGGATGGCACCAGCGCCCCGCCCAAGGGACGGACATGAGCAGGGGCCTGGAGGTGTTTCAATCGTGCACCGTAGGCCTGGAGGGCCGGGGGGGGTGCCCCATGCTTCCCCTCAGTCTCCCTAGATTAGCGCCAGAAATCATGTTGTCTCTCGTGTGAACCTCAGGCAAAATAAAACCTGTGTGCACACACAGGACGACTGCTTGAAATCGCTTGGGGAGAACGTGAGCAGGAAGCCCTTGCTTCTGTGTGTGCGGGGCTGGGCGTCCCCCACTCTGGCCTCCAGAGCAGCCCCGCCTCGGCCCCTCTGACAGGCCCGCACGGCGGCGGGCAGCCCCTGCTTACCTCGTCCGGAGCCCCGCTGCCCGGGAAAAAGTTCCCGTCGTCATAACGGTGAAGGGAGATGTACAGGACGTTCGGGTCGTTGTAGAAGGCCTGCTGGGTCCCGTTTCCGTGGTGTACGTCCTGAAAGAGCGGGGAGAGCTGACTCAGTGCCGGTGGACGCCTCCAGCGGGGCCCGGAGGGAGCGGGGCCGAGGCGACAGAAGGAAGGGGCCCCAGGTGTGTCCCAGCTGGGGTTCCTTGCCATCGGCACCACGGCATATTGCAGGTTCAGCAAAGATGAAGAGGCTGGTGCTTTAGGCCTCCCCAGAGGCCACGATTTTCCACACAAAACATCCGATCAACTTCTTGCCCCTGCCACGTCTGTGTGAAGTGAGCTGACCACAGCTGTTCAGTTTCAAGCCCATGTGAGGTGGCAGCTCTGTACCAGACACCGGGGTGCGGCAGGAGACCATCGCACGGGGCTGGGAGCGACAGGTGCGCACACAGCACGGGGTGCGGCAGGAGACCATCGCACGGGGCTGGGAGTGACTGGTGCGCACACAGCACGGGGGGCCCGGGCCCCACGCACCAATGACAGACTGATGCTCCTGATCACCGTGCCCACATGTGAAAAGCACAAAAGTGGGGCAGCTGGGCTTCCACCAGGCCTGAGGCCACGCACGGGTCTCTGGTCAGGGCCGGAAAGGGCCATGGGGACAGGCGGCCGGCTTCACACAGTGTGCACATGTGAGGAGCTGCGTGAGAGTTAGTGATTTTAAACCCCGGGAACTGCTTGGTATGTTTGTCATTTATAAATGTTATCTATGCTTAATAGAGCCACTGTGGCAGGCCAGCTATAAATAAGGGGTTGTAAAAGACACCCGATCCCACCAACCAGAAAGCCACCTTGGCTGAGAGGACGCACACGGCTCTCGCGAAGGGTGCTTTCCGTAACTGAGGCAGCCCTGCACACACATGTGTGTTTAACACAGCGGTGGGAGCCCGGGGTGAGCAGCCCTATGACCACTCACTTCCGCCAAGTGCCCCGGCCACACGTGTGTGCTGGACAGAGGCGCTGTGAGTCACGTGCTCATGAATGGTACCACACTCGATACCTGGCTCATTGGGACAAAGGTGCCGGCACGCTGAGGGCCAACACTGGGCCGCTTTCCCTGGTGCTCCCAGGTCTCAGCCATCTCAAGGCCCTGTGACCGGTGCCCAGCACTGGGAGCTTACTGGGTATGCTAGGGCTGTGTGTGGTGTTTCTTTTCCCAAACAGAGAAGGACCCTGCAGTACATACAATAATCCTCCCTGAGCATCTGCTTTCCTTTCCCCTTAAAGCAATCATCAAATCATAAGTACCAAACAGAATAGGGAAGAAGAATAAAATGAACACCTTTGGTGTCCATCCCCAGTGTAAGAAGCTGTGTGACTGTTTTTGGAGCTCAGATACTGTACACAGCATTTTTAAGCTAGAGTTTACCCTCCTGGGGCGGTGGGGCTGTGAGAAGCAACACCACCTGTAGGAAAATGGGAAGGAGGCTAAGCCAGCATGAAGGGGTCGCCAGGCAGAAGTGGGAGGGCGTTTCCACCAGGAAGGACTGAGACGCACAGCGCCATGTCCAGCTGTGGGAGAATGTGGCCCACGCCCTTAGGTGGACACGTGAGGTCATGGCCATCACCCCCCCATGACCCCCAAACCTGCCTCTCAATGAGGTCTTGCCAAGGATCATCTTTCGATTGCTGCTCTTAACCACAGGCACATTTCTGGACATCTCCAGACCCAGCTATTGGCAGGACTGGCTATTGGCTGTAAAGTGGACTTGTGACAGGTTTGAGCTTTTATTTTCTGCATTTGGGGTAGTTTCCAGAAAGTTAAGGTCCCGAAATGCAATGTCAATGGAGGCAGAAAGCCCACCTCCTCTCTGCACACGGGACGCTGTCTGCTCCCCACCCCCAGCCCCTCTCAGGGAACAGGCCCCACTTACCCAGTCCACTATGAGGGTCTTGCTCACGTCCAGCCGCTGCTGGAGAAGCTTGGCCGCGATGGCCACGGAGTTAAAATAGCAGAAGCCCCTGCAGGTGAGAGGAGAGACAGAAGGAGAAGACGGGTTCTCACCAGTCTGCGCACAAAGTGCGGCAGAACCCTCTGCAGTCCTGGGAGACTTCAAGAGGGTCTGGTGAAGGCAAGGCTCCCTTAATCGATGCTACTGATGGACAGACAGGCCCCCTCCACGTCCCCCCAACGATGTACCGGCTCGCCACCCTCCCTGGCCCAGATCGCTCGGCAGCCACTCACTGACCAGCCTCCGCAGAGGCAGGTCACTTATTTGACCTGCTTACTGCTCATCTGTCCAGGCTCTCAGACGTGTGACAGTGATACACACGTCATTCCCATGAGTAACTGCAGAGTCTTCTTCAAGAAAACGCAAAAACACGCTAACAATGGGATTCAAGTAAAACTGAAAATCTAACTCTATTGTTTCCTTTGCCTGAATTACTGCAAAAACAGGGAAATCTGGGTGGTTTTGTTTTGGGAACCCAGGCGAGCGACCTGCAAGCCCCCCCATGGCAGGACGCACAACCTCCGGAGCTGGCACCCACAGCTGCAAGGGCACATGCAGCCAAACGCCCCAAACAGCTTTCCCCAACACACTCCTTTGTGCTCCATCTCGGTCCGTTTGGGTTCATGCTCCAGAACATCCAACAACTTAGATAAAATTAGAAAACTGCCTTCAGAGGAAGGAAACACGGAGGATCCTGTTCCTAACAGCATATGGGGGGTTCCGGGGCATGGGGTCACCGAGCCCAAGGGTCTCTAGGAGAAGACAGCCCAGTCTAACCTGAAGCCCCTCTCAGGAGCTTACGGCACTCCCTCCTCCCCGGGAAGGAGATTCCTTCTTCAAACCACGGTCCGATGCTCTCCCTTCCGGTAGAGGACAGAGGGCTCCCGCCTGCCTGGGAGCCCAAGCCCAAGCTCCTTGAGAATGCGGGCTCAGCCTGAGGTTCCTCAGCCTCGTTCTAGCTGCTCCTGAATAGGCGTCCCTCCCTGCGCTTCCTGGATTCCCAGCCGGGCTCCGTCCATTTGCACGGTCCTTGCTTTGCCGTCCGAGCCGCTGCTACTCATTCTCCAGGGAACAGCCCGGACGTCACCTCTCCCAGCAGGGGGCGCCCGTCCTCCCACAGCGCCCATCCTGCTTGCTGGACTGGTTTCCCAGGTCCCACGAGAAGCCACGTCTAGCCCACCCCCAGGCACCCAGGCACTTGGTGCACAGCTGGTGAGGCCCAGAGTCGGGTCCCTGCGACCCAGTCCCAGGTGGGTCTCCACCTGCCACTGCTTCTCCCCGGTGCACCTGGAGCAACCTGCATACCACACTTGCTGTCTGGCCAGCTCCTCAGACGAGCGCACACTCAGAGCTATAGCCAGAGCCCCAGACGGGGTCCAGATAGCTTGCCCCTGTGCTCATGGCCTTGAGAGGTCAGCCTCAGTAGTACCAAACCGTAAGCAGGTCAGCTGGAAGGCCACATGTGAGATGACCTGGGGGGTTTGGTCAGAATGTTCTAGAACAATGAAGCGCCACTCATTCTGGTGCAATTTAAGTCTCCACCGAATTTTTTACAACAAAGTGGAGGCTGAGAAGACTTCTCTGGACTGATGCTTGCAGGTTCCTGGTACGATCAGCGAAGGTCACCTGCGTGGCTCTGGAGCTGTGATAGTTACTCGGGGCCGTGTTTTCACTCAGATGCAGCCCAGCCCTTTGAGAAGAGTTGAATCAGAAACCGGCACACCCCTGCCCCCCACGGCCGCGTGTCTACTTACATGGGTGTGCTCTCCTCTGCGTGATGTCCTGGAGGACGGACCACGGCAAAGCCGTTCTGCACACGACACCAGATGGGGAGAACCAGGGAGGAAGAGGGTTCAGGTCAGTGAGAAAATGAGCACAGAGCGGACTGCGGCGGGGTCAGGCACACGCAAGGACACGGAGCCACACATCTGGGCTCACAGACAGGGACGGGACAAAGGGCGGCTGTAAGCACTTCAAAGACGTCTGGGTCCCTGCTGTTAAAGAGATCCTCTGGTTGTCATGGTTACTAAGAGAAAAGGTGAATTCCACCCTGACGTTTTATCTTTGATGGCTCACAGGCAAAAAGGCTTGGAGCTGCTTAGCTCAGGGATCTGGGTAGGAGTGGATGGGGAACCCCGGGTCCCCCTCTGCTCATGATCAGTATCCCCAGGAAGCCACTAGATGGGAACCCTGGGTGCAGATAAAGCACAAGGGGTTCAACCTAGGGGCTCCTGCCTGAGTTTGGCCTTAATGTGAGCTGCAGAAAACAAGCGACCCATTGACTTGTTGGAAGTAGCTCAGAGGCTGGAGAAGCTGCCCCTCCCCAGGATCTCTGAGCCACTTATGTTTTTAGGAGCCGTCTGTAAACTGCTCTAGCCCCTGCCACGAGAACGACTTCAATGGGCATCTCTTGTCCCGCCAGCAGGAAGCTGTGTGGTCACGGCTGGGAACAGAGCCTCCGGGGCTGGCTGACCGTCGAGGATGGGGCAGTGGTGCTCAGCCTGCTGCAGAGCCAGCTCTGGGAGGAGCAGGGTGAGGGACACATGCACGTGGGGGCCCCACCTTCTGCATTCCCAGTGCTGTAGAACCAGCCCATCCCTGCGCACGGGCCCCGCACAGCGGTTCTGGGAGTGCAGGCCGCAGACCCCTGGGGGTCTCCGTGCCCCTCCAGGGGCCTGTTCTAACAATCCTGACTTGGTCTGCCTTTCTCACTGTGTCAACAGCCGCACCATGGGGCTAGGGCAGCGTGGTGGCCTGCCGGCGCCGGGGAGGGATCTGGCAGTGCCCGCAACACTGGCACTTGGCGTGCTTCCCAGCACACGTCCGCAGGGGAACACGGTTCCAGGGGAGAACCTCTCATGCGGCCATAACCACGATGAGTTTCCGTAGGTCCCCACCCGCGAACGCACACCTCCTAACACCCCTAACACCTCAGGTGAACAAAGGGGAAGGACGGGCAAGTGCGTGTGGGGCAAGCCCCCGGGTGTCGTCGGGAACCGGACTTGAGCTTTGCTGTGAAGACGTGCATCCTGAGCTCCTCCCGACCCTCAGACGACCCTCCTGACGAGATGTGCACTGATATTAACAGTTTCAAAAATCAGTGATTCCTGACACCGTGTAACAGGATGGGTCGGGCTCCTTGGAAGAGCTCTGTAATTCAGGAGCCCGTGTTTCCAGAGGGGGAGGGTGCTGTGCTGCAGAAGTCCAGGGTGCATAACAGCTCCTGTCAGCCTGCTACACCCAGTGGGCTTCACTGTCACTGATTCGGGGTCCACACTGCCACTACCCTTCGAGGAACTGCCATGTGTGGACTGGTGGTGGAGCATCAGAGAAGAATCTTCACGGTTATCTGGGAGAGCTGTGCGGACACCCTCCCTCTCCCCAGCTCCACCTCTGTGTCAGGCCAGGTTCCGCTAAGCGCCTCTACCCAAGAGTCGTCAGAGACGGAGGCAGAAGCGGGTCTGGGACTGCAGCTTGTGCAGGGACACTGGCATTACTGTTAGTTTCAAATTCTCAGTTTTAACCTCTAGTACAGTCCCAGTGGTGATGACGTACACAAAAGCTCCGGGGGTTCTCCCAACAGTGGGCAAGAGCGTAAGGCGTTCCCAAGACCAAATCTCCGAGAGCCGCTGAGCCATCCTGTGCTTTACAACTGTGGAAGGTGCTCCCGTGGATCAGCAGGGCCCGTCTTTGCCCCCGGACAGGAGCTGTCCTCCCCGTCACCGTCCCCCCGTCCAGAGGGACCCACAGGGGGCTTCCCCCCATCCCTCCTGCCCAGAAAGCCCCTGGCAGGTCCCTTTCCAGGCCCATTTCTGCAGCGTCCTCACCGACCTTCAGCTCCCCTGTGGCCACCTTGAAGACCAGCTCGATCACGCAGCCCACGGCCAGGCGGGCTGCACCCGATGAGTGCACCTCATTCCATATGGTGTCGCTGTCCACCTGCAGAGACAAGGGTCCTGCCGTGAGGTGACGTCTCGGCCATCACCCCTGCCCCCCACTCCTGTGGGGGCCAGGCAGCTGGGGGCTCACGAAGCCTGTGGGCTCTGCCTGAGATCCCAGCATGGAGCCGCTCGCCTCTTCCTCACTGATTATGCAACACCCCCAGCTCGTGTTCGAGCTTACTTTTTTTTTTGAAGATATGCCAAAAGTTACTAAATAGGGAAAGAACCATAAATGCAGCAGGAAAGAGACACGCGTGACTCTATGTCTTCCCGAGGGCTCACTGCTCTCAAGTGCCCCATGTATGCCAGGCACAGAGCAATGGCGTCACGGTCACCAAGCCCCCTGTCTGGTCGCACTGCAAGCAGAGGGGGGACATGATCAGCAGAGAGACATGTAAGAAGGGTGGGGATTGGATCTCCCCGCAGGACGACTTGACGTCGTGCTGACTTTAATGAGCTACTCCAGACGTGGGACGAGAGTGCGAGCGACCAGAGTGGGAACAGGGGGAAGGAGGGAGGAGCCGGCCCTCTGGGGCCCTCCTGGGGGCCAGGCACCGCTCTGCCTAGGTGACAGGGTGTCAGCCCGGGGGGCTGCTCCACCTCAGAGGAATGTGTGCGGCACAGGTAATTTCTGTTTGTGTATTGGTTACTTTCTTTACTTGGGCTCATTAGATGTTTTTAGAGGTCTAGCTACCATGGGCATTAGAGGAGACCGAGATATTCCAGTAGCCCATTCTGCAAGTCAGCCGGGGCAGAACTGGAGGCCTGACGAAGCACGTAGCCCCTGGGTGCCAGGTCAAGGGCACCTGGGCCCCATCTCCAGCTGTGGGCAGCAGGAGCCTCGGCCACGCTCACGTGCCCTGTGTGGGGATGCACCCAGCCCAGTGAAGGTTCTGAGGAGCTGTGCATTCACAGGTCGGTCCCCTGGAACACAGTGTCTGCCAAGTTGATGTGAGAGCCCGTCCTTCCCAAATTAACCTCCTCCAAGCGCCGAACGCTCCGGGACTCCAGAGACAGCGGCCAGGCAGCCAAATGTGTGCCTACCCAGGTCCGTCCAGGTGCCCAAGGGCCCCTGCCCACCTGAGAGAGACACCGATTATTATGCGGGGCGGATGGATTTCCTGCAGTGAACCCTTGAAGCTTCATCTTCAAAGCAAGATGATTGAAAATACATTTATGAGGGGTTCAAGCCATTTCCGGAGGAGTGTTATTCTGTGAGGGCTATTCCTTTCAATGACCAAACCTCTGTGTTCTTTAAATAGTTTCCAAATGTCCCAAGAACGCTCTGCACTTTGCTGACTCTCCGCAGCATTAATATTCAACTTTCAAAGCCCGAATTCTGTTGTAAATAATACTGGACTGCTAGTCACAGAAGTAACCATTCAAACAGAACTGTCCTGGGCCAGCTACTTCAGCTGCAGACCCTGCTCATTAAAATCGAAGGTGACAGTCCTCGGGCGACAGTGGCAGGGGGGTCCCATCAGCTGCCGCTCCCCTGAAGACGGAAGGTGGTTTACACAAAACCACTTGGATGCTTTCTCCCCAGAACGTGAGGATTTGGGTGTTCCGCCCAGGGAACCAGAGCTGGGATGGAGGCTGGACAGCCCTCCACATGCTTTGATGGCTCTCTGTCCATGACCCCAGAGCAGAAAAGGCCCCATGACGTCTTGCCCAGAGTGAGGGACCAGGGCCCCAGGCTGTCACCGTCCTCAGAGACCCCGACAAGACGTCCCGCGGCTCAAGGGCCCGTGTCCTCCAGCTGCTGGCCACCAGCTCCCCGCTGAATGGCCCAGGATGGCCGGGGGACAGCCCTGAGCTCCAGGGGCACGAGGCTCTGGGGAGCAGCAGAGCGGCAGTATGACTGCTGATGTAGGCGCAGCAACCAAAGCAAAGAGCAAAGGCCTGCCCCCCGCTTTCCCACGGCAAAGCCAGGAACGAGCAGAGGAAAACATGGAGGCCGCTCCTGCGGAGATTGAGAAGGGAGGCACCAGGGGTGGCCAATTCCGGGCACACCATGGCCCCTGGGGAGCAACGGAGCTGAGGGCACAGCCCAGGGCAGCCAGGGCCAGAGAGGGGGCCACACCCCTGGCAGGGAGGGGAGTTCACCCACACCAAGTCCCCTTAAGGGGAAACTGGGGACCATAGCAGAAGTTTCTTTTATTTGCTTTGAAAAAAAGTTACAGCGATTCAAAGCCTCTTCTTAGCACAGTTAAGGAAAAAATTAGTTTGCAAGTGACTTTTAAACACCATCACACACCCCAAATGTTAATTCCAAGTAACTTCCAGGGAAAGCAGAGCAGGCTCTCCCTCCCTGTGTCACTATCCAGAGTGCCCATGCTCCCACCCACACTCTGCTTTCCCGATACCCCCGGGGGTGGCCCCCGCCCCGGAGACCCGGTGCACCTACAGGGGCACTGGTCTTCTCTGCCCTCCCTGTAGAGGTAATGATGGAAAAAAATCGAGAGAGAACCATCCCCGAAACACCCTATGGCTCACTCGGTCCACTAAATAGTCCACGGGCTCCCTCTCTACCCAGCTGGACTTGGTGGGATTTCCCACCGTCTCCCTGTTCTGGAGCATTTCTGTGTCTGGATGTGAAGGTGGGTGCTGGTCAGCCTGCAGGGGCTCGGCTCTGGACGCACACTCGGGATGGGGTGGGGGGCTGCCTGGCTCCAGGCCCCAGGCCTGACTTTAGCTTTCATTTGCAAATTATAAATCCTGCCTTGCCCAGCACACTGGCTGTAGGGCAGCCGAATCCAAGCCTTTTCAAGTCTGGCCAAAAATTTGCCCCGAATTAAGAGATTGCAGCCTACTTACAATACAAAATAAAATAACTCTAGGGGGCTTGGTGGTGGTATGAGTAAATGCCGTTTATTCTCTTTCTGACGGGATAATTTTCAAAGCAGCGAGTTTTGTAAAGACTCAGGAAGAAAACAATTTTGTTTCATTTCCATAACAGAATCCAGACCTTGAGCTTCGCCCTGCGATCTGTAATCAGTGCACACTCTGCCGCTGCAGCTCCAGCCCAGGCGGCTTTGTTGCCCGCGCCGTCTGGCTGGCCGCGCTCTCGCCTGCGCCCCAGAACCTCGGTGGCCAGCAGGTCCCCCGGGGGGAGGCTTGGGCTTGCCCTCAGCCCCCGGGGCCTGCTCTCACCCCGCACCCCTCTCTCATCCAAGGCGGCAGGAGCCCGGGGAGCCCTTCTCTGTTAACAAGGAGCTCTGGCTGGGGACACCTGACCTTCGCTGCGCCGAGCGGGGGGTGGATGTCCAGACTGGAGCGCCCTTCGTAGTTCAGCGCCCACAGCAGGGTCAGGGAAAGCCGTGTGAACGACACCGGCTCTCCTGAGGGTCCACCCGAGCGGGTCTGCTTAAGGGCATTGTCGCTCGTAGGAGCAGCAAGCATAGCTCGGCTAGCAGCTCTGCACACTTTCCGTGGCCCACAAACACCAGGCTCGCACGTTCTGAGCTTCAGCTGGGCGACCACACACCCTTGCTCTACCCGCACGACGGGTTCCCGGCCTGAGGGATGAGCAGGCTCTTCCTTCACAGCTGAGGGGTGGACCCCGACCTGCACACCAGATCCTGTTTCCCGAAGCAAGCATGGGTGCCAGACGACCTTGCCGGAGGAGGGTGCCCCAGTCCGGCCTCCCGAATGCTCCCAGGCTCCCAGGCCTTTGAAGCCACACGTGCGAGCGTGGCGCAGCCCCACCCGCTGGACCCTGTTTATGGAAAACACCTGGCAGCAATTATCCACGCGGCGGAAAACAGGGCAGCGATTTCTGTGACCACTGGGACCCCGAGAACAAACGGGACATTATTTACAGAAATACTTACCCCGACACCACCACAGGGCAGCCTGACAAACACCGATGTTAGCGAGCCTGCAGGGAGAAGGACAGCCAAGGTCAGAGGAAAAGGTCACAGGTGCCCCGCCTACACGGAACACAGCGTGGGCTCTGGAAACGGGTGCCCATGTGGCGCTCTGGCGCACGTAGACCATGTATTCAGGTACCGAGGGGCAAACTGGTTCCAGAGGTAACAAGGCACCCCTGTGTGGCCTGCTGTGGGGGCAGCACCCGGGGGCAGAGCAGCTTGGGCCGTGTGGGAACAGCCCCTGTGGAGAGACACGGAATTCTCCATGGCCACAGCCACTGCTCTGAGGCATGGGCCCCAGAACTGGGCCTCTCCTTCCAGCCTGAGCTCACATTCGTCCCACAGAACAACCCGAAAGGCTGCGTCCCGAGCACATCTCACCGCTGACGAACCTGGCTCCTCAGTGAGCCCCCCCACCGGCCCTAACACCGCCCGGTGCCCGGTAGACACGGAGGGCTCTCCCGGGGATGTGAAGAGCGACAGCCCCCTCCCCATTTGGAAACATTCCGAGTCCACCTGATGGCACGCAGCTAAGAAACCACAGTGCTGGAGCTGGCCATCCAGAAGGCCTTCCCCAACCCGAGACGCAGAGGCAAGTCCCCTGTCCCAAAGGGCTCAGCCCTGTGCCCCAGTGACAAAAGCATGAAGTGTCATCTTCCTCGGTGTGATCCAGTGCTGGCTGGCAACCAGCCTACAGCTCACCTGTCACAAGGGAGAGTCCCCCGCCCCCTGCCAAGTGTGACACCCTGGTTCATGGGGCTGCCGTCCCCCCAGGGCTCACCCAGGAGAGCCTCTCTGCCATACTCCCTGCTCCCCTATGCCTTGCCCCTGCGGCCCCCGGACTCTCTTGGCAGGTTCCTTAGGCCAGCTGCGGACTCTGCTTTCTGGACCCCGCAGGGCTATGCCCACTGCGCGGAGGCCCACTCCCAACACCTCCTCCCTGACGCAGAACACCAGCACCTGCTCAGGAATCACACTACTGGGGCCCAGGAAGAAAACAGGTCTGGGGTCACTGGACCTGGTCTGTGCCCGCCTCGTCCCAACTCCTGGTGAGGACCACACCAGGCCCCGAGCCACCAGGGGCCACGTCACGCACCAGGCCCCGGCCTGCACCCTCCTACGGCTCACACTCGCCAGAGCCCCCCTCCCCGCTGCCTCAGAAAGGCCTGGGTGCCGGGTCTGCCTTAGGCCTGCTTCTCCCTGTGCCACCCACCCCCAGCCGTCCTCCACGCCGTGTCCCGCTGACAGCCACGGTCTCGATCCGTGGCTCCTGCTGCCACATGCTCTAGTCAAACGCCTTCTCGGTGGAGCGCCTGTGAAGCTGGTGGCAGGTCTGCCTTCCTTCCCTTGTGCTCACTGCTAGCCCACAGCCGGTGATACGGAAACCTGTGAGCGGGTGGGGGACTAGCCGGGCAGGAGGCAGAATATGCCGAGGAGGGTGGCCCCTGAGGGGCTTGCCCAGTCTGTACCGTGACCCTCTGCAGGGAGCCAACAGGAGAGGGAAGATGGGCTGCGGGAACAGGCCCGGGGTGGGAGAGGGCACGGACGCCAAGCCTCTTGTGGTCCTGCTTTGCCCCATGTCCTGTAAGAGGCCCGTCTAACGGCCTAGGGCATCAGCTGAAGCCCGGTGATCGGCCCTGACAGGCCCAGCCTTCCAAACGTACATGGCCCTGCATGGCTCCTGGGGCTGGGGATGGCCTCATGACCGGTTCTTCTTGAGTCACAGACTTTCCCAACACAGGAACACGGCGCTTTCTCCCAGATAACTCACAGGTCCGTGCATAGGAGTTCAGACACATCTGTGTGCCCAAGTCCAAGGGAAAAGAGCTTCTGCAAAGACATCGGATTTCTATTTTTGAAACGAGAGCCAATACGGTCTACGTTAAGAACATAAATCATCTAGATATTTTGACTTGGCTCATTATCCAAAGACCAAAATAGTGAGAAAAGGTAGAATCTCACGCACTCCTGGGTGGGCGGTAAGCATGGGGCTCTGCACAGGGAAGCCGTTCTGGAAACAGCTTCTGAGGCCCATGGCCACGCTCGGCATCCCCAGCCGCCTGCTTGCCTCTGGCCCCTCCGGCCTCCTGTGGTTTGGGGCCACCGTCACCTAGGCGAGGCCACAACTGTCCAGGCAGACGTGGTGGCGGATGTGCTAAGGGCCACCGTGCTTTTCCCATCATGGCAGTGGCTGACAGGTGCGCTAGGAGGCCGGCCGGTGTGGGGAGGACACCGGCATTCCTGTGTCCCTACTGAGGCTCCTCGTGCTGTGCGTGGAGTACAGGGCTCTTCTCTCAACCCTTCCCAGCCACCGCCAGGCACCGCTTGGCCAACTGACCAGGCTCCCTTTCAAGGGGACTGCCATCGGGCGACACACCCGGACCTCCGGGAACCTTGAAGGCTGGGCCCTGCAGCCCCCGTGAGCCCGGCTGCGCCATGCTGAGCAGCACCTCAGTGACCACGCAGGTCTTCTCGCGAACAGCTTAGAAGTTTGTGGATTCCATAAAAAGAGGAGGGCAACTCACCCAGTAGTGTTCAAAGGCCCAGTTAGGGTTGTTAGCAACACCTGAGATCACTGCCAACTTCACTACGTGTGGACCAGTCAGACGGACGACAGGCCTCCAGGTTAGGACAGTCATCAGACACTTAGACACCGGTCTCAAAGGGCAGAAAAAGTAACCGGTTAGATGTCCTTGTAGCCATGAGAATAGGGTTTTAAACACAGCGTTTGGCAGAAAAGAGAGAGAAAATGGAATGATCGAGGGTATCTTTGCTGTAAACTATACAAACACAACATGTTCTTCACAACAACGAAATGAACACAAAATACACTCAAAGGGCTGCATCCGGGGTGGGGCAGAAACAGGGACGTGAGGATAATGGGAAGACATTTCAGCAAAGAGGCCAGAAACAGGAGCCGGGGCTCAGGGGCCCAGTGATGTTGGCCTGACTGAGGAGAGGCAACCCCATCACTGACCTGGGCTCAGGAGGTGCCGACAAAGGGTCAGCGGCTACGGAAGCTCTGGGCCCTGCCGGCGGCACCTGCCTCACTCTTCCCTGAAGGCCCCACAGGCGCCTTGTCTCTCGTTTGTCATCCTTTGTCTTCAGCCGAGTTTGAAACTAGCTCAGAGACCTAGTCCATTCTCCTGCTGCTCGCTCGAGCCCGTCTCTATCCGCGACATGGAAACAGATCACCCTCTCCCCGGCCAACTGCTCAAGTTCAGAGGATGCAGGTGCAAAAGGCCTCTTGGTGGAGGCTCGACCGACACATGGCCTCCGACAGCCGACAAGGCAGGAGCGGCTGAACTGGAAAGAGCCCGCCACTTAGAGTGGGCCACGGACGCCGCACCGTGGGCTCGGGACAGGGCCCACACCAGGTGCCTCTGTGACAGCAGACCCTGCTCTCTGATGTGAGTCCGTCCGGCCAGCTCCTGGCGACCACTCACGGCCGGGGGTTACTGGCTCTGCGCCTTGGCAGCACTGATGACATCATGGGGCCCACGGGCCAAGGTGCCACCCTGGCAGGAGCGGCGTTTCCCGGAGAATCCCGCAGGACCCTGGGGACCGGGCCGCCCTGCCGACCACGCTGTGCTGGCCTTCTGCACGCAGCCCCCTCTCTCAGCGACTCCCTCTCCTGCCGGCGGCCCCACGTCCACCCTCTCAGCCTCCCTCTGCGCTGGAGAAGGGTGTCCCCTGGACCCCGGAGGAAGCCCTGCTCATCGCCCTTCCCGGCCGGGTCGAAGCTGCAGACTGCAACGAGCCTCCGCCTGGCCCCGGTGTCGTGGGGCATTTGCCCTGCAATGTGGCGCACCTCACCTAGCACCCGCTGTTCCACATCTGTCCCTTTGGCTCCTCGGAGGGTCTGGGCAGCGCGGCTCGCCCCATGGTGCTGGGGCCGGCTTGTGATTGCTCCAAGACGTCCTCTCCCCTTCCTCTCGCTCTCCCTGGGAGCCCGTGCGCACCGCGAACGCTCCTTTGATTCTCTCCGTCTTCTTCCCGCTCCCCGGCTCCTGCCCATGTCGTTCTGCTCCCAGGGGACTGACCGCACCCGCCTCCCGGCCTGGGGCTCTCGACCCCCGAGCCAGTGCTTGATGGGACTTTCTCTAGCGCCCTGGTCTCTTCCTTCCCCGCTGCTCTTGTCCACGTTACACGGCCGCGGTAGGTCTTCTCTTGAAGAAGAGTAAGACCAGTTCTGGTTTTCTCTAGCATCCACCATCTCTCTCAGAAGTCTGTCCTCGGAGCTGCCCTGTTTCAGACTCATCTCCCTGAGATGCACTTCCCCGAGTGCGGATAATCCTCGGCCATCTGTTCCTCGGACGGAGGCCTAAAAGCCACTGGGAGTTCCAGGCACACGGTGGGCTTGTGAACTGGGGGCTCTCTGTTCGGCATCCTCATGTCGGCTTCCTCTGGGCTGGTCATTCTCAGAAGAGGGGTCTGTAATGTCTGCCTGAGGGCAGGGTCCCCATGAGGGGAGGCAGGAGGTGGGCAGGTGCCTCGCCCTGTTCTGCTCCTGACATTTGCCCCTGCCAGGGAGCCCTGTGCCCTTTCGGTTCAGGGTCATGGGGTTGGGAGAGCGTGGTAGGGTGGGCCTCTCAGGACCTCTGGGCCCAGCCCCTGTCTGACCATTCCCTACCCTCCACCCCAGGCCCAGGGTCTCTGCAGTGGCCAACCCAAGCCATCTGAGTCTGTGGTGCCATTGGGAGCTTCTGTCCGGAGCGCCGGAGGACACTCTGTGGCACCTGCTGTCCACCTGCTCTCTCTCCAGCCTCCAGGCTCTCCTGCCGCTGGGGCCTCTCCCATCTCCCAGAGCAAGTAGTCATGTCTTTTGAGTCTTGTTGCTAAGGGCAGTGGGGCTCGGGAAGCAGCATGACTGGCCACCCCAGGACAGAACCTACAGGTTTCCTCCTGGCCACCAGCTCCACCCTGTCCACAGACAAGGGCCACTGCAACCGTGTCAGGCAGCTCCATGCTGATGGGATTTCCAACACAAAAGATGCGCTCCCTAAGGAGGCGAGGGAGTGACGGAAGGAGCGAGTGCACATGCACGCACGTGCACACATGTGGGTGAACAGGGCCGCACTGCAGCGGGATCCCCCCCAGCACAGTGTGAGCAGAGCCTCTGCAGACACCGGAGAGGAACCAGCCCTCCGCGTCCCTGCAGGTTCATGGTGGCTGGGAGGCTGGGGTGAGAAGTGCCCAGGAAGGGCCGTGACCGGGATGGGGTCTGCGCCCAGGAGCCCAAGGGGCCGGAGGCTCCCGACCGGCCTCTGCTGCAGGTCCGCGCTGCTGAGACTCCTGCCTCCCCAGGCAGCAGATGCCCGTCGGCAAGTTCCGGCCGCCAGCACAGAGGCCCAGACCCTGCAGAGAGCCCTCTCCAGGCTGCCCCTCTCCTTCCCCCGACTCCAGGCTCACGGCAGGCCCAGAGCCTAGGTACCCGCCCCCTCCAGCCTCTGGTATCGACGCTGTTACAGGATGTTCCGCAAAACCAGCAGGTCTCACCCTGTTTCTGTAGCATACCGCTGACCCAGGCATGAAACCTGCCGGCCGGGTGAAAGCTGGCCGGTGAGACCCTCCTCCAGCCCTCAGCTCAGTACCTGGTGCAGGCGCCACGCACAGGGCCGTCCCTGCCACGCCGCCGCCGCTGGGGCCAAGGGCGGGACTAGCGAGTGCAGGGCTGGAAACACCGCCTCAGGCGGTAAAGGTAAAGAAGGGCTTGAAATACCTAGAAGTTTCTTACTGTCCAGTTTCTGCCTGTTGAGGGGGTTTGTGCCATAGAGCAGGGCGTGCGCCTCCGAATGCACGGTCTGCAGTTCCTCCAGCGTGGCCTTCCGTCCGCGGATGCACTGCAGGGACAGAGGAAGAGGGGCTCACGTCTCCCTGTGCCTTTGGGGTCTACTTTCGACAGAAAACCGTTCCTACAAAAACCGTCACCCCAAAAGAAACTGAATTTTATACGTACATGGGCACAAAATCATTTGGTTCCTGCAAAATAAAAAGTAAACCGCACCCAACACATTTAAAAAATATTTAAAAAATGTTTTGGAGGGCTTACACTTTAACTTTGAAAAACAGATTTAGACAGATAATTCCAGCCTTCAACGCTTTAACCTTCCCTGTCACCCAAATGATCTGGCATCAAATTGCTACTTTGCTTTCCAGCTGCTGGGGTCTACTCTTCGGGGGGCGGAGGGGGCTGCCCTCTCCAGGCCTGCGGGGCTCACACCCAGGCCCATGGGCTCACACCCAGGCCCTGCACACCCCTGAGGCCCGGGAATAGGCCCCTCACTGCGACCCGCACTGGGCCTGAAGTCAGCGAATTTACCTCATCATCTGCGTGTCTGTCCACATTTTCCTTTGCTTTGGATATTCTTCACATCGAGGCTACACAGTTATTTTCACATTTCCCCAGAAATTAACATAAAATCTACTATTCTTTAGTTGGGCTATGCTTATTTAAACTTTTAAAAGGAGGGCGGTTAATGGAGCGAGGTTCAAGCCAACATTTCACACCGACGTGGCTTTCTGAAGGCCATGGTCACACGGGAGTCTCCACGACCATCTCCACGACTGTGGAGGAGGCCCCGGTGGTGGTTGTGGTCCAGGGCCTGCTCTCACTCCCTGCCACCTTGTGGAGGATCCGTAACTGCTCACAGGTGACAGCTTCCCAAGGGATGCCCATGGACACAGGAGGGCAACGAGAGCAGAGGGAGCAGAGGCGGGGCAGTGTGGCCAGGTGTCCGCCAGCCCAGCCTCCCGGAGTGGACAGGGCCGTGAGCTTCACACCCTCCGCTGCCCAGCTGGGCCTGACGCAGCAGCACGGGGAGGGGAGCCCGGCCTGCAGAGCTCCCACACCCGTCTGCCAGGTCAAGGGGCACGGACCAGGAGGCCCGGGCCTCCACCTGGCCGGTCCCGCTAACCTCTCTGTGGTCAGGGCCAATTCCTACCACCATGTCCAGCACCCGGGCCCTCTGCCACCTTGGGGGCCCACGTGGGATCCTGGTGGAGGCAGGGCCACCACATTCCCTTGGGCTGAGTGAAGCAGGAGGTGCACCCTGTCGTCAGCATCCCCGCCCATAGAGGGCACCTGGCTCTGCGTCCCTCATGTCACCACATGGAAGCTGCATGCTTTACCCAGGCCTCTTCCCAACCATCCTGCTGACCGCCTTCCTCCTTGGTATCTCGGTCTGCAGGTCCTAGGAGCCCCCGCAACCCCTGGCCAGGGAGCAGGCGGTGCTTCCTGCCTCAGGGCCACAGGAGGGCAGAGGGGTCCAAGGGTCTCATTCCCCCCGGGTGTGCTGTTTCACCATCTCAATCCTGTTCGTGTCTGATCTTCTGGCGAAGAAGCTCCCCGAGAGGCCCCTGGGCTGAGGGTACCCTCCTGGGAGAGGCCAGAGGGTAAAGAGCAGGTCATGGGGCACGGGCCTTGGAGGCAGGGCAGGGCCCTGGGTTGGTCCCGCGGGGTGGTGGGAGGCACGGAAGGGCACCTGGGCCCGGAAGATTTCCTCCTAGGGGTGTCCGCCAGGGCAATGCTGCCCCCCAGTGGTGCAGCCTTGGGCCAGACCCCAGAGCAGGTGCCACCGTCCACTCCTCACCAGCTGGGCGGGGTCACATCCTCCCCAGAGAGCACCCCAGAGCAGGATGCTGGACCCAGCTTTTGGGCCCCTTCCCCCTTTGAAAATCATGCATCACCCTAAAGCCGGTAAGGATGGGGGGTCACAGGAACCACAATGACTTAAATTCCCAAATATCCTGGCTTCTGCAAGAGGAGTGGGTGGAGGCACAGGGGGCTCTGCTGCCCCCACTCTCCTGTGTGCCTGCTCGAGCCTTGGTCCAGGTGGGCCCGGGGCTGTGACAGGTGGGTGTGGATGGTGTTCATCAGCTGTAGGGCTCTAGCTTTCCCAATCACTGCACGGGGCAGCACGAGTCAGCCCCTGTCCCATCCCTGTCCACGCGTGGGGGTCATGTGGGAGGCCAGCCGCCGGCAGGAAGACAGGAGGCAGGACAGAGGCTGGCCTCCAGGAAGGGAGGACCTGGGTGTGCAGGGAAACAGCCCTGGGCTCCCTGGGGCCCACCCGCAGGTGCCTGGTGCCGCAGTGGAAAGGCGGCATGCTTGAGCCTGGAGCCTGACGCAGGCCCACGTGGGCCCACCTTACCTCACATTTGCCTCGGAGGCCGGTCTCCTGCAGCCGAGACCAGATGCTCTGGATCCTCCCGGCGTGCTCGGGGTGGCTGTTGGTGTTCCCACAGGTGCACTGGTGCTTCAGCATCAGCGTGTCATACACAAGGCCTGGAGCAGAGCGTGCGGCCCAGCCCGTCAGAGCAGCCGGCGGGGGTCCTTGGCTGCCGCCCACCACCTCCCCAGCAAGCAAGCCGCCACATCCCTAGGACTGACAAAGGCTAACACGGCGTTCTATCCACTAGGGCCACTTGTCGGAAAAATCCAAGTTCACCAGAGGCCAACTGGAGTTCCCAGAAACGGAAGCAGAGGCAAGTGTCCTGCTCACAGCACATGCCCAGAGGTCCCTGGGGTGGGGGTGGGGGGGCAAGTCAAGAAGAAAGAAATGGAGATGCCCCACGCCACTCCCCACTCCTTCAGCCATGGGCACACTCATGTGGCAGGACTATGCTGTCCTCCAAAACTCAGAGCTTTTAGTCCCAAGTCTCAGTCCCTCTTGTCAGGGAGCAGCCTCTCTACAAAGCCGTGTGCTGGACGGAGTCCTGTCTGAGGTTCTGGGGCTCAGAAGGCAAGACTTGGTTCCTACCCTTAGAACCTTCCAGAGCGGCTGGGACAACGTGAGCACACATACGAACAGGTAAACACCAGGGTATTCAAAATCAGCACAGAATGGACATCACCGAGTCCAGGAACTTGTGCTAAGTACCCGTCTGCAGAGTTCCTGGGGACAGGGCAGAGCTGCGATGCCTGCTGGCGCCCCTCGGGGAGCCGTGGCAACGGAGTCACCCTTGGGGAGGGACGCCGCACCCGGGCTCTGCTGCACAGGGAACAGGGACACCCCCGGACCAGAGTGACTGAGGTCATGGCCAGGAAGATGCCAGAATGCCGGATGCTGCGCGTCCGGAGGCGAGGCTGGAGGAAGGGGAAAGGCAGGTGGGTGCTGTGCACACCCCTACAGCTCCCTCCAGGATGCACCCCTGTCCCGTGCCCCTCCTGCAGCGGGGGAAGCGAGACGTCTGCTGGGAGGGGCGGTCCACTGTCCCTGCTGCAGCACTGTTTGCAGCCCCCTCACACCTGCCCCAAGGGTCAGGCAGGTCTCCGTGAGGGGCCGTCTGCTCACTCTCGTCAACAGAGGTGGGGGCGCATGTGCATCAGACCCACGGCTGCTACTTCCACATGTCAGGGGCTGGGGAGCAGAGGCGCCATCACCAACCACAGGGCAGCGGAGCTGCGGCCCCGCCGGACACCTGGCCTCTGGGGGCATGAGTCCCAGCACCACCCCTTTGGTTTCTGTGAGTCGGGCTAACAGGAGTCCGTCCCCTGGTGCTGCAGGAATTCTGGGTATACCAGCAGAACTGAGTGGGGCATGGTGGGACATGTGGTAGAACAAGCAGCTGCAGAAACTCACCACCAGCTCACTAAAGTGTGCGGGCAAGACACGTACACACAAGAGGCTGTGTTCGGTAGTTCATAATGGCAACGTATACCTATCTCTGCACACACGTGAGTGTGTGTATGGAACATGTGTACACACGTGCACAAACAACCCAGATGCCCATCAGTGCAACGAACACGGCATCATCTTGACAAAGCAGTCGGTTGATATTTACTGGCCGTGTGGCTGGAACTTTTGAGGTGACACCATGTCACTCCTGCCTCTGGATGGGACACTGGAGGCGAGTCTGCAGGGCGGGGGAGCGGCAGAACCAGCCAGCACACTCTGCAGGACGTGCTGCAGCTAAGACGGAGAGCCCATCCGCGTGCACCAAGACCCCAAGGCAGGGCGTGGGGGATGCACAAAAAGCACACAGGGACAACTGAGTCCTATCTGCGCAAACTAAACCACGTCTGTGTCCATCTGTCCATCTGGCTGTGCACAGAAACGCATCTGGAAGATTTAAACCAGACTAACGGTGGCTCCCTCTGGGTCGTGGGATTGGGGGCAACTGTCAGTTTCTCGGCATTTCCGGTCTATTTGTTTTTAAACAGGGAACTCGTACTGTTTTTATACATTTTAAAAAAGTAACAATGCAGACGAGCTAAGAAAGTATATCAGCAGAGGGCCCCCCCCAGGCTGAGGTCTCCCCCCAGGGAAGCACGCAGGGATGAGGCGCCTGGGGGTCTCCCCGGCCCCCATGGTGGGCACATTTTATGTGGCGCATTTCTGCTGTGGCCACAGGGGAGGGGAGGTCTCTCTTAGGGACGTGTCCACCTCAGGTCCCCTGCTGACTCTATCTGTGACCTTCTGCAGCTTCATGGTTTTCTTTCTGAAAAGCACTGCTTTAATCTCTGGCTAATTACAAATTACAATTTTCTCTGAATATGAAGAGTATCCTTTTATGACGTAACGGAGAGAACTTAGCCATGTTTAGAGGCTACACATTACAGTGCGCAGAAAAATACGATGTTTTATATTTTGTCCTATTACAGGGCTGTCTGAAGAAGGACGAAACCATTCTGTATTTAGAGCACTTTCTCCTCCTCTGTCTCTGACAAGAAGTATGAGCCGAGAATGGTCTGCAGAGCTGTCCTGCTGCCCTCTGTCCCGGGCCCGTCTGACTCAGAGCGGGGAGCCTCAGACCTGCCTACACAGTCCTGATCCCGGACCGTGGGGGCGGCGCGGCTGCGGCAGAGACAGAGTCCTGCTGGCGGGTTCCTGCCTGGCTCCTGCAGGGCTGGGGCAGGGAGGGCTGAGCCGCCCTCACACCATGTGGCCTGATATCCATAAGCTATAGCTACCTGGGCCGCGTGGGCAAGGCCCCGCAGAAGGTTTGGTTCACAGAGTGGTGGACGAGAAAGGACAAGCTCATTGTCCCTGGGGAGCACGGATGGGAAGCCCCCCAGCCCGCCGGCCACACTGGCCCGCCGGTGGGCTGTCTCTGGAGGAAACGGATTCTCTAGCAAAGGGAAGGGTGGACTTTGGAGCCCGGGAAAGACCATGGCATCAAGGAGGGGGCTGGGAAGAGAGCCTCAGTGAGCGACACAGCTGGCCGCGCAGCCGAGGGGCAGGTCACCGGCGGCCGGCACTCGGACGTGCGCAGCCCCATGTGGGCCCCCCGTGGCTGCTGCAGCCGCGGGCCAGTCTCACCCGCAGGCATTGGCCGGCCAGTCGACGGGGCCGCCCCGCCCCGTGGCCCGCCGTGCACGTACCTGTGGTGAACCTCGGTTTGGTGGGGGGCTCCTGCACAGACATGGGGAAGGTGGCAGACGCCGGGGAGGACTGTGCCCGCGACAGAGGCCGGTGGCCGCCGAAGGACACAGCGACGCCGGCGGCCTCCAGGGACGCCTGGTAGTTCCTCAGCTGGTGGATCCGCTGCTGCTCCAGGAGAAGGGCTTGCTGGGGGGAGAGGGCACATGGGGTTTGCTGCTGCCAGGAAACCTCCCACCTCCCTGCCTGAGGGGCTACACAGATCTCTTCCTGTAAACCACTTGCCCACTCGTTGGTTCACACGATCCGGGAGCACGAGCTCGTTCATATGAGCCGGGGCAGCTGGCCGGGACGGGCTGCCTGTTGCCCACGGAGACCCCCGCCTACAGGCAGCCCTCCGGGGCCAGGCTGCTGCTATCTTGCTTTGGACAGAGAGAACTCGATCTGCATGCCAGTAACGTGTGTGAGGGGCACATGGCAGAACGGAAACGCTGACTCGCTCGCGGCCACGGTTTGCTCGCTGGTCTCTCCCCACCCCACACCCCCACTCAAGGACAGAAAGACTCTAGATGAAGCAAAGGAGAAACGTTCAGGTTCCAGACACCCAGGCCCAGCCAGCCAGTGTCAGGGACAGGGAGGAGGCGGGCACACCTCTGTGAGGGGGCAGGGGCCAGATGGACCATCCCCAGGACGTTAGCCACCTTTCAGCAAAATAACCAGAGCGAAAAGGAGGTGAATTCTTTAAACGTACGCTTCCATGAGAAACTCTTTTTCACAAAAATTGTGTTTCTATGGGAAGAGCTGGCTTTGGCACAATACCACAGGGACCCAGAACGGGCAGTTCAGAAACTAAGGGAGCTCAGGGGCGACCAGGCAGCGCGGCGCCCGGAGCAGGGACTTCGTCTCTCGACCGTGGTGGGTGGGCACCTCACGAGCTTGCACAGCTCTTCTCTGCCCTGCACGCGAGCCCGTGGGGAGACACGGGGGACTCCAGGAGGGGCTGTGGGGGTGGGCAGGAGCCAGGAGTCGGACCCAGGGCCACGGCAGAGAGGGGAGCGCTGGATGGGGCCCGGGACCCATGAGGGAGGGAGACCCCGAGGCGCATGTCCCCATGACAGGCAGAGGCGAGCCCACCCAGAGCGTCCCTGAGGAGGCAGGGGCCAGGCCTGCAGGGAGGGCGTCCCCAGAACAGTGAAGGCAGGGAAGGCAGAGCTCCTCCACGATCCGTGAACAGGCTTTGTCCTTTTGCAAGACGACAAGGTCCCCAGCCGTAGCCCCTCATGAGAAGCAGCAGTCCAGCAGCCGTGCGGCCGCCAGGGGAAGGAAAGCCTCTCCGCCCAGCTGCCCGATTGTCCTGCCTTCAGGAAGCAGAGTCGGGAAGGAGCAGAAAGGGAGAGAACGGGGCCAGGTGCCCGAAGCCGCCTTGTCATGCTTCTGCTGGTGGAACCCCCAACTGCGGGGCTCACACCCACTGCCACGGACACCAGACACCACCTAAGAGCACCTCTCCCTGACGCTCGGTTTCCAAAACATCGGCTGCCCTATCTTATGCTTACAAGGACCACCAAGTGCCCAACAGGGAGCTCTGCTCATCATTCCTCAAAGAATACAGAAAATAAGCGTCTCTAATCATTGTCTTGGGTTTAGAGCACAGTAACGTGATCACTTTATCATCTGCAAGACACTAGCCCTAAACATTTATGTAAGACCTTTCCAATTTCCTATAAGCATCCTAATAATGCGCTGAACTCCAGGTACAACCGTGAGGCCCTCCCACCGCCCCAGAGCAAAGCCCCATCTGGGACGGTCTCCGAGGACGGCCAGCCAGGTGCAGAAAGGCACGACAAACACTGGCTGCCTGCAGCACCCGACTCCAGAGGACAGGAGCTGCCACGCTCCGGACACAGCTCTGCTGCTGAAGGGTACGATCAGTTCCCACGTCCTGGACACCCCTGGCTCTCGGGTCCTGCTGACCAAGAACAAGCAGCCTCCCTGGGGCTTCAGACTCACTGGCTGGCTGTCCCAGTGTTTTGCAGGCATGGAAGTCTTACTTTTCACTATAAATTGATAAATCATTCATCAGATTTATTCATCAATCTCTTGTGAGTTTGGTTAATATGTGTCAGTGCCTGGGACTAGGTAACTGTGTCACTGTTTTTCTGGATCTATAAAGTTGGTCACTACTGCCCCTTGAGCCCCCAAAGGCCCTGCCTACCTTTTCGATCAATTAAGAAATCAATCTTCCTCCTCCTACCTTTAACGATATGCTGATCTTGCTAACACTTGGATTTATGTGAACCTACAGTTTTTATATCTGAAAGAAAGTAATCTCTAGGGACTTTGGGGCTGGCGTCTGGCTGGGATACAGGTGCACAGATGGCCACAGTGGACAGAGGGCCAGTAGGGCCAGTATCTGCAGGTATTGCTAACGTAAAATAGACTTCAAACCACAGCCACGTCCCACACCACCCAGGGCAGGGTGGGCAAGGACCCAGCCAGGCAGGAGTGGGGGGCCCTTCAGTGTCCACTGACTGCCAGCCACAGGGCGCTGCCCCTTGGGCGGTGAGGGACACTGAGGGCCTGTGCTGTCCCTCTGCCCTGCCTGCCCGTCCTCTCCCACCTCGCCTGGCCCTGGCCAGCACAGTCACCTGTGTGAAGAGCAGCTCCTGCTCTGTGGGCTGGCGCTGGCCGGGCTCCACGCCCCGCGGGGGCTCCGCCTCCTCGTCGTCACTCTCAATGGGCTCCTGCTTCACCTGCACCCCGGCCAGTGTGTGCGCCTCCTTCTGCCCTGACCGCCGGTCCAGGTAGGGCTCCTCCAGGAGGGCCTGGTGCTCACGAAGTTCCTCCTCGGTCTCCTCAGGGTGGCTCTCGGGCTGCCGGGCTGGCTCGCTCTGTTTGGGGATAATCTACAAGGCAGAGGAAAGGGATGAGGGCGACAGAGATGATGGGGTGGTGAAGGGGTGGCACAGGCTCCCTACCTCAGAGCAAAGGGACAGACGAACCGGGGGGATGCTGCTAATCCTGAGCTGGGGCCCAAACCTGGGCGCCATGCACGGTGCTGAAAAAGTCTGCTGCGCCCAGGAAGGAGACAGACCCGCATCTGGGGCGCATCTGTGAAGCATGTGTGTGCCAAGCACAGAGAGGCGCGCAATGAAAGGTGTAGGTGTCGAGCTGGGCCTGCACCCGGGGGAGCGGCCCCTTGGCTTTGATGAACCGTGAAGACCTCCAATGCCCCGATTTATGTCTCTGTGAAGGAGCCGCGCTGTCGTGGGGAAAGAGTCTCTCCACCACGTTCTGACTCTTTCTAGAAGGCAAAAGGTTTTCAGGGAAGCCTAACATTTTTTAGCCCCTGCCCATTTGTATGTTAAGAGGTCCTCACAGAACTGCCTGCTTCGTCACCCCTGCCACGACACAATGTGTCCGGCCGACGAGGGATGGACTTGCTGGCCACCGCTGTGCACGCATTAACATTCTGTCCACTTGTCGCAGGGCCCAGCCCGGGGGACAGTGACGTGTGCACACACCCGAAGTCGGCTGAGTGTGCAGCCTCCGGAGCACCACCTCGCCTTACTGTAAGAAACCGGAGTTTAGACTGGCAAAGGATTTATTTTACACGATTAACCCTCAAACTGCTTATAAGAAGTATTTTCAAAGAAAACATAACTGTGAAAGCCAAGCCATGGGACCCATGGTCACTTTCTTCGTACCCGACCCTACGGCAGTCTCCCGTCAGGACCTCTGACCCAGCACGGGAAGGCGGGGAGTGGGGTCAGGGCGATTTCAGAAGGACGCACGTGGCCAGATGGGGAGGAGCCAGAAGATGGCGTGCGGGCTACGACTTTATTTCGTATAAATACCTGCCAACCGCCTATCCAGTTGCTTTGACAAATTTCTCACACTAGTTTACCAAAGGGTCTTAAAAAAATCTTGATAATTTTGAGATCTGCAATTCTATTTTGCTTGTTAATCTCATCTTCTTCCAGCACACCTAGAGCCCGCAAGGCCCGTGCTGAGCCTTGTGGCTGGTCAAACTGCCCTGGGCCCCAGCCTGGGATGCCCTGCCCGTCACAGGGACAGGGACAGCCCTGTCCATACCACAGAGGACGCTGGGCTGAGTGGCCCTCAGCACACGGCTGTGCACGCCTGGGCTTCAGGCCCGGCGAGGTCACAGGCTCTCACGCTTCCGCTGCCCCCCCAGGGTCAGCCTGAGAATGGAGGCGAGGGGCAGGGAGCACCCGCAGGGATGGGGTGCTCTGGGGGCTCAGCCAGGCAGGGGCAGAAGGCCCGCAGAGGGCCGCATCCAGGTGCAGTGCTGGTGCCTAGCAGACGTGGGTGATGAGAAGGAGGCAACCCAGATTCTGATCCAGGGGCCAGAGCCCAGCCCAGAGGATGCCATCCAAGTGCCAGGTGGACCTGTGAGGCTGACCTCAGTGAGAGAAGGGGGATCTGAGTGGGATTCGGGACACAGGTCAGGGCCGGAGAGGACAGTCAGGGAGCCCCACACAGATGGAAAGCCAGGGCTGCGAGCACGGCAGCTCCAGGCAGGGCGCCCGAAGCCAGCACTTCAGGGGCAAGAGGCGGGGGGCCACACACACCAAGGAAAATGGAGACAAGGCTGGAGAACCTGAAGGGCAGTATCATCATGCAGCAGAGAGTCAAGGAGAAGACAGCAGTGGCTGGGCCCCTGTAGGCTCGGAGGAGGGGGCCACGCAGCAACAAGCCCCTGCCTGGGGAAGCCCTTGTGCAGGGTCCACGGAGACCCGGGGGCAGGCGTGGGGGAGCAGGGTGCCGTGGCCACCTGAGGGGATCCGGCACAGAGGTCACCGGGGGCTGTGCCTGCTCCTGAGGGGCCCAGGGCCCATTCTGAGGCCCCTGTGGGAGGCTCAGCTCTGATGTGGACCCAGAGCCCTGGGCCCTCCTCGGGGTGGACGCAGGCGGAGAAGACAGAGGAGGAGGGTCAGCCAGGAGGACACAGGCTGGGGCTTTCCCGGAGGACGCTGGGCCGTGACAAAGTTGAGACTGTCATCACAGAGGACAGGGGAGAGCGGCCGTGGGAAAGCATACACGGTGGACAGAGAAGTCCCCACCTAGTTTCTTCTAGCATTTTCTTTTAAACTTGAGAACAACAGAAAAGTTTCAGGGAGAGTGTAGGAAGCCCCATGTGCCCTCACCTAGACACAAGTTGACAGACAGAGAGACTGAGGCAGGCAGGGCTCGGAGCCAATCCAGCAGAGGCACTCCCCATGCGCCCCCCAGAGCATGGAACTCGCGGCCTTTGGGAACTTTGTGGATAAACTTCATGGCAGCAGGTACCATGCTGTGCACACTCGTGTGCGCTCAGGTGCTCCACAAACAGGGCTGACAGCTTGCATCCGACCAGCCATGCTGTGAGCCACCCCTGGACGCAGAGGGCCTTATTCCCGCAGGAGGGACCCTGGCGGAGTCTGGGGAGGGCGCTGATGGTCCGGGTCGCTCTCAGAGGCCTGGGACCGGGGTCTGTCCCTGCCCGTGCTGTTGGCTCATCAGCAGCTGTGGCAACCAGGCGGACTTCTCTGTGGGGAAGGTGCTGGCTGCCCGGGGGCCTCAGCCTGTCTTCTGTGGGCTGCCTTCTGCTTCTTTCCAGGAATGACGCTGGGCGGGTTTAGGGCTGAATGTGTAAAAGTCCCAGAGGGTTCTGTTTAACGCCCTGTGGTGCCCTCTCCTTCCTCTTGCACGTTGGCCTGGGCTGGGAGGTTGGGTCCCTCCCGGAGGCCTCGACCCCACACCCGCGGCCCTAGGAGTGCGCTGCAAGATGGTCAAAGCCCGGAGGCAGGGGAGCATGGCGGAGCAGGAACAGGGACCTGCCTGCTCCCAGGGCGAGCGTCCCAGGCCCCCTCTCTGGTCTTCTCAGCTTCCTCGGAAAATGAGGGCGTCTGAGCAACGACCTCCAGGTCCCTCCAGAGGACTTAGGCCACTCTGCGCTTCCATGAGAGCCAGCCCGGCTCTGTGAAGGATTCCTGGAGGCTGGAACGTGCTGGCCCCGCTGTCCTGGCAGCTCTGGGCAGGAGCAGGGGCTTCTGAGCTGCCACCATCTCTCTGGAGCTCAGTGCCCATCCCGAGGGTGGCCTCAGCCGCCAGGCGGCGGTACAGAGGGAGTTGGGGAGGGATGCGTCCACAGCAGCAGCCTCCCCGTGATGCCGAGCGCGCTCACAGCCTGGGCTCCCGGCTCAGCAGTGGTGCAGCCTCCCTGGGCCGCTCAGCCTCCCTGGGCCACGGCCTTCCGCCGCCTTTGATTTTGTGGTTCTGCGTTCCCCAGCCGGGCTGTGGGCTGGTGGCACCACAGAGCTGGCTTCAGGGCTGAGGCTCCTGCGGGCAAATGCGGCTGCAAACCAGACAGACAAACCAGCTCGCTGTCCTCTGATGCCCTTTGCACCGTAGAGGCCCCTTTTACTGATTAAGTGAGAAATGCAGGTCCCAAAGGCCAGACTGCAGTTGGGGCCAGTACTGAAAGATCACTAGACGTGCTGGTAGTCAGACCACCCAAACACAGGAGCCCAAGCTCCTAGGTTCATAGCCTGGCCCTGGGAGCCACAGGACTCAAGCAAGGCGGGAACTGCACCCCCAGCAAAGCCTCGGTCCCGCAGGGGCACAGACGCCCTCAAGCGCTCTCTTCCTGCTGCAGCACATTTCCCTCCCCGCACGATCCAGACCCGCCCTATGGCATGTCCAGTTGCAGCGCTTGCAGGGTGCCCATGCCACCTCCAGAACCGTAAGCCCTGCCCACCCACCGGGGGCACATTCTCCAGAAAGTTCCTTCTCCTAGCAAAGCTTTATTAAATAAACACCACTGCACGTTAAGGCTCCGGGCACTAACAACCAATGCTAACCCACAGCCGGGGAGCACAGCCGGCTCAGGTGTCTGTCCTTCCTGCTCACGGAGGCTCCCCAGCCCCATGGTACAGTTGCCTTGGTCAGGGACCTTGGGAAAACCGAAGTGGCCGTGCAGGGCTGCTCTCCCTAAGGGGTCGTCAGCGAAGCGGCCGTGCTCGAAGGCTGGGGTTGAATGAGCTGCAGACTGTCCGGGAACTGGCTGCAATCCCCAGCATACCCTGGGCAGGCTGGGAGGGTGGGCGGCCTCAGAGCTGTCAGGAGCTGGGTGCCAGTGCCATCGGGTGAGGGGCCCATTAGGGACACCATGACCCAACTCAGGGCAGATGTGTGGGTGCCAGACAGCATGAGATAACATCGTTGGCTCCCCGAGATCCCAGGAGAATGCTGTACAAACATTTCAATCAATTGTCATTCCCTCTCGTAATCAATCATGTAACAGAATCCAGGGAGATCACCCAGTTCCTAAATCATTCTTTTTAAGAATATACCAGGAATGAATAGGTGTTTTCTGTCTTCCTAAAACCTCCCACCCTATCAGTCACAGTGATACGATAAAATTAGGAAGCCACAGCCACAATAGGATGATGGAAGTGAAGTGCCTTTGACACTGGGAGTGAACAGAAAGACAGTCCCCGTCTCGCCCACAGGAAGCAAGCGCCTTTGCCATCCAGATGAGGGCTGATGGGGCGGCCTCACCGCTCCTGACATAGTTCTGCACGGTCTGCCCGGGAGAGCCCAGGAGCCCCGGAGGCTCTGGGCTGGGGTGGGCAGCCTGTCTCCCATGGGGGCCTCGGCCTGGCCTGTGCTGGGCATCTGGCCATTCAGGAGCACGGTGCTGGGGGGCTGTCTCCTCACATGTGTCCCCCACGACCCTGTCATGGGGGTACCCTAGGCTAGAGTTGGGCCACCGCCAAATACCACCTTCAAGGAATGCGGCCTGTTTTCCGGTTTTAATCACCAGCACAGCAACACAAAACCCAGCTGCTACTTCCTGCCCCAAAGCAGCTTTGTGAGCGACTTTTGGGACCGCGCAGGTGTGCACACCTCCATGAGCTGTCCTGGGCGCCAGCCCTTCTGTGCGTGATATTCCAACAGGCAGGCACACGCAGGTGCGGAGGGGCTTGGGGAAGGTGCTCTTGGGGCTCTGTGCCAGTGTAAGGGTGGGGGCTCCCTGTTGGGGGTTTGCTCGCGGAAGAGGAGTATCCTCCGGGAACTCAGGAGGAAGCGCTGGCCAGGCAGGACACACCACATGGTGACACACAGCGCTGACCCCCCACCCGGCGGCCCACGCTCCCACTACACGCAGCGTCCCCCGTCCTGCCACACGTGCTGAAGCCCGGCCTCCACGGCATCCCTCCCATCTGCCGGCCCCCCTCCGGGTCAGAGAGCCAGGCTGCCGAGGAAGGCGCCGCGCCCATGGACCCACCTTGTTCATGTGCAGCTGCTGCTGGAAGTGCTGCTTGTGCTTCTCCAGGAACTGCTGGTGCTGCTGCTGGATCACCAGGTGCTGCAGGGCCGGCGCGTTCTGGGGCAGTGGGGCCGACTGGGTGCGCCCCAGCGGGCGGTGCTGCCTCAGCTTGTGCATGGACGGGGACACGCGGTCCGCGCCCACCAGAGGCTGCGCGTGCAGGGGCAGCGCGCCCAGGCCTGAAAGACACCAGTCTGAAGGTAACACGGAGGGAGGGGCAGCGGAGCAAAGGGGGGGGACCCCCAGGAGCTGCCCCGTCCCCCCACCCCGCCCCAGAGCCCCCGGGCCATGCCGCTGTGAGCCCTGAGCGCCAGCTTCGCCAAGCAGAGGCCGCCGTCTGGAGGTGGCTGTCCCCTGACACCCAGGCCCCTGCTGTAAGCGGGCGTTCCAAGTGACAGGCTCCAGAGCGGCTGGCCCGGCCACGAGTGGCCCATGACACCCCTCAGAGGGCCCCGGGCCCTGGAAAGGCTTGTTTTGGTCTGAGCAGCACCGCAGGCAGCCGGAGCGGCTTGGGCCACGCTCAGAACGGCGGCGGGGGTCCTGGTGGCCCGGCATGTTCTGGAAGGCCGTGGAGATGGCTCTTCCCTAAGTGACCCAGAAACTAAGTTGTGAGGCAATGAAACATCCTTAGGATCAAATCTTTAAGGGTCTCTTCAAGTGGTGACTTCACGCACGAAGGGGACACGAACGCTTGTACAAATCCTGATGCAGACGGCCAGGATCTGCACGTGTCCCCGGAGGTTCTGCTGCCTGCATGTCCCCAGCGGCACGGGGGGCTGCTTCACCAACCCGCACCTCGACTGGGCGCTTAAGAACCTGAGCGGACACACGATCCTGGTTTAGTCTGCACTTGAATCTTATTTTAAAATGCAGCCTCATCAGGGGACTCGGGATGCCAAACACTTTTCCTTTGTAAGCTTTTCATACGGCTGTAGTTTCACTTCTGTAAACTGGGAGTTTAGGCAGTTTCTCTAGTAAACCCTTGCCTCACTGCCTGTCTGCTGCCCTAGCAGCCTCAGGTGATGAACACGAGCCAACCAGGCTCAGGCTGCGGACGACCCGGGTCACGGGTGTCTGCCTGGCAGGAACTGCGCATGACCGAGCACAGCAGCGGCCGGGCTCCCTGAGAGCTGCTCTGTAGACCCCCGAGGAGCCCTGCAGTCTTAGTCTCCCCTTGTCCCTTCGTGGCTGTGGCGACTGCTCGACTTCCTACGCACCCCGAGGAAAGACCCAACCCTCACAAAACTGTCCCTCACTAGCTTTTCGAGAAGTCTGTCAACTCTGTCCCCTAAACCACCACCACCTTCTGTTCAGCCCACTGTTTTCTGAAAAGAGAAGTAACCTTAAATTTCATTATCTGCTCAGCTACTAAAGTTAGTAACACAAAAGATCGACTCATTCCCTATCAAGTTTTCTAGAAAAGTTAAAAAATAAAAGCACCCCCCCCAAGAAGGTGTTTTGGAATTCTTCCCGTTGATCAAGGTGTCATGAGGATTAACATGCAGAAGTCCGCCACACAAAGCTGCATTTATGGGAACAGACGGGACGCAGTCCCGAGAAGGTGTCCCTCGGACACGAGAAGCTAACACGCGGCTTCCTGAGTAGATGATCCTTGGGCCTCCTGGGCACCGGGAAGGAAGGTGAAGTATGCGAGGGAGCAGCAGAGCCACGCAGGGTTACTGGGCGGCCAGCCCCATGTTCCAGAGAAGCTTCTCCGGGCTCCAGGGAAGGAACCCAATTCCACAGAGACTGAGCTTCCAGGGCTGGTCACGGAGCAGGAATGTGCTCCAACAGCGCAACGTGAATGCGAGCCTGGTCTCTGCAGGTGCTCTCTGCCCTCCCCTGCGAGGAAAGGCTCCCCAGAGCAGGGGCGCTGCCTTCACACGGGCTGGCCTGAGGAAACAGGCCACTGTGTCTGTTCTGGTCCACCCCACCCACCCCAAGTTCCACTACGGGCCTCCTGGGGGGTAAAGCTCCGGGGCTGTCCCTGTCGGCCCAACCTTCGAGTGGCAAGCCTTCCTGGCCAGCTGACTTCCAACTGGTCCCTCAGGTCATTAATAAGGGTTTCTGATGACCATTGTTTGGCCTTTGGTATATACTGTAAAAGACTTATCAGCATAAACCCACACCACACGGAGGTCCAGTTCTGTTCTAGGTGTGACCCAGCTGTCGGCAGAGGCCTTCTGCATCCCACTGGGTGCAATGCCGGGGCAGAGCCTGACCTGCGGCTCCTGGACCCTGCTCTGGGTAGGGAGGCCGGGCTGCCTGGGGCCTCTTTCCCTGAGCACCTGCCAGCTGCGAGGCTAACCTGAGGCTCCATTCTCCTTTCTTCCTGCCCACAGCACTGGCAGAAGTCCCTCTGCGGTCCAGTAAATGGACAACCGACCCCAGTACTGAGAGAGGATTCAACCAGCATTACAGACCTTTGCTCCTTCCGGCAGGACTGGGGGGTGGGCCAGCGTCCCCGAAGTCCGAGCTGGACCATGTGATCATAAGGACAATGGTAACTCCTGGCATTTAGCCAGTCATCTGGGCTTCAAGATGTGCTCTACACAGCACCAACGGGTGAGTTTGCAAACAAACCCCACCAGATATGGGCATTGAAGAGGCAAAGAAGGTGAAGAGTCAGGCTGCCCTGACGTTCTGGACCCAGGTCTGAAGGGCCGGCCTGTGCACTATGGGGTTCTGGTTAAGTAGATGAATTCATTCACACTGGGTGACCGACTCATGTGGCCTGGGTCCTTAGAAATCCATCTGATGTATTCCACTACCCTACGCACCATGGTGAAACTCTTTAAAACCCTTCAAAAGACAGTAAGTCAGGCAAGACTTGGGTCTAACTAGTGGCTTGCAATTCTGGCTGCACATGAGCATAGCCTGAGCACTGCAAGAAAAACCATGGGTGGCAGGGGCCTGCCTGGACCGGTCAGCTTCACCAGAGCTTCTGGGGGCCTGGACAGGGCCGAGAATCACTGCTTAGGTCATAGGGGCAGCAGCACCCACGGCCACTCATGCTCAAGTCTCTCCTGGGACTCGGTTTTCAGGACAAATGAGGAACAAAGGGGAGCATGTAATCACTGCTTCAGAGACCCGCAGAGCCCCCATGCTCAGAAGTGCAACCATGGACCAAGGTTGCCTGTCTGCTGCCCTTACCCCCCTCACCAGGCTGGAGCAGGCCCTGCAAGTGACCAGAAGGCTAGAGAGACACCACATCCTCCAGATGCCACACCTGTTCCCCCTACTGGCCTTTCTGCCCCTACTCCCCTGAGACTCCCACCCAAGGTCTCAGCAACAACACCACTTCTCCAGGAAGCCTTCCCTGATGTCCACGCTGCTGCACAGCCTGAGTGCCCAGCCCCAACCACACAGCTCTTAGGGGCCTCGGGGGTCTGTCTCCCTAGGGCCTGGCATGGAGGAGATGCTGGGCTGAACGTTCTGCCCCCTGGCCACACAAGCACAGCACTGGGTGGGCTGTCTGGACAACAGGGGCGCACAGTGCACTGCAAGTAGGGGTTTCCTCCTTGAAATGGTGGTTCCATCTCCCCCGCTGCCTTGGGAAACCCCGGAGTGTACCAGGGTGCGCTGTCTTCTCAGGAGAAGATTGGAGTGCACAGCTTCTGCCTGTCGAGTGCCTCGCTGGGGCAGTGGGAAACAAGGAGGCAAGGGCCCCACAGAGGTGGGGCCCCACGGCCCCGAGACCCGCACCTTGTCACCCTTCTAGACCCGGGCCAGCCTCTTCTCCCCCGGGGCCTCTACTTCCAGCGCTTATGTGATGAAGCTGTTCTAGCTCGGGCCTTCTGTCTGTCCGTCCATCGTGATTATCTGCAAGCACTCATGGAAACACAGGTCCGCTGGCTGGTGAACCTCAGAAATCCCGACTTCCCCTCCCTTTGACCCCAGAGCTTTTTGCCGCAGGCCTTCTGCACATTGAGCCTGTGCGGGCGCCGGGAGCAGGCTGGCCACGCCATGGAAGCGCAGTGCTTGCCCTCCAGGAGAGGAGGTGAGCAGGAGGTGGAGCATCACCGAAGCTACGTGGGCAGAGCTCACGGGAGGGACGGCCATGCCCGACGGGAGCAGGGATGGGGACTGGGGCCCAGCCGGCATGGGAGCCAGGCCAGTGGGGGAGAAGGGCGGCCCCAGCTGGCGAAGCATGAGCCAGCACAGCCGCGAGCCACGCAGGGAGGAGGCAGTCTGCTCCCGCCCGGGCCTGTGAGCGCCAGGCCTTCGGTCCTGGCCAGCACTGCCCAACAGGCCCCTCTTTGCTGACACAGATCCTCCACATTCACATGGCTCAACCGCTGCCAGTCACACAGGCACCCACTAAGCCCCCTGTGGGACTGAGAAACCGAATGTTTACTTCATTTTTGGCCTTGACTTTTGATTTTCAACTTCAGTGGCCAGGTGGGGCCAGTGCTCCTGCACAGGGGGGCTCTGCTTGGGGCCTGGAGGGGCAGGAAGCCAGGTCAGGAGGCGTGCTCCCACCAAGACCCGAATCAGGGCCCCGTTCACAGGGAGGGGTGGGGAAGGGGCCACGAGACCTGGGACAGACCAATGGGGTGGCCTGGGGAGGTGAGGGAGACAGCGAGGTTGAAGGTTAAAAGTTCTAAACCCAAAAGTAACCAACCACCACAACACAACAACTAACATCTAAGGGGGCATGGGATCAGATGCTGTCCTGCGTGAATACACGCCTCACTGAACCCTCATAAAACTCAAAGGGCAGATTACTTGTGTTATGCCCACTTCACATATGGGGAAACTAAGTCATGGCACCAGGGAAGACGTCCCAAGGTCACTGAGCCGGGACCAAGGGGAGGTGAAGGTGTCTGTGTTCTTGGCCACGGCCCTGCCTCCAGCGCCCCCAGCTGGGGTGCCCGTGAACTGGGAGGCGGCCTGTGGATTGTGGGGCAGGGTGGGGGGAGCCGGCCGGCGCCTGGACAGTCGTGCCCCGGCCTCACCGTCACAGGTGGGCCATTGGCAGCTGCTGTCACGGCCACGGCATGAGCTGCACACAGAGGACAGACCCAGCCACGTTGTCGACCACGGAGTCAAGTTCAGCAAACTTACTGGAGACGCAAGGTCCTGGAAGGTCCTATTTCCTGGGAAGCTGCGGGGTGGGGTGTTAGGAATGCTTTTTAACGGTGGGGGCCGAGCAGGGGACCGGGGTCAGGAAGACGGCTGGGTGTCGCTGACGTGTTACTAAATGACACAAGACGGAAATTCAGGCGTCGCTCACTGCTCTGGCCCCCGACGTTGAGCGTCACAGGGACGCAGATGCAACTTCAGGTAAAACTCTCGAGACCTCTGTGCTCACAACCTATTGTCTGGAAGTCGGGGAGATGCTTGGCAAGGTGTCTGCTCCCTGGCACGCTGTAGACCCCTCAACTCTTGAGGATGGTGACCCCAACACCAGCATCGGGGGAAGCAGACAGACACACAGACACGAAGGAGCACTAGTGGAAGATGGAGCTCGCCATCTGCAGACACACGGGAGGGCGGGATGCGGTCCCCTGCACCCAGACCAGCCCCGTGACTCTCAACAAGGCCACCAGACCGGGCCGTGTGCCCACAGGTCGGGACCTTGTGACCGGCTCAGCACCTGCTCTTTCCACCCAAGTGTCAGGGAGTGTGAAAGGGGGCGGCTCTGAGGGTATCTTCGATTCTAATTCTGAACAAGTAATCAGGTTTCCAGGAAGCCAAGCAGGAAGCCGGGGATCATGTGGACATGAAAGACACCCATGCAGCTGGACACCTGCTCGTTTTCTAGCAAATCCACACGTTCTTCACTCCTGAAGCTAACAGGGCTGTTGCCATGCAAATCTCTGACAAATGTCCTATTTTTTCCCCTAAATATAACCATCCCTTAGAGCACATTAAAAATTCTTACTGCTAATAGAAATGGACTATCTATGGGAGTCACTGCGGGGTTTTCTCACACGTTCAAGTGCATCCAGAGGCAAATGCAGATGGGAACAGCCACCCCTCTGGAGAGGTTACACAGAAGGTGCGCCTGACGCCTAGTTTTACTCCATCTACCTCGTTGGCAAGCGAGAACTGGCTTATCAAATCATAGGCCCTCACGCGGGAGGGGTCGCGGGCAGGAATTACGGGGTGGAAACAGGCCTCCCCGCGGGGCCCCGAGCCCCCCATGCTCACCTGTGACCAGGGGTGTCTGTGCAGGTGGTTGCTCCAGGAGGACCATGTGCTGCAGGAGGGGGTTGTGCGCAGCCCCGCCATCACGCTCCAGGGGCGCCGTGCTCAGGTAGGGAGTGAGGTGGGTGCCGGGGAAGAGGGAGATCCGCTGCTGGAGGGCCGGGAGAGCCAGTCTCTCAGCTTCCTGCTGGCCAGCCGTCCCCTGGAGAGGCACAACCGTGATGCCTGGGCCGAGGGCCTGGGACAGCCGCCTCCCCCCCACGCACACCCGCGGACGCCTACTCACAGCAGACGGCCCGGTGGCAGGCAGCCCCAGCGTGATGTTGGGCAAGGATGGTGATGTGTAGAGGGGGAGTGGGGCCACGGAGCCTTCTCGAGTCACGAGTCTGTGGGCCAAGCCAGTCTGGAGACAGAACACACAAAGGCCGTCACACACGGTCTGTCCCCGACAAGCGTGGGCAGCGCACGCCACGAGAAATCACAACAGAAAACGCGTGGGGCGGGCCCTGCTGAACTCCGAGACACTGCAGCACATGTACGTTAACCTGTTACATCCTGCAGGCGGGCGTGACATCTTAGAGCAGGCTCTCGTTTGTTTTTATTCAGAGTGCTAATTCATTGTAAAACTATCAAGAAAATCTAAGGTAATGTACTGTAAAATATATTCTTGGTTGGGAAGGTCTTTTCGAATATAACATCAGGGCAGAAACCGAAGAAAATATTGATTAAAAAAATTCCTCACAGAAAAGGCAAATAACAGACGCAGCAACGCTGGCCATGTGGGCAGGGAAAGCTGAATATGTGAAGAGCTCACAAATCAAATAATTAACAACGAGAAAATCGTATGGAAAGGCAAATGACAACTGATATTAAGGGAGAATAAATTCATGAAAAAATACTCAATATCATCAGTAATCTAAAAATATATTTAAAACCCAATCAAGCTGGCAAAGATTTTTACAACTGAGAACACTCTCTTGGCCCCGAGGAACAGACGCATACTGCCGGGTGTGTTATAAGTTGGTGTGCTCTTTCTGCAGGAAAACTTGGCAATCATGTCAAAAGCCTTAAAAATGTATCTAACTTGTGATCCTACAACTCCACTCTGAGGATGGACTCCTATGAAATGATGCTGGTCCAGGAATGGTCCCAGGAAGGTCACGGCCGAGGCGACCACAAAGGCAGAGGGTTGTGTGTCCCACAGTGTGGCCAAGGTTGAACAAAGGAACACGGGGCCCTCAGGAGGTGGGGGAAACCTTCCTGATTGGCTGGAATCTCAATGATATGTTGTTAAGTTAAAAAAAAAAGTTGTAGAGTTGTACACTTTTTCAAGAGCAGACAGACAAGGACTCTGGGACAGAAAGACAGTCACTAGAGGCTGGCGGGAGCACGCTCCAGGGCTAAATTACTGTGTCCTCTTCTTGCTTCTACAATGGTATTCTTTGCTACAAAGGCCACTGTTTTATTCACCCCGACATCACCCCAGAGTAGATACTCAGTCACCATGCTGAACCGAGGGGCAGAGGGAACGAGCACACGGCGTTGCCACACGCCGGCTGGGAGGGTCTGCGTAACAGCAAGTCACAGGACTGACAGACATCCGACCAATCTCCTCTTAGAGCCTATCGCACTGCGGTCCGCAACTAAGAGGAGAAACACTCCAGCGCCTTCAAATTTCATATCCAAGGAAAAAACCATGAGCTGAAAGTTATCATCAAGTTGCTGTAGACCACAGGGGTGGACCGACGGCTGGCCTGGCTCGAAAACGGCCTCTTCATCCCGTTGGAGGTCGGAGGAAGCTCGGGCTCCCCTCAGAGATGCGGGGGCCTGGTTTCACAACAGCACACTGACGCCAGTCCGGCGAGTTGACCGGTTTCCCAGTGCACATAAAAGTTTCGTATACACGATACTCCAGTCTGTTAATGTGACAGTAATGCAATAGCTTTAAGTCTTTTTAAATGTATGCGCCCTAGTTAAAGAATACCTTGTTGCTAAGAAATGCACACCGTCATCTGAGCTCTCAGCGAGTCGTAGTCCTTTTGCTGGAGGAGGTTCTCGCCTTGATGTTCGCGGCCGCTGATGGATCGGGGTGGTGGCTGCTGACGGCCGGGGGGTCTGTGCAGGTTCCCAAAATAAGACAACAATGTGCCGCATCGATTGACTTCCCTTCACAATTTCTGTCACACATGATGCTGTTTGATGGCATTTCACCTACAGGAGAACTTCCTGCCGCCGCTTTATCCCCTAAGCCTACGTAATGTCCTAAATCCTCTGTTGTCCCTTCGACGGTCTTCACGGCATCGTCACCAGGACTAGATTCTGTCGCAGGAAACCGCTTTCTTTGTCCATCCATAGGAAGCAACTCCTCACCACTCGCGTTTTATCACAAGATTGCAGCAATCCAGTCCCATCTTCCGGCTCCACTTGTAATTCCAGTTCTCCTGCTGTTCCCAGCCCATCTGCAGTGGCTTCCTCCACTGAAATCTTAAAACTTCAATTTGTAAAAAAAAAAAAGAAAAAAAGAAAAGACAACATCGTAACGTGTGGCAAAGGGACGCATGCCTGCAGCACCTCATGGCGTGTGTGGATCCTCCATACCTTGCAGGATTCCCGACGCTGCTGTTGAGTGCGGCCCTATTTCAGTGTCGTTTGGAAACACAATCTTTGTTTGGACGCTGTGAGGGAGGGTGTTCTTCATGCTGGGACATCCGGCTGTGTGCTGTCCTACACTTTGCTCACTGGGAAGCTGTGCAGGCCTGACCCAACAACCACCACGGAAAGTATTTTCCCTCGACAGAAGCACTTTTTGTCACAAGTAAAAGTAGTATCAACAAGCTACGCTTTAGAGAAAACGGTTGAGATTGCCAACGGAGGCATGGCCCCACTGGACTGTAATTATCCGGGAACAAAATAAGCAGACATCCTAATGTCTGCAAAGTTATAATTTCCTCTTTATAATCACTCTATTTTTTTTTACCTAATTTATTTTTAGAAATAACAAAGCTTTCTGAGAATAACTGGGGATGCTGACTGCCCGCAAGCACAGTGCTAGTGGTCTCCATCTGCCCTGTGCCGGGCTCATCACCTCCCGTGCTCTGCACAAACTCGGGGCTTGGCCGCGCACCCCGTGTCGCGCCGGTGTTCTGCGCGGGAGGGAGCTGCTGTCTCCGGGTCTGGGGAGCCTGCTTCCTCTGTGTGAAGGGGGCCATGGCCGGGCAGCGGAGACGGGGGGCTCAGGGCAGTGGAGACGGGGAGGCTCTGGGCAGCAGAGATGGGGGGACTCAGGGCAGCGGAGATGGGGGTGCTCAGGGCAGCGGAGATGGGGGGCTCAGGGCAGTGGAGACGGGGGGCTCAGGGCAGCGGAGACGGGGGCTCAGGGCAGCGGAGATGGGGGGCTCTGGGCAGCGGAGACGGGGGGGCTCTGGGCAGCGGAGACAGGGGCTCAGGGCAGCGGAGACAGGGGGCTCAGGGGGCTCAGGGCAGTGGAGACGGGGGGCTCAGGGCAGCGGAGATGGGGGGCTCAGGGCAGTGGGGCTGCCCAGTGCCCGAGGAGGCTTCACGAGGCCTACACGTTCTCAGGAGTGGTCAGACTGTCACAAACCCTGAAGGTTTTGTGACCGAGGTCGTCCTGGCAGGACGAGACCGTCGGAGACCACCCTGCTGACCACAGGGACGATCTGATGCAAACAGGAGCAACGGCCCTCTTCACTTTTCTCGTCAATCCTTTCACATCTATAATTCGTAGCAGCTTCATTTACGTTAACATGTGACTTGTAAAACTTGACACGCAGTTTAAACTGGATCCGCGTAGACGCTCCTCCACAAGGCACAGCATAGAATGAACCAGATTAGACAGCAGTTGGGGCCGTGGCCGACAAGACCAGGCTGGCGGGCACCTCCAGGCGAGGCCCTGAGGCCCACTACAGGCAGCCAGCCGCGATGACCTCCGTCCTGCAGAGCAGGGGTATTAAGGTCTGGGATCATCTAAATAAGTGCTAAAACGGGGGTTTTGCAGGGACAGGGGATGAAAGAACGGGACACACGAGGCCGCGGGAGTGAGGAGGCAGAGGCAGAGGCAGCCGCGCACACCACGACCTCGGCTGCTGCGGTCTGTGCATCAGTGTCTACACACCTGCCCCGAAATGCCTCAGCCCCCGCGTCCGCGTATCCCTACTAAAACCCGTCCACCCTTTGGAAGGGCAGGATTCGTTTCTAGATATTTAGGAGAAAAGCAAGTCACTATATTTAACGAACTGTAGCCTCCTGCGAGTCAGCAGGAACTCAAAAAGAACTCAGAAGAACCTCCCACACAGCGGAACCGTCTGCGCAGGAAGCAGACAGCACTTCGGGCTGAGTTCACCAGAAAACCAGAGCTGAGGTGGCTCCCCATGCAGTCACCCCGAGCCTGTGGCCTCACGCAGCAAGTGTGCAATTCTCTCGCTCTTCCTGAGTACTGGTCAGCACCCGCCTCTCCCACTCCGCAGGAGCTGGCTGCTAGCTGGCCGCTTGGCCCTCAATCCCCAGGGCCCGGCACAGCGCTGGCCCGAGGCAGCAGCACCAGAGACACTTGTGCAATAAACACACAGACCAAAGTGAATAAGGAAGAAGAAGAGTACATGCAAGGAAAGCCCTGGAGACCACTGCCCGGAAAGTCCCCCCAACCCAGGTCTGGTCAAGGGCACAACCGGCAGCCGGCCCCAAGCCCCTCCACCTGGCTCAAGAGGCCACCCACTGCGTCCCCCACTAGAGCACCCTTCCTCTCTGCCAAGTGATTCCAGAACCTCTGTGTGTGCATGTGACTCTCAACTGCAGCACACCAGGGGCCTGACGGGCAGGGTGAGGAGAACTGACCCTGTGGTTACCCAGGCAACGCCGAAACGCCACCCTTGGTGTTCCTAACCGCCCAACACCCTAACCATCCGCCCCATGTCACTCTGCGCCCCCTGGGCACACGGATGCGGGTTTGTTGGCTGAGTATTTCTAAAGCACAACAAACAGCTTGATTCCCATGCGTCCCCGTGTTCCCGGGCACCGTGCAGAGCCTTGGGGGCTCATGGGAGTGGGGCATCCAGGGCCCAGCGGTACACGGCATGGGTTCTGAATTGGCCTAATTAAATATGCCCTGAAAGAGGCCGGAGCAAGAGGCTGGGCTGACAGCTGTCCTCAGTCAAAGGAGGAGCAGTGGTCGGGGCAGGAAGGGGCCTGTCCTGGATGCCTCCCAACCTGACAGTCAAGGCTGAGGGCAGCTGCAAACTGCGGCCACCTTGCAGAAACCAGCTGTCTGAACCTGCCGCTGGGCTGGTGCAGGGAACAGAAGTGAATGGAAAGCTGCACTGACCTCGGCCGGGATGCTGGCAACGGCGGGTGTGATCCCGTTCTCCGTGCTGACGTTCCCAGAGCTGTTGTTGGGGGAGCTGGGCGCGGAGCCGGGGGCACTGCTGCACGCCGAGTCTGCAGGGCAGAGAGACATCCGTGAGCTGCGCTCCCTGCAGAGGTCCCGGGCCAGGTGGTGGCACGCGCTTACCTGGGCCCGAGTGGTGGGGGGGGGCCCCCGGGGCCAGCTTGCCGACTGGCAAAAACCACATCACGAAAGAACATGACCACGGCTCCCAAACAGGGGCTGTGAGGCTAATCCCCTACTTTAGGTTTTGCTACGGACTTCCTCGTGCGCTCTAAACGTACGGCCCTGCAGAGGCCCCACCTGAGCCTTTTATACTGTGCACATTACCAATTTTATGCCTCTTGAATTTCAAGATGATCTGACACACCGGAAAAATAAGGCCTTAAACACCAATAACCTAACAACAAAAGACCAGGACCCACAGAAGCCACACGACTGTGAATGGGGAAGGTCAGATGTGCTGTGCTCACTGACAGAGCTGCAGGCCACGGGGCTCCCTCTGTATTAAAGCCTCTCATTCTTCCTGTGCAACATCAAACACGCAGGGGGACGTACCGCTGGCAGCTTGTGACTGATGAGTGTCACCTGGAATCACACGCTAAATGATCCTCCAAGTAGCCTTACAGGTAGCTGTGGCACGGCCCTGCGAATCGGGACCAGGCTTCACAGCCACTGGCCTGCACCTGAGGGACGTGTCCCACCCCCATCTCCTTTTTGCTGCCTGCCCAGCCACGGTGGTGACATTTGGGGCTTATGGACGGGACTGTTCAGCTTTTTCCGTGTTTTCCTTTGGTTTACTGGCATTTTGACAAAGGCTTCACCACGGACAGGGAGCTCTGTGGTCCCCGGTTCTCCTGACCAGGGAGCTGTCAGCACAGGATCGCCAGCCAGACCACCGGCCGTCCCAGACACTGACAGTGAGCTCAGACCAGGACCCCCTCCCCCCCCGCTCCCCACCCTCCAGACCCAGAGCTTCCTTCTCTCCCTGGAAGTCACATTTACTTGTACTGCACTAACTGGGAACTGCTGAGAGGGTCCCTGGGCTGAGCAGCTGCTATACTTTCTGCACGAAGATAGAGCTACAGCCCACCTGACAGAGGCCGCCACCTTGCCCTTGGGTGCGGTCCCCATGGCCCTCGTGGGACACCTTCTCTGCAGATCCTATCCCAAGCTACACACTGGGTTCCACCAAAACTTCAGGCAAATGTGCGCCCCCAGCAGGGTCAGCAGATAAATGCTCTTGTGCAGCAAGGGTGTGAGAAACTGGGTCAGTAAAAATATATATAGATCCAGCTCTTCACCCATTTTCAACTCTGTTACGCCGCTTCTAGGAATGTGGTCTAAGAAACGAATACAAATGTGTCATCGTCATGATGTTATTTGCATTAGCACAAGTGGGGCCCCATTCAAGGTGCCAAAAAGCTTGTGATGAATCATACGCGCCCCACTGTGAGCACTAACCACTCTGATGCGGGTGCCCACGGGCAGCTCATTATTATCTCTGCTCCTGTGGTACGTGTGGCCTTCACCAGCAACTGGGGAGAAGCAGCCGTGCGCCCAGCCTGTCCTGCGGCCCGGTCTTGTGCCCGGCTGGGCCCCCACGCCCACCCTTCCCACCCCGCTGCACACATGCCCTGCCCTGCTCTCCCACAGGAGACACCGCCTCCCAGGGCTGCACCGGGGGCTTCCCTCGCTTTGTCGGGACCACCTTCCTCAGCTCCTTATTTCCCCGTCTCCTGGAAAGGCAGCTCTGTTTCTGCCCCCAGCTGCCTGGGCCCTGTGAGGGCCCAGAAGCCTGCCTCCTCTAGTCTCTGTCAGCTGCACTCATCGGGCATGCACCAGCCTCTCCTAGCCCCGGACCCCTTCATGTGCACTCCGGACGTGCCACAACCCAGTATCAGGCAGCTGCGGCAGGCACGGTTTGTGAGGTGGGCCTCTCAAATGAGGGCGAGGAGCAGCGTCCCTCTGTCCGTGCGCAGCCTGGTGCTGACTCAGAGCGGCAATGAACGGCCAGAGGCTGACAACGTGAACCCGAGACCCGATGCTCAGGAAGAAGCCTGCTGATGACTCCGTCTCCCCAACTGCAGGGCTAGGAATACGTGCGCGGCCTTGCTGCCCGGGGGGGCTGCCGGCCCACGACCAGGCACTCCTCCAAGGAAACAAACCTGCATCGTGGGTTTTCACTCACGACTTTGCATGGAATCCCCCAGTGGCTGAGATTCTGGGTGACAATACTTCCTCTCTTCAGACAAGGCCTGTCTACGCTGCACCCCCAGCACGGAACCCCACATTAATGAAGTGAAGAGCGTCGACCCTTTCACACAAACACCCAGAGGCAGGAGCTTGGATGAGGGGTTCTGGCTACAGAACCCTGAAGCACGGCAGGATGGGAGGGGGGAAGCTCCCCCCTTCACTCAGAGGCGCCGGGGCTCAGTCGGTGCGTGTGTGGTGCTGGCCACGGACACGCAGAGGACTGGCACGGGGACCCCCTCTCCCTCCTGAGAACCCAACACCGACACACTGCCACCAAGAGCCTTGGTTTTCAAATGGGGCATTGTACTTAATGCAAATACAGTTCCCTGATTTCAGGAATGTGGATATGTGCCTCAGGACACGGGATGCACCCTGGGACCGGGGTGGGCCCTCTGCAAGTGAGGTGCGCCCTTGTGGTGGGGGTGCGACTCGGGGAAGTGGGGAGCATCGCAGGAAGGAGGGCATCCCTCAGGCCTGGGCTGTGGCCGGGGGCAGACTTCTGCAAATCCACCACTAGATGGGGGCCGAGAGCAATGCTCACTAAGGAAGTGGAGACAACCCTGCTCCCTCCTTTCTTCCCTTCCCACCTGCGGGACTCCTGCCGGGAAGATTTTAAGGGCTCCCCAGTGGTCCAGAGCGGAGCAGATAGGAACCATGTGATTTACTACTAACAGGGCAGGATCGGTGAAACCTTTGGAGAAACCTCCACTTAAAATTCCTGTAAGCACCCCGGGCAATGTCAAACCGGATGGCTCTGGCGGTGCTTGGGGCTGGGAGCGGGTAGGCGGTGCTCCGTGTTCCCCGAAACCCCGGCCTGGGTGCCAGGCGGCGGGTCTCGGACTCGCACTGCCAGCTCCGGGGCTGAGAGCGTGTGCAGAGGTGCAGGTCTCAGATGGCGTACAGGAGAGCCCCGTGGGGAGAGGGTGCGGCTGGCAGTGGGCGTACCTGTGACATCCAGCGGACGCTTCTTCAGAGCCGTAACCACTGGCCCATCTTTTCTGCGTAGCAGGGGGCTGCTCCGCCGTTCGGCCACCTTCTGCTTCAGCCTGGACCGTAATTTCAAATTGGGTTCAGAAGCTGCATGAAAAGGAGACACCGTTAGTCAGACGTCCCGACTGGGGTCAAGTTTATCTCACTGGCAGTTAGAAACTATGCACATGGGGTAAGTATTCACGCAACACGGATGTGTGGGTCCAGGGCAGAGGGAAGGCAGCGTTCCTGAGGCCTGTGAGTATTTTCAGTCCTGCTCAAGAGTCCCAAATAATGAACAAAGCCTACCCAATGCCTTCGGCTTCGTTTCTGCGGCCGTGTAGGTCGTTCCAGGGCGGTGGCCCACGAACGTTATCATACCTTCTGTATGTTGCACTTCCTTGTTCACCTGCGTCCAACAACGCAGAAACAAGCCGCTTGCCAGGGCTCCGGCTACCAGTGAGCAGCTGCCATGGAGCGCTAAGGCTAACCAGTCCTCCACACCTGCATGGGGGTGAGCGAGCCCATCTCCCTCAGAGGCCACCTGACCACAGGACACAGGTGTTTTGGCTTGGTTAGGTCTGTTACCAGCTCTGCGTGTGCTTTGCAAACCTGTGTATTTAAGCCTAGTGGTTCCCAAGCCTCTGCCCCTGGAGCGCAGACCAGCCCCGCTGGACAATCAGGTCACAGCTCTGGGAAGCGGGGCAGGGGCAGGTGAGGCTGCCTCGGGAGGAGGGTGGTCTCACTCCATCCAGAGGTGCCCCCGCCGGGGACACCTACACAGGAATCTCCATGAGGCCATCAGCTCTCAGGCCAGGCCAGGGGTAAGGTCACCACCGCGAAGACGTTTGAGTTCTGAGGTTTTACTTGACTACTTTCAAGTTCCTACTGCTTCTCTGTTTGCAAATTAGCAAGGTTTTACCTTTCTGTTTGTTTGTAATCAGCAACCCTGCTGTTTTTAATCTTTCTGGAACAGGAAGTTCACTGCTCTCCAGAGCACCAAACAATATAATCGAATTTCCCTCCGGAATCAGAACTACGATGGTTCGGGTTTTAAGCAGCAGGCCGGGCATGGGGACCTGGTCCCTCGGGGGCGCAGGGCAGCGGCGTGCAGGGACCGAGTGCCGTGCTGGGGCGCCAGTGACCCTGCAAGAGGCTGGGAGGCAAAGGGCAGCTCTCTCTGGGCCCTGGGAGGGGAAGGGGGCAGCAGGCCACCTACACAAAGCTTCCCGGAGGAATCAAAGATGCACTTTACGAAGCCGCTGGACTCCTCATGATGCCACGCCCGCTCGAGGCCGTGCATATAGGGAGAGGGGCCCTGTCCGCTCTGCCGTGTTTGCATGCAGGGCGAGTGCCTGTTCACCTGTAGGGCTTGCACGGCCAAAGTGGGAAGGATTCATATGAGGAACATGGAAAGTATTCTTTCCATATTTATTTTGAGACGACTGCAGATTTACGTTTCAGTCCCTTCTACTTTCACGTGGAGTTTCTTACCATTACTCAACACGAGGAAAAAGCCAAAGCGTCATCTGACTAACAAGCAAGAAAACAACAGCTCTCCTCACACCACCAAGGTCTTTGCTGAAACAACATGAACACCTCTCTGTCTGAGCTGGGGTCAGAAGCTGCTCCTGAGATTACAGGGCGGTGTGGGCCCCTCAGGAAGGAGCACGTCAGGAAACGGCGTGTGGGGGGCCGCTGGTGGCAGGGTTGCCCCGGGCCAGTGTAGACCGGCCCTGCTCCTGGGTCCTGCACCCCCCGAACGCGGTACCTGTTCCTTCTGGGCAACGTGGGGGAGCCGGGGAAGTCTCTCCTCAGGGGCAGTCAGGTGCGTGACAGATTAAGTCAAGTTCAACCATCCTACAAATCCTTGCAAATCCCAACCTTCAAATCCCACCCCAGCCCCAGCACCTGCCCCTCCTTGGTCAGGAAGGGCCTGCTCTTCACGAGCCCGAACGTCCTCACCGACTTCATGAGGTCTAGCTTTCCGAGGGCTCATCTCAGCACAGCAGCAATCGGGGTGGGCAAATGTGACTGTGTAAGGGTCAGGTGGGCAGAGGGACCGAAGTGCCCGTGCCACGTACCCAGAGGTCAGTCTGTCTGGAGACAGTTACTGCTCTGGGGGCAGGGGCTGAGCAGGAAGGGTGTGCAGGGCCCGTCTCGGCCAGGCACGCAGACAGAGCAGGTGCCCGAGCGGTCAGTGTGGGAGGCGACACGGGATGAGCCACGGGACAGAAGCGCCAGCGTGGGAAGACGACAGTGAGAGAAGATGGGGAGTGAAAACGTCCAAGACCACGGTAATAACCATGCCAGCAGAGGGCAGGGCAGAGCCGGGAGGTCACTAACACGGTGACCGGAGACCCCTTCCTCCCTCCGCAGGAGGCCTGCTGCCGTGATGGCTCGCCGTGGCCCCTCACGAGGCAGACCCCGCGGAGTTCTGGAGCTCTGGGGGCCGGGGATGGCCTTGTCAGTGCTGTCAGATTCTGCAACAGCCGCTCAGAGGCAGGACAGAGACTCAAAAATCCTGCAGGAAAGTGGCTTCTGTACCTAACTGCATTATCGGTCAGACGGAAGCCGGAACAGACATCCGCCAGTGTGCACAGCCCGTGCACGTCCTTAGAAAGCTGCTGTGCCCACCCAAGGTGAAGGAGGGGGCCACGCAGGAGGCCGGGGGAAGGGGCAGAGCCTCCCCAGGAGATGTGGGGGGCCGGGAATAGCAGGTGGGGCGACAGGTGGGGGCCTTGTGGCTGGGAGCCTGTCTCCGGGGCCAGAGGGGAGCCTCTGGGCCACCTACTGCGCAAGGGCTCCTCCACGTGAATTAATGACAGGCACACAGAAAACTAAGCAAATGAAAAAATGTGATCAACTTCAGGAAAAAGGCAAGTTATGCAAACAAGGAAATGCAGGCGAGGTCACTCTGGATTGGGTGCACTTTCTATACGTCACCTGTCACAGGGCAGGGAGAGGCAGGTCCTGAGCCCCTGTGGGGCCGTCACCTGTCCTGAGCCTTGTGGGGCTCTCTGATTTATGCACACTTATTTACTTTGAAAACAATAAAAACTCTACAAAGCCAAAGGACAGACTGGAATGTAACTTTTGTAGCATACATGTCAGACATAGGATTGATATTAACCTATCAAGAGCTCCTACAAAGCCACGAGGAAAAAGAAAACATCCCAAAGAAAACTGGGTGAGAGACTTGCTGTTAAACTTCAATCCACTGAACACTGAGGGACTTGCCTGTATGTCCTGTGCGGTTCTAGACACTGCATGGGGAGCGGACAAGCCCAGGCCTGGCAGGCACTCGGGGCTCTGCACCACTCATTGGCCACACGCACAGCACGGAAACATGACCCAGGGCTTGGGTCACAGCCACCCAGGTCCCTGCTGCGAATGGAGGACATTCTCGTAGGAAAGATGGAAAATAAACATAAAAACACTCGAGCTTTTCTAACAATGAGGAAATTGCTGAAAACATCCCAGGAACCATGATTTACTCCTCCATCACGTGGGGTAGGCTGAATGTGGTAGCACCTTGTTAATGAAGTGGAGATAGTAGGCTCCCTGGAGCTCTGGTGCGGCATCTCAGAGCATGCAAACCCCGGAAGCTGGCAGTCCCATCCTCAGGGATCTATCCTACGGAAACACTAGCACAAGCGAGCAGAGGTAGAGTTACACTAGGAAAGAGTCACACATTTACATGCACAGATTGGAATATAGAAAAAGGTGCTGATCTTTACACACTCAAATGGAATGGTGTACCCAATAAAACAGTAACTGAAAAATAAAGTCACAGGACAAAATGCAAAGCAAGGATTCTTGTTAACATAAAGACAACCGTACGTGCTTGTTGCACATAGACACATAGTCCTACACCTATGTGCAGAAAATATCTGAACAGACACCAAACTAACCATAGCGGCCTGTCTCTGGGAAGTAAGCTTCAGGATGAGTGTGTAATTTATTATAAGCATGTAGTATGTGATATTTTGTAAAGAAAAAAAGTACTACACGCTGCTTGAAGGTGGTGTGTCTCCTACCCGGTCAGAGTCTTGTAGCTATTTCTGTGGGCTGTCAGCTCAGGGTAGATCTGCCACTGAACAGTGGAAAGATGACTTTGAGATCCCATCTGGTACTTTTCATGTCAGAAGGAGGTCAAGTCTGATGGATGTCAAAGTCTGAAGGATGGGACACAGGGCGTGTGAGCCAATCACTTTATGCAGAAGTTGCCTAGTACTTGACCATACTGACCATCTCTAGAAGTTTCCTAGGAAAGCACAATAAAGCCTTTTAAAGAACTCTCTGAACACACTCATACCCAAGTTTCAAGAGCACAAAGTTGATGGAAGATAGCCCAGCACACAGCCTGCGAAGTCGGCACTGCCTGGGCACCGCAGTCACCCCCCGACTCCTCGCTCAGAGACAGCGCAGGAAGGGCAGAGTCCGCCGGCTCCAGCCCCGGGCAAGAGCTGAAGGGCCATTTATCAAACTGCAACTGACCCTACAAAACACACCTTTCCATTGAATTGCGGTGTATGGGCGTCGCCCCCTCCCGCCCCTGCCAGGCACCTGCACAGTGCTTTCCACAAACTGCCTCAGAGCAAGACCCAGGCCCTGCAGCGATCGGTGGTACAGCCCGTCCCCAAGCCTCTGAAAGGGCGTCCCGGAGGCACACGCACCCTGTCCTACTGCCCATGCGTCAGCCTGCTCCCCACATGGACGTAAACTCAGCTGTGAGGAGTGTCACTTGGTTCGCCAGGGTCCCGGGGAGGTCCGCTGACTGCGTCCTGTGGTTGCAGAGATCACAGATAACCCGCCCTGGGTCTCCACAGGCTGCAGACCCCTCTGGCAGATCTCGTAAGGCACCGGGGACACGCAGGGCTGCAGGCTATGGAAAGGGACCCGGGCGTCCGGCACAACAGGGGCAGGGCTGCTGTGGAGACTGCTGATGGGGCCTGAATCCACCTTACTTGTGTTTGGGATAACAGCCGAGCCTCGCCCTTCACATGCCTGGACCCCTCCCTGGCCCGGCCCTGCGGGTCCACCCTGACACTCGAGTGGGGCCTGGACCCCTTTGTTCCCTGCCCACCCGAGCAGCTCAGAGCCGAGCACCCCGGATGCTCACGAAATTACCACGGCACAGAAATGGGTGGCAAAGCTGACGCTACCTTGAAGCGGGCACAGAGCACCATCCTGGTGGCAGCGCGCCCGGGACAGAAGCCCTAGGCGGGCCCTCGGATGAAGTGTGGGCAATGGAGTCTGGGTCCCAACTTAACTGCAGTGTGAGTGAGCAAGGCAATTAGCCTCAGAATCAACCCCCAAAGGTCACCGCCACCTTTGAAGAGTCACTAGAGAACACGCATGCTCTCCACAGACAGGGACTCCGTCCCCTGGGTGTTCGGGCCCCCAGGAGGGAACACGGGAACTGCAGTCACTGGGGTGTTTTCAGTGACTGGGTGCAGTATGGAGGGTGCACCGTGACCCACACTCACGTGACAGCAATACAGGTCACCTGACAAGGAACGCTGGGCGGGTAGGGGAGGGGAGCCAGTGCTAGGCCCGCTTTGCCCCCCCAAGCGGTGCAGGAGGCTGTGCGTGTGGCCCAGGGGGACTGTGCTGCAGCCCTCCTGCCCAGGGCAGGCTCTACCAGGCGCCGTGTTCTTCCTTCTGCTCCTGGGAGCAGACCTCACCCCCCTGGGTGACCCTGCCGCCTGCAGCGCAGCATCTACCCAGCACCCTTCCCCCTGGAAGTCCCAGCCCGAGGGCCACGGGTGGGCCAGGCTGATACGAGCTCTCCCTGCTGAGCCAAGCAGCTTCGCCCACAGACGGGAAACCCGCTGTTTCCCAAAGCTTGGAAATCAGCTGCTGCTTCCCATGGACAGCTGGGAACCTGCGAGCTGCTGAGCTGCGGGAACCTTCTAGAAGGAAAAGCCACAGGAGCCACTGGCTACAGAAGTGAATACAGGCTGGAAGCCGGCTGTCTTCGGCCCAGCATCCAGGCTGGTGCAGGGACCATGGGGGGACTGTGACCTACACCACCCAGCCTCTCTCCACTTCATCTGGGGCCGCAGGCGGGCCTGCGGGCAGCACGTGCTGAGGTCCCAGAGGTCGTGGTCAGAATGGGAGACGGAGACGGGCAGGGACAGCAAGCTTTGTTTCATTTCATCTGGTCTTGTTTCATCAGTCAGAAGTCACAGAGGACAATTTAAGAGGCATTAAAAAAAAAACTGACGGCAGCTAACATCTTTAAAAATACAAAGTTGAAGAAGCTACTGGAGAAAAATACAATCTCTAAACATCATCAATATGACAAAACTGGATTTGCTTTTATAAGTGGAAAAGCATCCTTTCTGCAGTGTGAATGTGGAATCGAAGATTCCACATTTGCTTAGATTAATCCCTGGCTGAGCTGCTCCATGCCCAGGAACCCCAGGAAGGACCTGCTGATGGGTGCAGGGTCAGTGGCATGGAACAAGTCCCAGTATATCCTTAGTAGATTTGGAGAGGCTCAGAAACTCAGTCAGGTGGTCCCCACCTCACCTGCTCTGTACCTGTGCACCCAGGGAGATGACGCAGCCTGCTAGGAGGTGGGGACACCCTGCTGTCAATCACAGGGAAGGGGGCAGGCTCTCCAGCAGGAAGTGAGGCAAGCCCAAGCTGGGCACTCAGGTAGTGGAGAGGAACGAGGGGCTGGGATGTGAACCCCAAACCCCAAGCAGGGCAAGGCGTGCCTTTCCCCGCAAGACTTCCAGCAATAAATGGCATTGATTTGTGGCCTGCCCTCAGGGGAGCCTAGCATTTCCACCTGCTCCTGGCCAAACTGGGGGCATGGAGGGAAGGGGCTAGGGGAGCGGAGTCTGGCGGGAATGGGCTGTTGGGTGGGGAAAGGATCAACCCCAACAGCACCCTGGCAGCTTGGGAAAATGAGACCAGAGCCCCTGCAGCCAGGCCCCCTCTAAGCACTTGGCAAACATCAACTCCATGACTTCTCCCAGCCCAGGAGGTAGGTGTTTCCAGATGGCAAAACAGGGAGGCACAGAAGGCTTCCCCAAATCACAAGGCAGGAAGTGAAGCAGCTGAATCTAAAGCCAGGCCACCGGCCCTGCAGCCAGTGCGAAGTCACTGCCTGAACACACACAGGCTTGGGTGAGTCGGTGCGCTTTCCTCCGGAGATGGAACAGAGCCGGACACGGTGCGCCCAGGAACAGCAAGCACGGCTCTGCACTCTACAGGCGCGTGTCCTGCAGCGGCCCTTAGGGGACTGACGGGCAGACAGATATGTGCAAGATCCACAGAATCTGTTGTCAAGTTGAAACCATGGGGATTATTTAAGTGTATGTCACATTTATTAAAGATTTTAATTCATTTGAAGCATTTTGTAACTAAAATTTCATGTTTGTAGTATTTCCTATTACTGATTCTCATAGAAATGCACAGATAGAAATTATTGAGAATTTGAGACATCAAGTGTTTGAAAGTGGATACTTTTAGGATGATACAGGACACCTCACTATACCCTATTCCCTTAAGTGGTTTAAACATTTCCTCTGAAATCTTTATATTATTAATATTATTAATGTGCTGGTGATGCCTTTTTGAAAAATTGATAATGCAATCAAATCTTAATTAAGTTCTTCTGGAGCACTGGGCGCTCACGGGCACTTCCCCAAGTGTGATGAGGAGTCTGCCTTTCTCAGGGCGGCAGGGGGCTGGGGCGGGCTGCATGGCAAGGTTCAAGGCAAACAGGTGTGAGAGAGGGTGCTTCCAGCACAGGAGCCAGCAGCCGCAGAGACTGGGAGAGATGACAGGGCCCGTGAGACAAAGCTCACAGGCCATGCAGCTCCGCGGAGCAGCAGCGGGGCAGCGTGGAGTTGGCCGTCCTGCATCCAGAGTCTTCAGAGACCCTGGCTACACGTGGTCAGTGCCAGTTCTGTCCTGTAACAGGAGCCACTGTCCAGGTGACATGGGCCTTGTCTGGTTGGGAGAGAGGGAGAATCAGAACAAACATCCCCTGATGGGCACCCCCACTTCTATTTTGAGGGAAGTGTAAGCTCAGGCCAGGGAGCCCCGTGAGGGCCCCAAGAGGCAAGTGTTGTTCACTGTCCTTTCCTGGGACCTTGGGGGAAGAGTCAGATGTGTCTTCTGGCAAGGCAAGGCAAGGCTCCTTGGCAAGAGGTGGGTGGCTCTGCTTGGTGGCCAGTTGCTCAGCCTTCTGCTTCCTCCACTGGGACCTTGGGGGTCATACTCGGCATACTCAGGGCAGGAGGAAGCTCTGCTTGCTCGGTGTATCCACAGTGGGGAGGATATGGGTGTGCACAGCTCCATTTTACTGATGAGAAACTGAGGCCAGGGGAACCTAAGGAATCCATCGCAGGGCACAGAGAGGTACAAAACCAGTGGAAAGATCCTTCCCGAGCTGCTGGTGGAGCCTATGACCTCTGTCCACCTGACCCACCCTCATGCCCTTAAGGGTGAGGGAGACTCCCAGCCGCTCACTCTCTTTCTGGGGCAGGCACAGTCTTTCTCTCTCCCAGCACAGAGCCCGCTGCTCCCTGTGACCTCCCATTCTGCTGATCTGAGTTTGGTTCAATACAGCACAAGGTTCCAGAAGGGGGCACGGGGGCCACCTTGGAGCACTGGCCCCAGCTCCTGACAAGACCTTCCTGTAGAGAGCATGGGCTCTCTCTGGGTGAAACCCATGGCTGTCCTCGGTGGACGAGTGAGAACCGCACACTCACACTGAGGAAAAGGACAGAGTGGCACCTTCACTTTCACCAGGGGAGGGTTTACAGCTGACAGGAAGCCCTGTCCATACCTGCAGGGTCCTAACCACTGACTCGGAGGGGCTCCACCGACCCCTCTCCCAACCTCGTCAAGGTCTCTGAGGTCCTTGGCCCATGACCGTCCTGATGGGGTCACTCTATCTCACACACCTGGGAGTCAGTCAAGCACTACCAAGGTGCCTCCCTGCAATTTCCGGCTCTGGATTCAGGCTCTGCTCCCCGCGTGCCGCACCGAATCCTCTGGGGCCCAGCTCTGCCTATGGAGAGGCTCCAAGTCTTCCGTCGTTAGGACGGGGTGGCAGATGAGCCCCCAGCCCCATTCCCCAATGCCTCATCACTCAGATGAAGATGCTGGAGTCTGACTGCCTTAAAGTGCATCTGTCTAAAATCAACCAATATCCTCTGGATAAAACAAAATTTGTGTTTACAAAGAAAAAGCTGTGCCACACGGGACTCACTTCCACTAAGTAGGAACTTCCCACAATGCCCCACAACCACGGCTCCACATGCTGTGTCTGCGGCCAGGGCACCCGATCCTCCACAGCCTGCCCCATCCTGCCCTCACCTCGCAGCGGGCAAAGGCTCTAGAAGATGCTTCGCCTCTGGTCCCTGCCCTTCCGGCCACCCTTGTGCACTGGCCACGGCCACTCTGATCTTTCTTAAAAGCCGACGCCCACTTAAACCACCACCGCTGGAGAAAGTCCAAGGGAGTCTGCTGGAGTGTGAATACCCTTCTTCTTCTGGTCTGTGACAGGGCCACACACACCCCGAGGCGTCCTCCTGAGATGTCCTTGCAGGACACAATGAGTTTCTTTCTTGAACAGACTTCCTCCCAATCTGGGACCCCCAGCCAGCCCCCCCTCCACCGCCACTGCCCAGGCCCTGCCTAGAGTCAGCCCCGAGGGCCAAAGGCTGGCTGGCCTGCTCCTGCAAGGCCTCACATCAGTCAGCAGGAGCTGCTTTGTCCCTGAGCCCAGCAGGGGATGCTCTGGGCTGTGACAAAGTGCAGCACACCACCAAGAGGAGAGTAAGCTTGGGTGTTGTTTAAAAACGAGTCTGAGGTTTAAAACATAGGTGTACATACATGAGGTTCATCGCTTTTGGTATGACTCATAAGGCAATGCTTAAGAACATCATTTTTAAAATGATGTTCTAATACAAAAAGCAAATACTTTAAGCACAAGCAGGGATTCCCTCTGCCTCAGCCTGTAGGGCATGTGGGAGGGGCCGGTTGAGAGCCCCACCCACTGTGGACATGTGGGCGGAGTCGGTTGGTATCCCCCCACCCCCCTGTGGGAGGGGTCGGTTGATAGCCCCAACCCTGTGGGCGTGTGGGAGGAGTTGATAGCCTCGCCCCCTGTGGGTGTGGGGGGGGTGGTCAAGAGCCCCTTCCCCTGTGGGGCGTGTGGGAGGGGCCGGTTGAGAGCCCCGCCCCCTGTGGGGCGTGTGGGAGGGGCCGGCTGAGAGCCCCGCCCCCTGTGGGGCGTGTGGGAGGGGCCGGTTGAGAGCCCTGCCCCCAGGCCCTCGGTCCTGGGCACTGACCTGTTTTTCTGAGCGGGAAGTCATCTTTGCTGTCGTACATTCCCAGGACCGGGTGGTTGTAGGAGGCCGACACCCCGCTCTGGGGCGGGGAGCTCTGGTCAAGCGAACTGTGCTGTGTTTTCCTGGACAGAAAAGGCAAAGGCAGACGGAGGAGTTAGCGAGGGGCGGAAGCCTGCCTGATGTCAGCCCCGGATCAGCTCTGGCCGACCAAGGAGATGAGCTCCTGTGTGGGGCAAGGCTGAAATGAGACAAAAACCAATGGTGACCGCGCAAACCAAGGCTGAGCAGCGCCTGCACAGTCGTACCCCTTGCCAAGAGGAGCAGTGCCGGCCATCATCCTGTTGTTCTCGGCGGCTCCGTGCACCACTGCTCGCTGGCCACCAGGCCACTGCCGGCCACAGAAGGGCCTGTCCTCGGGCCGACGGCCGCCACAAGTGGACAGGACCAAAGGCACGGTCGGAGGCAGCTGAGATTGGGTGGGGTGCATTCAGAACAGCAGTAGTCAAGTCTGGGGTCCCCAAGGGGGCCTCCCTTCAGCAGAAAATACCCAGTGTTCATCTGCACCTTCAGAGGAACAAAATCCGCCCCATCACCCTGCTTCCTTGGGGAGGGTGGGTGGCAGCGACCAACACCTTGTGCCTGGAAGTGGGTCTATGACATTTACTGCCTCCGAAGAGCAGCCAGGCACCGCTCAACATCCTTAAAATTTCGAGACAGGATCCGGCTCCAGGAGGAGGCTCTGGAAGGCAGGAGGGGAGTCAGGGCTTGGGAATGGGGAGCCGACGGCCCTTGGGAAGACCATCCACGGCTTCCTGGAAGCACCCACCCTAGGTGTAATGAATTCTGTTGAGTCTTTAAACTGTGTAATCTGCTTAATGACTTGAAACAAATTTGTCAACTTACTTATTTGGAATTTGTTAGACTATTTATTTGAATACACAGTACTCCATATCCATGCACCTGGTGTTATTTGAATTAAGAACAGGAGCTCTTAAATGCTTACAGGTGGATAATTTAAATATTTGAGAGCAAACTTGTGCAGAGAATGGGCTGATCACAGAGACCCGTCCAATGAGCACAGCCTGGACATCTGGGCTGTGGGGCCCAGCCAGGCTGTGTAGCAGGAAAGAGCTCACGTTCCCAGGGACAGCTGCCCCCACCCGCCTGTACCTGCATCACGGGGTCACCTCCTCAGGCAGGAAGCCCTCCTTTTAACTTGTGGTTCCACTGAGACAACCCTGGCCTCACCTCGGGGGACATTCTCTGACAATCTCATTAAAGGTCTGAGGACAGGTCACCTGGGTGCTCCCTCCCAGTTAAGCAGCTGCCTTCAGCTCAGGTCATGGTCCCAGGGTCCTGGGATCGAGCCCCACATCGGGCTCCCTGCTCCGCGGGGAGCCTGCTTCTCCCTCTCCCTCTATGTGCCGCTCTGCCTACTTGTGCTCTCTCTCTGTCAAATAAATAAATAAAATCTTAAAAAAAAAAAAGGTCTGAGGGCAACACTATCTCTGTACCAAATCACGTCTTCTGAGGTGTCCTTTGGGGAACATGGCCTTGGCCAGTTTCAAACTTCTCAGTACTAAGTCACAATCTAGGAAAGAATTTGCTTTCTCTTTCAGGAGACGCATGGAAAGACCTATGTGTGCATTTTGTGACCTGAAAGTATGAATAATAATTATTGGTAGAATATTATTACAAATAATAAGTACTGTTGTTCGACTTTAATTGTACGCGTTTATAATGAAGCCAGAAGTTGGAAAAGCTGTATTTGTTCAAGATGTCATAGATTTTCTCTTCGGGCTTGAGTGCTGGAGATGTTGTTGGGGTGAAAACCCTCGCTCCCTCCTCGGGGCTTCGGGGGCACAGCACGAGGCCGGCCGTGCTGGGCACAGAGCGCTCCTGCATCACCCCAGGACATGGGTCTGGGCCGGCGCGCAGGCTGCTGCACCAACCCCCCCTTTGCTGTCACAGCCGAGTCCAGAGACTTCGAGGGAGTGACTCACGTCACCACAGCCCAGCTTCCGGGAACCCTGCAAGACCCTGGGACGAGAGCTCATCCCCAGAGACCCCCCTGCAGGGCTGAGCGGGCCGCTCCAGGGAAAACCTGCCATCACGCTCCCTCCCCACCGGGACCGAGCACATGTGCCACAGGCTGCACGCACACCTCACACTGACACGCTCTCACCCTCACAGTCTCACACACCCCTGCGGCATCGCACCCCACCATTACACACACACACCCCACCCCGCACACGGACACGCTCTCACACACACACGTACCCCATGCTGCACACTGACATGCTCACACACACACCCCACCCACATTCACAGTGCATTCCACCCCATGCACAGGCACACACTCCCACGTGCACACCCACCACACCCACCCCCTTGCACAGGGGAGAACTCGAGGGCAGCTCCTTTCATGAGGCTCAGCCCTGTCCACAAACCAGGTCCCCAGCTCCCAGCCCCTTGTCACAACCTGGCGGGAGGCACTCGGTGGCACGTCTGCTGGCATCTGGGCAGACGGTCGGTGACACTTGGTCTTCAAGCAGTGCTGACGGAGGCAGAGAAACCAGTGCCGCTTCCTTTGCTCAACCCTCCTTAGGCTACCACGGAATAAAGCTCCCACACGCATCCAGCCACTTCAGCACTCCACAAGTGGCCTTTCCCGCTGTATCAGACTTGCGCAAGTGACTTAAACAGAAGTGTACTCGCTTAGCCAGTGCTGTCCAATGCAAGTAGGATGTGAGTCCCATGTGCAATTTAAATGTTACAGCAGCCCCGTTACAATGAATAAAAATGGTTAAATTGACTTCAGTATGCTCTTTAACCCGATATAGCCCAATATGCGATCAATATAAAAATGACCCGTGAAATAGTTCACATCCTTCCCTTCGTGCCAAGGCCCCACAGTCCGGTGGGCTGGTGCCCACAGCGCATCTCAGTCAGAGCACCCTCGTCTCTGTGCTCAGAGACACGTGGGGGGGCCACCGCTGCAGGAGGGACAGAGAGCAGGGTCATCTCCATGGACAGAACCCTGCACCATTCCGCAGGCAAGCCCCGGCCCCCCAGCCCAGTCGCCGGCCGGCTTCGTCACTAGATTCATCGTGCTGACTGCAGAGCTTCATCCGCTTGCGTCCCCGAGCAGGGCTCCTGGTGGCTTCTCTGTCTGAGTGTCACGTGTCTGAGGCCCGAGTCTCCTGTGTCCTCCAGCTGGTGGGCGTTCAGGCTGCTGCCGTTCTTTGGCAGGAATGAATGACACAGCTATGACCACCAGAACCCAAGTGTATGTGGACAGAAGTTTTTCTTCCTCTTGGGCAGATACTAGCAGGACAGCGTCATGGGGTCGGGGCACATAAGCCTTTATGAGAAACTGCTGGACTGTTTTGTTTGCAGCTGGCTGCACCACTCCGTTGCCGAAGTCCATGGGCTCCACACCTTCGCCAACGCTGGGTCTGCTAAATGTCAGCCACGCCAATGGGTGTGAGGTGGTGCCTCCCTATGGCTGTGATTTGCATTTCCCTGAGGGCTAGAGATCTTTCCATGGACTGACTGGCTATCTGTAGATCTTATTTTCTGAGGTATTACTTCAAATCTTTCCCTTGTCTTTTTTCAGTAGGTAGATCACTTGTCTTTTTATTATTGAGTTGTGCGAGCTCTTTATATATTTTGGATATAAGCACTCTGTCAGCTATAGGCATTGTGCATATTTTCTTCCAGTCTGTGGCTTGCCTTTTTATTTTCTTAATGGTGCCTTTGAAAGAGCAGTTTTTAATTGTCACAAAGTCTATTGTTGGAGTTTTTGGTTTACACTCGATTACTGTGGTGTCCTAAGAACTCTGTCCACCTCTGCCCCTAGGTTGTGAAAACTTCTCCTATGTTTTCTCCTAGGAGTTTTAGCTTTTGTGTTTGGGTTTACATTTGTGCTAATCACTGTGGGTAGAGTGAAGCTAGGGTCAAAGTTCAGTTCTTCCTCCACGAAGACCCAGTTTTCTGACCGAGTACCTGCCATCACACAGCAAGTGAATGTGACAGTCACTCCATGATGTTGGGTTTAGAGTGACAAAACACGACAGCTGCCAAATTCAGTGCAAACAAACCTGTCCCCTGGCTGACTTTCCCACTCCAGCCCGTGTGCCCTAAATCCCTCTGAGAGAGCTGAACCCAGGGCAGGTGAGCTGCATCCGGGTCAGGCCTGACCTCAAGAGCCCTGCTCACCAGGGAGCAGCCGCTTCAATCCCCCACTAGCCCAGGATTAAAAGCCACCTGCCCTATCTCCCCCTTCCCTGCTCCTGGGAGCTCCTCCCTAGAAAGCCCTCCCTTGTTCCAGCCTCTCTCCTCGGTGCTCCCTTTCTACCCACCCTTCCCCTGCAGCCTCCAGGACTGGGGGCAAACACACTCTCCTGTCACATTCAACCTGTCACCGTGGCCTCTGTTCCGTCCAGTGGTCTCCCGCCCCAGGCTCCTGCCCGCTCACAGGGGAGCCGGCACGAACCTTCTTCCACTACTGGGTCCGCGATCCAAGAACTCCGACGTGGTCAGCCCGTGACCCCTGTGTGCCACCACATGACCTCCTGCGGGCTCCCAGCCAGCCTGACCTCCCCAGTCGCGTCACGGACCGACCCTCCTCCAAAAGGGCCCCTGGGGCCTCCCTGCCTGCCAACCACTGCTGCTAAATGCTCCCTCCCAGCAGGTCCCAGAGTGCCTCTGCCGTCTTGCCTCCTTCACAGGCCTGTCGTCCCAGGTCCCCCCCGTGCCTCCCGGTCTGAGCCCCCGTGCCCCACACTCCTCCTCCTGCTGGCCTCAGTATGAACCCCACGGATACCATCTCAACGGCTACCCAAACTGCTTTCCCTGGGGCATCGCCCGGCTGCCACCACCCCAGGGGACGGTGCGGCTTTCCCACAGCAGACCCGGGTGGCTGGGGCCCCAGATGTAGGGCCCCCGCGTGCTGCTATCGGAGTTTCACGTGGTGGCTGTGGGCTTGTGGCCTCCCTTGTGGCTTCTCAGGGACGCCACCACCTCTGCTCTGCAGTGGGAGTCGAGTCACTGGCTGAAGGCGTGCACGCCAACAGCACAGCAGACGGGAGTGAGCACAGCTTTCTGGACCAGGCAGCGTGTGCCGGCTGCACACGGCGTAAGGGCAGCCTTCTCTGCCCTGGAATAAAAGTCCTTTTTGGTTGTACTGATAACGGCGTCATCTGCCAGGATACAGGGGATCATCCCAGTGGGATGGGGCGGTGTTGGATTTAGTCAAATAGGTGCCCATTTGGGAGCTTGAGAATAGATAGGTTTTTCCCCAATAAAATGAATAACCATATTTTGATTTATGAGAACAACCCTATGGGTTTTCTGTGAGAAATGAAATTACCCTTGAAAACAGGGGAAAACTGTATTTCAAAGCAAAGCCTGTGAAGCCCCCTTGATCGTTGTTCAAAGCCACGTAATCTGGCCCCTACATTGCACACGTGGCCTGGGCCCTGGCCAGCGTCTCTGCAGCGAGCTCATGCTCAGAGGGCATCCCTGTGCACGCAGGCATTGTCCCCGACCTTTGTGCAACGGCACACCAGCTTCCTTCAGTTGTTAGCATGAACAAGGCTCTCTGGGGGCCTCTGTGCATGATGCAGCTCTGGGAAAGCGTTCCTAGCACAAGAGTAAAGTGTACCACAGATGCCATGGGCTTACCGAGCAGCCAATAGAACACTGCGTAGAAATTCAGTAGGTGCATTCAGACAGTTTAGGTCAGAATTACAGTTTAAGCGGCTTCTTTCGTGGCCAAAATATATGGAGAGAGGAGTAACGGGCAGGCAGCGCCCGACACGCAGCAGTCCCTCCAGCGAAAGAGAGGTCCTCCGTCTGCATGACCACCCAGCGCGTTAACCTTGCAGACCGCTCCTGCCGCCCCGTGTTTGCAGCTGCGCTCACGGAGCCTCTCGGCCCGCCCCCTCCGCCCTCCCGCCGCCCGGCCGGGTGAAGAAGCGGTGCCGACGGTCACGTGCCCCCGGCCCCTGGGCCCCACTTACCCGTACCAGTAGCGAGGGTCGCTGGAAATGCAGTGGTTGAGGTTCCGGTGGGCCAGGGCCTTCTTTTTATTGAGGACAAACTCTTGCAACTTCATCTTCACTTCTGTGCTGGCCACCGCACCTGGCGCGGAAGGAAGCGGACAGGTGACCGACCGGGGGCTCTGGCCCGGGGAGCGGGGGAGGCCGGACAGGGGGCAAAGACACGCACACAGGCCAGGGACTCTAACTCGGGATGCCGCTGATGCCACGAAGGCTTCTCAAAGAAAGAAGGGCAGGAGAAGCTTTAACAAGAGGCCTTCTTCCCATGAAGATTTTACATAATTGCATTCCACCTAAAATGCAGAAGTAATCAGCATATAAAGACTTATTGTTACCTAACACAAAACCACCGCAGATGGAAGTTTAATAATGTTACATAAAAGAACATTCTGAATTAGGTGCTGGCAGCCTGGTGGTTTCGTTCTCACTAGAGCAAAAACAGCTGGATCTCAGAGGTTTTGTGCGCACCCACCGCCCGCCGGCGACGGGGATGGAGTGTGCTCCCTCGGCGGGTGCCCCGCAATGCTTGTGTACAAGGCAGCGGCCTGCTTTCCACTGGTGTCGGAGGAAGCTTCTGTTCCTTCCAGCTCATCAGCTACTCACTTTGAGCACATTCACCAGGCTGTACTAAAGGCAGAATCATGTGCTCTGTGGTTTTCTTGTGTGGTGGTTATTCACAGCCCCGTAGAGAAAACAGGCAAGTTTGAGAAACAGACAGACGCACAAAGAAAAGTCCAGACCCACCACTCGATCACAAGGCCTGTGCACATCTAACCCACGCTCCTTGAGGCCACGCTCAGACTACACAGCACTCTTGCACCCATCCCTCCATTTGTGAGCCGCAAACATTTCCTGTTGTACAGAGTCCAACCAGTATTTTTAATGGTGGAGAAACACTTCAGATGAGCAAAGCACAGTTTACATTTTACAAAACCATTTTCTGACTAGAAGGCACTTTTAGATTATCCTTGTTGTTGTTGTCAGAAGCCATACTGCCATGAACATTTATGAGCAGACATCGTTCATACTGAGGATTTGCTTAGGAAAGATCAACAAAATCAATACATCTAACAAAAGTTACATTATAGCCCTCCAAGCATCTTCTAATTGCTTTCCAAAATGCCTTCATACACTGACCATCATGTGTCACCCACGGGCAAGCACCCTGCATCTTCATGAGTACTCAGAATCACTACCTGACCCCACGTCTCTATCAGTACTCAGGATCACCCTGTGCCTCTGTCCATCAGAAGTCAGGATCACCACATGACCCTGCATCTCTATCAGTACTCAGGATCACCCTGTGCCTCTGTCCGTCAGTACTCGGGATCACCACTTGATCCCACACCTCCATCAGTACTCGGGATCACCATGTGACCCCAAGCCTCCACCAGTACTCAGGACCATGACCTGACCCTGCATCTCTATCAGTACTCAGGATCACCCTGTGTCTCTGTCCATCAGTACTCGGGATCACCACATGACCCTGCATCTCTATCAGTACTCAGGATCACCCTGTGCCTCTGTCCATCAGTACTCGGGATCACCACGTAACCCCAAGCCTCCACCAGTACTCAGGACCATGACCTGACCCTGCATCTCTATCAGTACTCAGGATGACCCCACACCTCTGTCCATCAGTACTCGGGATTACCACGTGACTCTGTCTTCATCAGTACTGGCGATTGTCACTTGCTGCAAATGGGAAGGGTAGCTGGTATTTCACTGTGGTTCCCGATAACTACCCGAGCAAGCAGTTATCTTTCAGTCTGGTGATATATCTTCATGTCCTTGGTTTATTTTTCTTTCACAGTCTTCACGTGGTATGTTTGGTGGTGGCACTGTGGGTCTGTGTGTGTACGTTTTAAATGTTTATCCATTTGAGCTGTACGTTTTATAGTGATAAATCTATTGTGAGCCTCCTACGTTCTAGGCCTCACATGTTTAAAGTTCACATGAGCACTGTAAGTGGGATCATCAGCCCCATGTGGTCTGGGGGAACCTCAGGGCCGGTACTCAGCGGCAGGGTCAAACCAAAGCAGCTGGTTCCCTGGCCCCAGCTCTCACTTCTCCTCCACTTTTGTGTGCAAGCCTCTGCCCTGGTCTCTTGTTTCCTTTTACAACTTGGAGGATATTCTAATTTTGTGAGATAATGTGTGTATGTGCTTATGTGTGTGTATGTACATATGTGTGTATGTGTGTACGTACATATAACGTACGTACACACACACACACACACACACACACACACCCGACCCCAGCTCCTGGCACCGAGCTCCTAAAACCCTTGTAAACTCTTCATCTGATGTGATGGCTGCACTCTTGGGAGGCTCCTGGATGGGGATGGTCACTGAAAGTCCAAGCCATGATTAGAAGCTTGGAATTTTCAGCCCCATCAAGAAGGGAGAGGATCTGGAAATGGAGATAATAATTTATCATGAGGAAGCCCCCATAAAGTCCCAAGAGGATGGGGTTCAGAGAGCTTTCGGTGTTGGCAAACATATCCACGTACATCGAAGGTGATGTACGCCAACTGCACGGGGACAGAAACTCCAGCACTCAGGACCTGCCCGGACCTCGTCCGTATGCACCACGTCATTTGGCTGCCCATCTGTGTCCTCTGTCACATCATTTAATAAGCCAGTACCTACGTAAGAACTTCCCTGAGTTCTGTGAGCTGTTCTGGCAAATTAAAGGAGCCCAAGGAGGGGGTTGTGACACGTCTGACCTGCAACCTGGATTTGCAGCTGGTGTCCGAAGCGGGGGCAGACTCGTGCGACTGAACCCCCACTGTGTCAGGACTGGCTACACGGCAGGACAGCTGGTGGTGGCCAAGCAGCACTTGGTGGGAGACCCCATGTGGGCGGCAACCAGCACTGTTGGAAGTGAGGCTTTCCAGGCGAGTGTGGCTCCGTGTAAAAGTAAAGGACAAACACAGGAGGAAAGGACCAGGTTTCCCCCAACAAAGGGAGGAAACTCTGGGTTCTTTCCTCGTTTAAAATTCAAATGCTTGTTTTTACGTAGTCTGCCCTAGTTTCCTTGTTGCAGTTTTTTCCATTTCCTGGAAGTGTTGAAATGGATCTTGCTTTCGCTGGTTTGGTAAATAACCAGTTTTGTTTTATCCTTGGCTTTCTGGTGCTGGGTTTTCAGTCACTGAACTGCTGCTGGTGCTGGTTTTTCACGTTTCTCTCTGATACACATGAAATGGGTTTTGGTGTATGAGACTCTACAGATATTTTGACAAATTGCTCATAAATTGTTAATATCATTAGAGAAACTGTCTTTCCTGCCACTGTTTTCACACCCCCAGTACACGCTGTCATTCACAAACCGACTTTTCGTCTGGCTGTAGGTGTGTCTGCATTCTCGAGGGCAGCGTGCCCCTGCAGTTACGTCACAGAGGGCGTTCCACGTGTGGTGGGTGGCGGTCAGACAGCACAGACCCATGGGGAGTGGGTCCTCGGCAGCTGCAGTGGGGCCTGAATGAACTCCTCCAAGGGAAACACACAGAAAGTTCGCTAAACCGATTCCAAAGCACTTTCAGAAGCTCCCATCACGATACATGGGCTTTTGTCCCAGGCCTTCCCAGGGTCCATCGGCGCACAAGAAGAGAAGTCCGCCAGAGCTCTGTGCGTGTCGCGTGTGCCGGGCAGAGGGCACACGGGAGGACGGACACAGGCCAGGCCGTGGGAGGTAACCAAAGGCATGAAGTCACACCTGCTTCTGAGCATCGCTGCTCGGTGCCCTCCAAACATAGCCAGCGTCAGACCGAACACCGATTCAGGACATTCAGAGCCCATGTGAAAATCACACAGACATGGAGATCTGAGTATAGCGTGCCCGGACATGCAGCCACCTGGCATTCCTAACACCGCATCAGCACCAGAGGATGGCTGAGGAAATACGCCAAGGGTTAACCGTGTCAGGACACAGCACGCCTTGCAACCAGGAGCAAGAGGTGATGCAGGGTGGGGGGGACAGGGAAGAGCAGAGGGCACAGAGGGCCATTTAAGAGGGAAATGCAAATTTGCTAGTAATATCTAAGTGTACCCAGCTGATAAAAGAAACCACAAAGAAATGAGGAGCTTTGGGTTTTTTTCCACTTCTTGGTGCTGGTGGCCTCACAGCGAAGTGATCAGACTGCCTGATGATGAGGAGGGGGTGGGGGAAGAGCAGCAGGAGGAGGAAGACCCAGATGGGGGAGCAGAAGACGGACCCCTGGTCCTCCACAACTGTGGCTGCAGGAGAGTGGACAATGTGAAGCAGAGTGTCTCAGTACGTGGAGTAAGGACGTTTCTGGAAGTTTCCCAGCAAATCAAACCTGGGCATTAGCGGGCCTTATCTTCTCAAGAAACACCTGTCAATGTGGACCCACTTTCCCTCCACGGGAGAGACACTTGTGAGTCCCCTGCGAGCACACTCCAGGGACAGGATGGTCCCAAGGATTGTGCTTCGGGAGCCTCTGGCTCTCCCTGCTCCAGCCATACCCCTGGCTGGCATCACAGGCTCCAGAACCCAAAGAAGCGCAAAGAATAAATGCTCCATCCCAGCAGGGAGAGCAGGAGATAAATCGCAGGGACAGGCAAATACAGCAAGACGTGGCAAGGGGCAGCTGCCCCACCTGGAGGGGACACTGGCCCCGTCAGCCCTTGTCCCCTGTCACCGGTGTCCTCACAGGAAGAGGCAGGTCGCACGACTGACACGTGGTCCCTCTGCCCACTCAGCGTGGGAGAAAGCACCTTCCAGGCCCTCTTGGATCCAGTCAAGACAAGCCTACCTCCCTGAACTCAGGAAGGTTCCTTCTGGCATAAAGAGACTACAGGGATGCCACGGCACCTCCCTGACATGTCTGGCCAAGACCACATTACAAGAGGGGGCGGATGATGACCTGGTCACAAGGGCGGACCCCCCGCGGCCCTGCCCGTCCCCTCCCCCCAGGGGTGGCGGGCTCGACTGGGGTACACGTCCTTACACTTGCACACAGGCATGGCCGAGCAAACCCAAGTAACACAGAGCCACACATGCTCAGCTCTGCGTACCGCGGAGGGACCTTCTTTCCTTCATCATGCTTTACAAGAGAGAATTCAAAGAAGAGCCATCATCCTTCTAGTTGTTTACTCATCTTTCAACGGATTCTGCTGCTTTTTGCGTTCTCATCTGCAGGCTACTGTTTATTCTCTTTGTGTATGTTGAAATCTTGGCACTCTTATTAGTATCCTCAATTCTAACCCGACACGCCTCACAGAGCAGTTTTTCTGACACTTAGGAAATACTGATGGAGTGAAGAAATTGTTTTCTCCTCTCCTTTTTTTTTAAAGTTTGTATTTTAATTCCAGCTAAGTTTACATCATGTTATATTAGTTTCCAGTGCACGGTGATTCCACACTTCCATACATCATCCTGGGCTCATCCAGATCCCTCCACGTTAAACCAGAGTTACAGAACCAATAAAACACATTCAGTACACAAATACCAAACATCTCTAATTTTCACTTTTTAAGAAAAATTAATTCAGGCTGACTATCATTCATTCATTTGACAGGGTTCATAGAGACCTAACTACGTGCCAGAGTCTGGTCTGGTCGCTGGGGAAAGAGACAAAGCCCCTTCCGCCCAGGAGGAGGGATGTAAGGAAGAGGCTGGTAAGTACAGACCAGGCGGCGCGAGGGGCCGAGCAGATGGTGTGGAGCACCTGCCCAAGTACCTGGGGGCCCAGGCGGAGGAGAAGGTGCTCCTAGACACCACCCATCACGACTGACTCGTTTTTCTCCTGCCCCACTGGCCTCTGAGGAAGGCCCAACTTCACAAATGGGACAGAGAATTACTTTCTGGATCAGGTGTTGGATCTTTTAACTCCAGCCCTTTGAGCCATTTTTTTTTTTTTTTTTTAAACAAAGTGAATGATGGGGCTGTGCTTGTAAATAGCAGCGAACAGAAATGTCACTGTGTTCGCTCCAGACTGCTCAGAGAACAAAGACTTGCCTTCTATTGGATTCTCCCTTTGAGTCCATGTGTCTTCAATTCCTAAATGTAGTTAATCTAAGTAAAACTTACCTGACTAAAGAGCATGTGTTCATGCCGAATGAGACGAAATGCCACAAATTCTAGGAATTCACTGTTCCTTAGAGCTAATAGCATTAACTGGTATCAATAAGTAAAAGAACTGCAGAATTATTTAAAATTAAAAATGCTGTAAATGTTTACAAATGTAAAACAAAACTTTAATTAAATATTCAGTAGGAAATTCACTTTTAAAAAACCCCAAGAAACTGTACACGGATGCCTTGCACTGCATTTTCAAATGCTTACAAATGGGAGACGCCCCAGGCCATTTGCATTCCCCCACAAATGCCCTTTTAGCTGGTGTGAACAAGGCTCTCCTTCATCGGTGTGGAGCCCGCCCGCGGCCCTGCTCACATTAAGAGCCCCCGAGTGGTGTCCACCACAGCGGCCTGCCAGGCCTGCCTTCTCACAAGACCACACTCAGGGCTGCAAAGCCTACACGAGCATGCCAAATACCCAAACTGTACACAGTTTATTATTAATAATAAAACCTGACCACCCAAATCCACAAACTGAAAACCACCAGGGTTGCTGCTAGTGACGAGCGTGGAGGGAAGCAGAGAACATTCCAACGCTCCAGGTGGGGCGGCGAAGATGTTTAGTAGGTAGTGAAGAAATTGTTTTTGACGTGTAAACAGATCTAAAATGTTTTCTGAAGTCAAATCTTCTCACATTTTGTGAGGCTTAAGATGTTATTTTTATTGGAAGATTCAGGTAAACTACGAGGAACTAATTCAGCCTGAGCTGCTTTTTCGCGATCTGGAAACCTGGTGTTTGTTGGTTAGCTGTGGCACACATCAACTAGCTGATACTTACAGTTTTAACTTCCATCCTTTGATAAACAACGACTTCCCTCCTCCAAAGCAAAACACATTAAGTAGGATACACAAGTGAGGCCCAAGCATAGCACAGGAGAGTGGAAAAGGAGGCAGGACCCAAGGCAGGGGCACGGGTGTGTGCTGCCCTGCCGTGGCTTTGGTCCCCCCCGCCGAAGCTCCTCTCGCAGGCCTCCGATAAGGACCGGGTGCTGTCATCTATGGGGGTGGGTTTCCAGAACAGAAGGCTGCCTCCAATGGAAGGCCACGGAGCCCTTGTGGTAGCCAGATTCCAACACAGAGTGAGAGGACTCACCTAGATGCACGGTTCTCAACCCCGGCTGCACACTGGAATGATCCATGGAGTTCTAGAAATGACAGTGCTGAAGCCCACCCTCCACTCCAGACCAGTGTACCAGCACATCAGGGGATTTTCCCGACACCACGTGCTACCACTCACAGGTGGTCAGTGCCCTGGCCACACCTCGGCCAAGAAGGTCCCTTGACACAAAGGACTCCACACACACAATACACACAGTGGTCGGGCCAGCACGGGGCTGTGGACAGAGGAGAATGCCATTGAGCTGGCAGGCTAGGCAGTGAGGGTGATGCGTGTGACTACCCCATCTGCCCCATCAGCCCGCCCGCCGCTGATACAAGTCTGCACTCAAAGGGCAAGGGCGTCTGTTGCCAACCCAAATCTGAAATTTAGTTTTCCCTGATGGCCTTTTGTCCTCGTGCCTGGAATCTAGACTGTGGGCGATCACAGCCTGTAAGCTCCCATCTCATCTGACTGGTGCGATATAATGAGGTACACCCCTCAGATGTAGTAATTACTTTCAAATATCGGTACAAAAATTAGATCTCATGTGGAATAAAAATTCTCCTGATATGTTTTCTACATTGAAACTCTACCAGACCATTAAAATAAAAATACATTTAAAGCATATTATTTCAAGAGTAAAATATGCTGTAGTAACTAATGATCATAAAAGTTGGTACTTTTATGTATAAAACCAACTACTAAAAACTTACAAATAGTTAAATGGAAACCAACTGAACACGAGAAAAATACATTGGCTGCATACGTTAGGAAAAAACAACAGCCTTTTTGAATGAGAATGTGTATGCCAACGTACACAGTACTGCAGGCATTGTGTCCTGATTCTGGTCTAGAGAAGACCGGTGGGTCAGGTCACACTGGGAGTGGGAGCCCGCGTGCTGCACAGGTGCCACCAGACCGAGGACACGTAGCAGGATGGCGGAAGGTGTGTGTAACACAGAACATCGGCAGAGGGCTCGGGGCCAGAACGTGAACAGAACCACCCAAGTCAAGAAAAAGGGTGACAACCCACCACAAAAATGAGGGAGAGGCTTGAACAGGCAGGCACTTGACATGGGACAGGAGAACGTGCTGAACTGCGCTGGTAATCAGACCATGCGGCTGAAGCCAGCGGGACGAGCGCTCACAGCCAAGCTCATTGTGGCTGACGGCAACAAGTGTTGGCAGGGATGTGAGCAGTGGGCGCTGCCCTGTGCAGCTGGGACAGTGCTTTAGAAACGGCTGGGCCTCACTGTGAAAGGTGGGCATGTACATCCCCTAAACTTCAGCTCTAGCCACTTCACACCTGCCCGTCTGCACCAGGGGACATGTCCAAGGACACGTGTACTGGCATCACCCGTCACAGCTCTGGTTTGGAAACCCAGGAAACCTACTAAGCGCAGGATGGGCCACGACGGTGTGCCCGTGAGATGGGCAGCACGCAGCCACCAACATCAGTGAGCTCCTGCTACATAGGACACAACAAGGACACACTACACAAGTGTGACGGTGCGTGAGAGACGCAAAACACGAGAGCCTGTGTATTAATGAGTCCATTTATATAAACCTCAAAAGTAGGCCAAAGTGCCTTGGGTGTGAGGTGCTGGGGAGGAGTTACTTGGGGAAGGAGGCAGGGGCAGGGACTGGAGGGCACAGGGGCCCAGATGCTGCTCCCTTCCTGGTCTGGGAGCTTTACTGGGAGGCAAGCTTACAAACAGTTCCCTTTATATTAAAGGGTATGTACTTGTTCTGTATGTATCATACACCAATATGATAGATTCTTAAATAATTTCAAATAACAGACTTTACAAGAATGCTTTAATACATCTCATGCTGTCATGCGTATGCAGATTAAAATCTAAACAACGGGTTGTGAAGGTGGTTTGTCTAGATGGCTAACCATTTTCAGTAGTTGAAGATAACCGATTTCTCAGGTTCATGTGTGTTACCGAAGTATGAAAGAACAACTATTTTTGCTCACAAGCACTGGAAGCGTCAGTCACCCTACAGTCCCCACACTGAACTTGCACCAAACAAGTTCAGCGGAGCACTCAGTCTTGGGTGGAAATGAACAGAGCCTGGGAATGTGCCACCCACTCACTCTCCTGTCTAGCTTCTGGGTGTGTCACTGGAAATAAGCTATCCAAAGAAGGAGGCACAGACGCGCATGTGGGACAAATGGCTTCAGCCTCAGTCTGCGGGGATGCAGCCCATGTGGAGCACACACCAGGCCTCACAAGCCCTGGTCCTTGCTGAGCCCACGGGAGGCGCCCTTGGTGCAGTGGCTAGGCACGTGGCAGTGGGCTGTGGTTCCTCCCCAGGGACATGGGAAACAGTCCCCCATAATCTTCCAAAGGGAGAATGGCACATAGAATCATCTCCTTTCCTGGAAGATAACAGACCATACTGGTCTTCAGACACCCAAGCACAGCCACTAGCAAAAGCAAACGTTGGAGTCAAGAGAGCAAATGTGAAAATAGGCAGTCGGCCACCGCATCCCCACTCAGCCCCCGGGCTACGCCACAAGCCAGGTCTGGTTCTAAGGGGCTCACAAAATGCTTGCAAGAGAAAAGAACTTTGAAACCTTTGGGACTGAACTCATAGGTGAAGCCAGTCTGCACCTGCTGGGTATGCTTTCATCAAGCCAAAGGTGGTGCTGCCCACCCCGAGTGAGGACACGGATACGGCCTACATGCGCCCAGAGCTGCGGGTGACACGGCAGGCTCCACCTGGGGGTGGCTCTGCCCGAGGGCCGCTGCTTACGGGGCCCGGAGCATGAGGCCCGCGGGAAGGGCCGCCTCGGCGAGGCCCCAGCGCCCGCCCAGGACCTTGCCCACACACTTACTCTCTTTGCCTTTCTCCTTGTTCTTGAGCTGCTGCAGCTTTTGCTCCCGGTGCTGCTTCTCCAGGTCCTGCTCCCGGCGGTGCCGTTCTAGCTTCCGCTGGTGCTCCAGCAGCTCCTGCTGATGCTTCATGGCCAGCAGCTCCTGCTGATGCTGCGGGCAGGGAAGGGGGACACAAAGACGGTCAGGGCCTCGCTCCCAGGTGGGGCGGGGCACACACGCGCCAGGCATCCCGACGCGGGTGCCAGCCCAGAGCAAGGCTGCCCTCTGCACGGCCAGCACCTCTGACCCGAGGCCCTCGGCTCTGCCCCTTCCACACACAAAGTACAGCTGCTGACTCTTTAAGTGGTAAAAATGAAAGTAAAAACCACTGAGCTGCTAGGAGAAAATACCCACGAAGATCTGGGTGATGTCCTGAGTTGGGAATGGTTCTTGGAGAGCGACACGGTGGAGCAGGATGTGGCATGGCTGCCTTGGAAAACTGGGAAAACCTCCTCACCAGGTTAGATGCATGTCTGCCCCCAGAAGCCAGCAACCCTGTCCCTGGCCATGGGGACACATCTACACACAGGCCTGGATGAGAAGGGCACGGCAGCTTGCTCGCGACAGCCCGGCTGGACGCGCCCGTTTGCTGGAAACCCACCCAGCAATGAGAGAGAAACACGGATGGGCTGTCAACAAGCAAAACGCACATGTTTGCAGCCCCTCCTGGCTGGGCGGCCGTCCTGTTCCCTGTGCAGGGTGGGGGCAGCACGCAGCCCAGCAGCCCCGGAACTTTCTAGCAAGGAAATCTAACACACGTGTCCTCCCAGATCCAAGCCATCAAGTGTCTAAGATAGGGACAGACCAGTACATCCCTCTGGCTGTTCCCAGGGACTATGGTGCCCACCCAAGTGACCGGCCAGGAATGTCAAGGCACGCAGAAGCCAGCAGGCCCGGCCTGGAGCATGACGCTTGGTGACAGAAAGGCAGGGGACGGGGAACGTGGAGTGAGCAGGACTGGGTGGTGGCCGTGCGGGGCAGGACGGGCTGTTCTGTAAGGAAGGCACTGTACTCTCAGAACAGCAGGTTACAACAGAAGGAAATGGACAGGCTCCTGTGAGGAGCAAACTTTGGGGGTTAGAGGTGCAGGCAGGGGTGACCAGGATGGAGTGGGGCCTATAGGACTTTGTACCCAGCATCGTTGCCCAGGCCCCCGTGATGTGCTGGAGGGTCAGAGGGCAGGGGACCAGGGAGGCCACTCAGCTTTCTGCTCAACTGTCTCTGTGCCCAAGAAAAGTCGTCAACAAAGAGACACGTGAACCAGCCCTGGGTGTGAGCATGTGTGTGAATGTGTGTGATGGAGCTGCCTTCTCCGTGGGCACCGCCCTCACGGTGACGTCTGGCTGCCCTGGGGAGCAGGCACTGTATATCCTGGGACACCCAGATTCCTGCTGGTCCCTTACCAGCCTGCTCAGTGCTCCTGTGCATGCTGCGCCCACCCCTGCCAGCTCTGGGGGAGCGGGCACTGGGAGCCCCCGTGCTGCCAGGGAGGAGGGTCCAGGCAGCAAAGAATGCACGGGTCAAGCATTTTCCCACCAGAGTCCACAGGGAATGAGGGAGAGGTGCCACCACCAGGAGCCCCAGCCGGCTCCCTGGGCCCATTTCCCACGATGCCATCTCCAGAGTGCAGAATTACCAGCTCCTGTTACCAACCAGAGCAATTTGTAAATTAAGAAAACAGGATTTCAGGTTGCTTAGAGCTCTTTTCTGTGAAGATGTAATATGTCACCCACCATGTCTGTGACTTTTGTGAGGTTCAAATCATATTACACCAAAAATGTTAAAGAAAAAGATCATTATAGAAATTTATAAAATGAAAATTCTCACTCATTCTCCAAAGAAAGCCTACAACCCGGGAGTGGGAGCATGCGTGCTAGCCAATAAAAAGGACATTCACCAAAACCTCAGACGAAGCTAGCACTAACAACTGATGAGCAAAAGGAACAAACCACCGACTTCTAAGTGCGGACCGTGCAAGCGGGGGTGGGTGCGGGATGCCTGGCCCATGTGCCGGCCTAAGGGCAACGTGCCGGCCAGACCTTCCGGCCATCCCCCCCCCAGACATTGCTGCAGAAGGCTCTCTGCCCGGCCTCCGCAGACACACCCCATTAGTGGCCCTGGACAGCCAGCCTCCCGGCTCCCCGGCCCTGCTGCTGGGGAAGTGGCCTGATGGCCAAGCCGCATGGGACTCAGAGCCAGGGCGGGACACGTCAGCAGGGCCTGAGCTCAAGCCAGTCCCGTCTGGTCACACACACAGCAGAGTCCCAGCAACTGGGTGGTATTTCCCACTGCAGCGGACCCACAGACTGGGCACAAACCCGGCCACCTCCCACCTTCTACGAAGGGGAAAGGGACTCATTTCCAGCCAGGAACATAGGGAGAGAATAGCAGAGAGGCAGGGGTATCTAGGCCCAAAACCAGTGCAGGAGGGAGGAGGAAGGGGAGAGGTGTGCGGACCCCACGCAACAGTGTGCCCTTCCCACGGGAGACGCCGCTCGTGGAAGGCAGGTGGAGCCCAGGTGTGAGGACGAGGGCTGGCAGCCAATCAGGCAGCGGTGTGTGAGGGCAGGGCTGTGAGGAAGGGGTCCTGCTCAGTGCCCACCCGTGGGGTCCATGGCATGGACACCGACAGTCACTTTTCAGAGCTTTCCTACGAAAAACATCACAGTCCAAACAGGCACCTTACATGAACTGGAGACAGTGAGACTATCAGAAATGAGCCAGTACTTTCCCAGCTGTGGCTTCTGGAGCACTTGCGGGGGCGCTAGGCAGAATCCACAGGGCTTGGGAGAAGGGATCCTGCCGGAGGGCCACACAGCTGTGTGCACAGGTGAAGGCACCCGCCCACCTCAGCTGCAGCAGGCCACGGCCAGCAGCTGGGGGGCTCCGTGGTGTCGGCAATCCCCAGAAACGCACAACCTGGAGGGCAGCCCAGTGCGGCTCCGGCCGAGAAACCCACACAATGGTGTTTTGAACAACAGATCTTATAATCAAGTGTGCCCCCTCTCCTGGTATCACCCACACCCCCAAACTGCCCACACATAGCCCTGGGTTCCCTTCCAACTGCTTGGTACTCATTTAATGTGCAAATGAAGAACAGGCAGAAATTCACTGAATATAGTCTCAAAATATTTACTTTTCAGCCAGAACCTAGAAGGAAAGCGAGATCTTTCCATTATCATTACAAAAACACTGAAACAACCATCACCAGATACTGGTGATTAAAATTCACAGGACGATCGAACTCCCAGAAAAACAATACTGTCATGGAGTTTTCATGAAAGTAGCAATTACAGATTAGGACTTGATTCCCCCAAAATGCCCCACAGCTACCCTGCAGGTCTCCTTCCCGCTGCATTCGGAGAGGTGCTCTGCGTTATCAGATGAAGGGGGCAGGAACGTGGATGGGAAGCTCCTAAACCGAAGGCCCTGAGAACAAGCCAAACTGTGGCACCTGTCACCCACGGTGTCACTACACACGTCAGGCCCGTCCCCAGATCTTGTGACACAGAGATCCTCTGTGCTCCCAGCTTCTGAAACTGAGGAAGAGGTACGAGGTGAGGGACGCCTGCTCACTTTCCTGTACCTGCTTCAAGCACGGCAGGGCGGCCAGGGCCCCCCGGGGGGGTCCTCCATGCCCTCCCTCCCTGGGGAAGGGACAAATGTGCCCCACGAGTGCAGCCTTCAGGCTGTGAAAAATAGGACTCGGAGAGATGCTGACAAACGCACATGGTCATTTACAGCTGGTACTTCACTAACAGAGGTGAAGATGAGACTATTCTACGGGTGGGGGAGAAGTGTTGAGAAGGTGTTTTTTTGCAGATTGAAACTATTATGAGCAAATTAAACTAAGATGTGCACCACCTAATTTTTCCAAAGGAAAAAAACCAGTAACAACAGATGCCATTACTCTGACCAGAGTTTAATACTGAATTCCTATTTAAGCCGACATTGAGCTCAGGAAAAAAAAATTAGATCCTGAGAGTTCAGTTTCTTTGACTCTGACTTTGGAGTTTAACGACCACACTGAAGTGGAAACCCAAACAGATTTTTACTTTTAAAGGTGAACTGAAACAGAGCCTTGCTCCACCGAAGGGCAGAATGCGGACAAGCCCTCACACAGCACTCCAGCCGAGGAGAGAGTGCTTCTGGGGCCCAGCGAGCCGGCTCCTGATAGGCCCAGAGCATCGCTCTCCTCACGGCCAGTGACAACGACCGGCCCACGTGGTGGTGAGCCAGCTTCCAGGAAAGTGTGTCAACACCACCTAAGTCCATGAGCACGGGCACTGCTCACAGTGCTGCTCAAAATCCAATCTCCCTGGCCCTGCAGTTCTGCGAAATACTTAAAACTGACACCGTGGCCGTTTATGAAGCCATGTTCCCTGGGCCCCAAAGTGCCCTGTGTCACAGGCACGCTCTGCAGCAGCCCATCAGGGTGACCACGGGCCACGTGTGCACCAGGGTGGGGGGAGTGTCCCCAGGGCCACAGCCTGCTCAGGGTCCCAAGGACGTCACATGGCCACACACTCAGGGACCCCCACAGGGGCCAAGGGCCCCAAGAATTAGCAGTGGGCTTCTTTTTAAAGTCAAGGGTACCTTCCTGATTTTAAATGTACATGGAGACTCCTGTGGCCGATGTGAAAAGAAGCACAATAAGGAAAACTATCCCAACCCGACCTCTCAAAAGATATGGACCGCATGTCTGAGGGTCCCGTCAGCCCAGTCACACCACTAAATCCTGGCTTCAGACAAAAACCAACGAACTAGCCAACCAGCCATGAGCATTTTCCCATCTCCCTCATGTTCACTGGCCTCCACAGAAATATCCTCGAGCTGGACTTTAACCACTCAGGGTCCAACATGCTTTGCGCCAATCTGCCCCTACTGTGATGCTAGGCCCGCAGAAATGATGTGTCTCGGGGCCTGCGGTGAAGGGTGCACGCAGGGACACACCAGCCAGCCTCAGCCGCGCGCCTGCTTCCGGGGCTCGTTCCCTGGCGCTCCGCACAGCCCCTGACCGCTGAAGATAGCTGCCTCCCACTTCTGTTTCTCTTCCTCCTTTGCCGGCAGCCTGGGCTGGGGGGGGAAGGCATACCTAAACCCAGGACAATGGGCCAAGAGGAAGGAAGAGCTGACGAGGCTGCACAGACGGCCGGCTGGTGCCCTGGGCCGGGACCCCCGTGCTCACGTCCGCATGAGCCCAACGTGGGCCTGTTCTTCTCCCTGAGCACGTCCCCCCAGCCTTCCTCACAGACAGATGCTTTTGAAAGGAAGGGGACAGTGAGGGTGCCTGTCCCCAAGGCCTGGTATCGGACATCACGAAAACAGAAGGACAGACAGACAGACACGAGTAACTGCCCTTGCCATCTACTTCCCCGTGTAACTTGGAAAAGGCTAAATCAAAAATGAACACAGACTTTAAGTGCATTCTTCAACACTGTAAAGGCCTGGCGTGCTCAGCGCTCAGAGGAGCCTGCTGTGAAGTGCTGGACCGCAGGTGCGAGCCCATTTCCATCTAGAACCGGAACCGGAGGCTCAGCATACTACAGCGCAGGAAGCATGTCCTGTGACTTTGGTCAAGATGCTCCGGGGGCTTCTCACACAGCCTCCCGCTCACTTTCTGGGTGAGCACAGGGCAGGCCCAGGGACCCTCATTGGCCAGAACACAAGGTTTGATCGAGAGGAACATAAATGGGGAGTCTCCTCGCAACGTGGGCGCTGGCTGCTGGCCTCCAGAAACACGTGCTGTTCGGCCGTGGGTTTTATTGAGCATTTGGGACTGAGGTGTTGTTCCCCACGGGGTCCTCAGAAATGGGGCCCTTTCCATCTTTAGCTCACTGGGTTTCCTGGTTCAAATCAAAAGGGTGTGTTCAAAAAATAAGTTCAAAACCATTCTCCCCTCTCGCCTCGTGGCACAACCAGCAGTGGTCCAAAGCTCCCACCCGCAGCTGGACACTCATGTCACAGAGACAAACAGCGTCAGCCCGCGGCACGACAGTCCCCATGAGGAAGGTGTGCATCACAAGCGCCCAGCCCCGGGGCCCAGGCCAGGTGCACAGTGGGGGGAGGAGGAGCCAGGAGAAGGGGGTGCAGGGGCACGGAGGGGGCAGTGAGGGCAGAGCCGGTGCAAGCCTGGCTGGCCTGCATACCTTCCACCCTCACCCATCAGGTCTCTGTTGCTGGAACTCTAGGCTCTCCGTCAAGGCTCAACCTCAGAAGCACCTCGTCATGAGACCTGTGTCTGGTCCCACTGGTGGCAATCCTGGCTCCTTCCCGTCCACAGCCTCCCCCCCACCCCCTGAGTCACTTCCCATGAGGGTTCTAGGCTGTGTAAAGCTTCCACCTGTGACTGACCCCCTTCCCCCCTTGCTGCTGCAGACTGGCATCCTAGGCCATGGCAGGCGAGGGAGCCTGGGAGGGTCACGGACCAGATCCAAGGCAGCGTGTTGAGGAGCAAGAGCCCGGATAGGGGAGGCGATGAGAGCACGCTGCAAGTCTCTTCTGCACAGCATGGGACAAGATTTTCTCTGTAGCGCGTAAAGTTCTCCCACTGCCACCTTTGGAAATATACAGAAAGTTCCGCTACACTCTAGAAGGCACAATGACAGCTGATGCTTTATAAAGCCTGCAAGTGTTATGGGCCACAAATGCCTGGTAGCAAAGGAAAAGCAGGGCCCAGCATGGAGCTGGAATGTCGTCAACAGTCCTCAGGGCAGCGGGTTAAGCAAGGCCATCCACCTGCCTGTAATGACTGCCTAGAAACTGAAGCGGCTGGTTTAGAAGCAGTTCCTTCCGTCAGCACACTGACTGGGTGCAGGCAGGTTCAGGGATGACGCAGGACTCTGGGTGGCACACAGGGCGAGCTTTCCCAGGAACCCGACTTGCAACAACCCATTAACCATTGCCTCAGGTGACCTGAAACCCCGGGGCCTGGGGCAATGTCTCTTCAGCCACCTGGGACAGGTATTAATGAGAGTAAACATCACGCCTGGGCTCCCAGGGCCAAAAAGCCAGGTCTCCTTTCAATGTGATCGCTCTCCCTGCAAGGAGAAGACTCACGCTCTCAACTAAATGGCTCTTAGGACTCTCTCCTACCCGTGGAAACAGCACAAATCACACTCACAGATTTCATATCTACATACACACACGTGTAAAAGTTCAGCCTTGTGAGTAAAAAAGGACAAGCAAATTCAAACAGCGTGGGGATGATTTTTATTCTTCAGCTATTAGACTGGAAATACCCTTTGAGGCCGGGGATCGAGAGGCCTCTGAATGAACCTTTGGAGGAAGCACAGGTGTCCACCCCTTCCTTTTGCATTACATCACTTTGCTTTTAAGAAAGACCTACATTAGTACCTATTTTCAAAAGAAACCTGAAGAGGATTTTCACCTTATGAGAAAAGGTGAAAAGAACACGTATGTGGAAAGCGTCGGTTCTGCAGCGAGCCATCCCGGGGGCAGCGCGCACCCCCCCCCCCCCCACCAAACTCCTTCCCAGGAGCCTCTCTCGGCATGTTGGCGTCCAGCCGCCGAGCTCTGAGCTGTGTCTGGGAGCGTCTGGGCTTCATCTCCATTGATTTTGTGCATCTGTTAGCAAGTTGTGTCCTAAGTACCCAAAAAGCCTAAGAGAGGTGATTTTCTAGACCTGAGAACACTCAACAAGGTTTCCATGTAAATTAGTGGTGATTGTTTCCTTGCTTTACACCGTTTTGGCTCTTGAAAGTTTTCATCGCGTAGGTATGTATCAGGCATGCCACAGGTGTGTGCTGGGGGGGTGGGGGGGGGTCAGTCCTACATGGGGCATAACTAATACTCATGAGACCCTCTCAACACACGTTTGCATTCTCCCTCTTCATAGCCTTCCCAGGGGCATTAAGGCCAAAATGCAGGAGAGAAGCTTCCAGAAGCATGGAGTGCCACTAACATTTCCAAGACCTGCCATAAGCTAGCCCTGGGTACCCCTGAGCCCAGACCACTTGGAAAGCAGAAAAATGACTCTACCCACAATAGAGGGGTCCCAGCCGACACCTCCTTCCATCTGTCACCCAAGCTCTCCTTAGGCCGGGGACAGGGTTTGCATCCCCCACAGTGCTTGCGGTTCACCCCGCCCTGCCCTGTTCTGTCTGTTGGAGGTTTGGACACAGTTCACTGCTCCAGCTCACCCTGCCTTTCTTATTAGAAACGCAACAGAATGACTGATGGTTAAATTAGAGGTCAGTTACTTCTGAGTTCATATTTAACCATCAGTTTACTTATCAAGATCTATCCCCAAAGGTCCCTATTCTTAGAAAAGCCCAAGGACAGATTGCTGCTCACTCTCCTGAACACCTGCAAACGTTAGGGAATTACATGGAGCTCATTTTATTTCTCCACCTCAGCGGCATTATCCGACATGTGGTACGTAATATTCCTACAAAGACAGGGTGGTCTTGACTTTTATCCATTTGACTGGTTTTCATTCGAGAATTTTATGTATATATGTAAAATCAGCTAAGTAACTAAGAAGACCGTCTGAGTTTGGGGGGGTCCCCAGTGCCAGTGTGGGGCTGGCCACGGGAAAGGACAGTGGCGGGGAGCCCCTGGCCCTAGACACTTGTGTCCTACCCTTGTGCCCAGGTGCCTGCTATGAAGCACAGCAGGTGTGCATACGCGGGGTCCGAAAGCAGAGCCATGTGGCACTGACCTCGCCTGCTGGTAACGTGGCCTTAGGTACCTTGCTAGCGGCACACAACCCTGAGTACCCAGACGCTTGACATTTATCATTAGTTCCAGACAAATATCGTATGGTGCTACTAATATGAGGCGCCTAGAAGAGTCCAATTCATGGGCCAGAAGGGTGGCTCCCAGGCTGGGGGCAGAGGGGGTCCGTGTTTCATGGGGACAGTGTTTCTGTTTGGGAAGATGAGAAAGTTCTGGGGATGGACGGTGCTGATGGCTGCACGACAGCGTGAGCGTCCTTAATGCCGCCGACTGCGACTCAAAGACGCAAGAGTGGTAAATTTTATGGACTGTATATTTTCCTATAATACAAAAGTGAGCCAGGTTTACAGAGCTGCCATGTAACTCGGCAATCCCAAACCAGGAATCTCCCCAGAAGAACTCAACGCAGATACTCCAACAGAAGCACGTGCACAGACATTCACAGCAGCACAACTCACAACCACCCTCAAGTGCCAACAGCCCGACTGTCCATCCACTGATGGATGGACAGACGGACTGCGGAACAGACACACCGAATATCATTCAGCCTTAAAAAGGACGCACTGAAGCAGCTACAACACAGATGAGCCTTGAGAGTCTTGCGCTGAGTGAAAGAAGCCGACACAAAGAGCCACACGCGGTGTGACTCCGTGCACATGGCCCGACCCAGAAAGGAGATCAGTGTGGCCAGGGCCAGGGGGATGGGGAGTACCTGCCTAATGAATGCAGGGTTTCTTCTGGGGGTGATGAAAATATTTTGGAACTATATCGTGGTGATGGTCATACAATATTGTAAACGTACTAAACTGTACACTTCAAAATGGTAAATCATAAATTTTGTGTTATGTGAATTTTACCACAATAAAAAAAGGAATGAGGAAAAAACTAAGTATTTTCCATAAAAGAGAAGGAAAAAACCCGAACAGATGTTTCGTATGGGGAAACGTCCATCTCCCCACTGGCATGCTGTGGCCTGCTCTGCTCTTGGACATGCTCACGGAGCCCAGACAGAAGCACAGGGGCAGTTCATGGGAATGAAGCACAGAAAGGCTGAGTAACCCAAGGCAGAGCCTCGCTCCCCGTTACGTGCTCATCCTGCCTGAGCAGCATCAGGAGAGCATCCTGAATTGGCAAGGATGTGAGGCGCCATTTCAATCATTTAGAAAAACCCGTGGTTCATGTAGATACCTATTTGATTACAAACAGAATGAACAGCCAAATGACAGCATCGGATGGACACTGAAATACTGCCCTCAACTTATAGAGAATACTCATATACCAAAAAGAGCAGGACAATAGAAAAAGAGCAAAGAAAATGATAATTAGTAGCAAAAAATGAAAAAAGTCAATAAACATATAGAAATATGGCTGCCCACAATCGAGGAAACACACACAGGATGTGAGACAGGTTGGAAACTGAATGAGGAGAAGCGCCAGCAATGCATGGGACCGCAGGGGTGAGTCACGGCCCCGCACCCCCGGGAGGTGCAGTCCCTGCACAGCTGCACCCTCCCCACTGGTGGGGGCCTGATGGGGGGGGTTGCCGCCTGTCCTGGTTCCTACTGCTTTCCTATCTTGTCTGTGAAATCAGCAAGTGATGTTGGGGGTCGGGGGGGGAGACAGAGCTAGACAGATGGACACATGCTCACTCGGGACTGGTGTGGGTTGTACGTGGCACCAGGTAACAAACAGGACGGGTGAGCACTTGCCTTGGGTCGGCAGTTCCATTTCTACTCTATCTGGACGAGTGCATGATGCATGCACGACGATGCTAAAAACATGCGAGAAACTGGAAAGGACCTTAATGGTCAAGTACTCAAGTATTTTTGCTTATTTAAATTCACTACGGTTCATTGTGAGACTACAATAAACCATTAAAATCATTATTTTTGAAGTATAAGCAACAGAGAGAAATGTTAGCAATAAACAGAACACACGTCAGAGTACGATCCCAATCCCATAGAAGTCCGCACACGCACACGCACACGCACACGCACACACACACACACGCACACACACACACCAGATGACAGGGACTCACTTCAAATGTCAGCGCTTCCCTAGCTCCCAGCGCTGGAGTAACATTTTCCTCTTTGTAATCTCCAATTATTCAATAATTAACGGTAACGATGTACACGATCAGAGAGAGATTTTCATGTGCAAACGTCCCTTGTGAAACAGCAGTGCCTGGATGCCACCACAGGCCCTGCTGCTCCCACACACACGGCCCAGGGGTCCCGGGGCCCAGGGACACTGGGGCCTCCTGGGGTGCAGAGGGCTTGCCCCCCAACAGGCCGCACAGGAAAGTCTGCGGGGACCACTCTCTAAACGACCCTTAAGAGGAGGTCAGCATCTGGGTGGCAGTCATCTTGGTTCCCTGGTGGCACCCACGGCAACCCCCCCCCATTAGTTCTCACAACGTCCCGTCAGTGAGGCTGAATGCTAACGAGTTCCCAATACCAAAATATATTTGCAAAAAATGAAAAAAAAATACATTTATAAAAATATCACTGCCCATGGAGGGAGGTGAAGGGACGCATGTCTGAACGCAGAACCACAGCCAAGATGGTGACTCTGGCTGGTGCTGGGGGTTTCCAGCACCCCGACCCACAGCCATGTCCCCTCCTCCTCTTCGTGGTGCCCCCGATTCAGTCAGTGAGTGCTGTCCCGGTGCCCAGTCCCATCTGAACCTGGTTGGGGGGTGCCCCTGGAGAAGACTATTGCACTTTGGGCCCCCGTTTGTTGCATGCCTCCCAACGTCCATTGCCTTGGGCGTATTTCCATATGAATTCTCACTTTGGCCTCGAGACTTGCCTTGGCCAGAGGGCAACAGCATCTATGATTTGAGATTCTGCTTAAAACATACTTGCCCTCCTGTGAGCTTGGAACTCTGAAAGCAGCAGATAACCCACTGGCCCCTAACTGCCTGCCACCCACCAAACCAGAGAGTGAGGCCATTCCAGGGCATCCAGCCACCAGCTGGCCAAAGCTAACCACAGGAGCATGAGAGTGAGCCCACACCTGCGGAGCAGCTCCAAAGACCCTCAGCAGACAAAACGCGGGCTGTGCTAAGCGCTGTGTCTGGGCGGTTTGTTACACAGCAAAAGCCAACCAAGACACTACACAGCAGTCTTCAAGGTCCCTCTGAAACGGCAGTCGTCACCCCTCAAGCAGGAAGGGCCTTGTGCTGGCTTATAGGATGCAACTATTGTCCTTTTTGCATAAAATGAATGCCTAAATCAGTGGTCCTGACCTAAAGATGTACCACATTCAGATTTCAGATACCTTAAAACGTAAAAATCACGTATGGCATCGTTAAACTTAAAAATAACATGAGTGTGGCACAAGACCCGCAGGACTGGGAGCCCTGAGAGTGACCACTGGTGTTTGCCCACAGGGATCTGCATCAGGAACACGGGGACCTAGCCGATGGGAAAGGGAGGAAGAGCCAAGAGCTGAACCATAGGGCACGGAGTCACTGTGTGGTATGCGCCACGGACACAAGCATGGAGAGCCCACAGAGTTCTTTCTTCAGACAGCGGCCCGAGTACTTGGAGGGCCCCAAAGTGGCAGTGTCTGCAGGCACCTGACGGATGCAGGGGAGCAGAGCCACGTCAGTCCTACAAGGGGGACATCACCACATGGGATCTCTCGTGGAAGGGCACAGCTGGCCATGTGGGGTGGGGCACAGAACAGACCTCAGGCCTGGGATACCAGCGGGAGGCAGGGACGGGCAGGCTCGAGTAGGTAATGCTATGTATTTCTTTGATAACATTTTTAAAAATTAAAAATAACATAACTAACTCCCAAAACGGCAAATCTGGATAATGGTCTTTTAATCATGTATGCAATTCCGGTTGATGAAATAGTTAACGATTTTCTGGGCACAAACACTCACCACCCCCAAACTCACACTCTCCTCTGCCTCAGTGATGCCACTCCCTTGGGACCCCGTGGCGCAGAGAACTGACAGTCCAGGACAGAAGTGGACACGGTGCCCGAATCAGCCACGACCAGCAAAGAAACTGCATCACAGACAAGTGTGACATTGAGCATTGAAACTTACAAAAGATCTTATTTACCCGAAGTTAGCAATTTAAGTTATAGTTTAAAAACTATTCCCTTTTTAATCATAAAATCCTGTGCAAATTCACTGATGATTTAATGACAGGAATCAGATTGTATGTTCAAGAAATCTGACAAACACCACTGCCAAATGTCACCCACAATATGAAGGCTTATGAAGAGAGTTTCAATCATCCAAACGGAAGCCAACTGATGTAATGACACAATCACAGAGGTTAGACAGCTTTTACAATCTCCATTTTACATGAAAAAATAAAAGAAATGTGAACGCCTGGGTGGCTCAGGCGGTTAAGCTTCTGCCTTTGGCTCAGGTCACAATCCCGGGGTCCTGGGATTGAGCCTTGTTTCGTGCTTCTTGCCCAGTGGGGATTCTGCATCTCCCTCTGCCCCTACCCCCACTTGATCTCTCCCCTCCTCACAAAAATAAATAAATAAAATCTTAAAAAAAAAATTTAAAAAATGATTAAAATGCAGAGAACATGTAAACTTGAGATTCTCCCTGTGTTTTTGAAAACCAGGCTTAGAGCCACATCTGTGGAAGGGGGCAAATCTGGGGGGCCACATTTGTGAGAGCCACATCTGTGGGGGCAAATCTGTGTGGGGGCTGCATCTATGGGGCACCCACATTTGTGAGAGCCACATGTAGGGGGGGCTCTAACACCTCTTAGAGCATCCAGGCCTGTGGGTGAGGGGAGCTCTTGGGGGGACCCCTGGCATGAGGAGCACCCCGACAGCCAGGTGCTCCCTGCATGGCTGTGTGGCACCTGCTCTGGAGCTTGCACGTGCTGAGGTGAGGAATCAGGAAGGAGACCCTTCCATCTCCAGAGCAGTGACATGAAGTCCGGAAGCCCCAGGTGGGGACACAGGGTGTCAGGGAGGCCAGCCCCACTCCAGGCAGAAGGCCCAGGCAGGGGGGCAGCCTGGCCTTGCCCTGAGGTGGTGGCACTGACCCCTCCCAAGGGTCTTCCTGGTTCTTGCTTCCTTGTCGACCCGATGACCCCTCTCATACGTGGGTGGGCCTTGTCTCAATTTCTCACTTTCTAGTCAAAGCTGCAAATTCAGCTGGCACATACATCTTTCTCAAATCCCAGTCAGCACAGAAGGCCGCTGCCGCCAGCTGGGGTACGGTCTCCTAGCCGCACGCTGTGTGCAGGGCAGAACGCAGCCCCCGAGCTCTCCCCCCAGCCAGGCGGGGACTGGACCCGCAGGGCAGCCAGGGCCAGACGCGAGGCCGTGCATGGGAGGGGCCGCACAGTGCGGAGGTGGGGGGCACGCCAGGATAAAGGACCTCCGGGGGCACACGGGGCCGTGGCCGTGAAAGGGGTGGCCCAGGCTGGGCAGGTGGGCAGCACGTGCTAGCTACAGGAGAGCCAGGAGTCTGCTTTTAGGGCTCGCAGATAGGGATGAAGGCCACTGCATGGGCTACAGGTGGCCACCGGGAAGAACTCCAACAACCGTGACTTCCAGCTGGCAAGCGACCGTCTCCCGAGGCCAGGCTCACAGAGACCCCTCTCCCGGCCCCGGACACCAGAGGCACATGGCCGCGTCCAGCCAAGCGCACCCAGGATGGGGCCTGCAGCAGGACGCAGCCTGGCCACCAGACAGGCCAGCTGCCAGCCGCAGGCCCGCGTGTTGGGTAGAGGAAGGGCCCGGTACCTGCTCCCCTGGACCCCTCCACTGCTCCAGCCCAGACCCAAGTGCACTTTTTAAAAAGCAAAACCTCATGATGGCCGGTGGTGGGCCGGCATGCACGGAGGCCAGTGCCGCCTCTTGTGACACAGGACCCCCGGGCTGCTCGGAATTCTACCGTCAAAACCACACAGCCTGGGCTTCCAGCAGCTCAGGGACCCACCCCGGCCTAGGCTTGTTCTGCGCTAACCCAAGGAGGCCAGCCTAGTCAGGGGGAAAGCAGCAGACGCAGCAACCGCAAACCCACACCCCAAACACCAAAGCAGCGGTCAGAACTCCCAAGACCCGGGGCCTGCTGTGCGCGGCTCCCATAAGGCCCGAGGACAGAGCTTTGGAGATGTGCCTTTGAAAGCGCTCACACATGGCTGGGTGCCTGAGGAGGGGGGGCCAGCTCAGGGGCACCCCGGGCCTGTGACACAGTCCACTGAGCCAGGTGACACTGCTGGGCGGCCTCACCCAGCGAGTCCGCCAGCAAGCCCACACACCGAACCGACACCACTGGCCCTGGCACACTGACCTTTCCCTCACCTTCTCAACAGTGATTATTAAACAAATACTTTGCGCAGTACTGGGCGTATACAAGGAGGGGAGGCTGAGACCCTGGGATGGAAGGAAGCACTGGGTGGAAGCAGAAACAGACAGATGCACCATGCAGATTCTGCATGGCACCGGCTAAAGCCCAAAAAAGCCAAGGCTCAGCTGAGCAATGTCTGCCCACGGGCCGTACAGATCTCCATTGGAAGGGCATCTTGGAAGCATCCAGTAGCACCGCGTGTGGGCTCTTAATCCTCCACAGGCGTGCTTTACCACAGAAGCCACCGAGTGCATGTGGCCACAGAGGGCGTGAAACTCAGCCGGGCCAGATGGAGACGTGCTCTACGTAGATGGTCCACGACGGTTTCCAAAGACTCAGTGCGAACAACATTTTCAATATTGATTACACATTGAAATATCTCAGAAATATGAGGTTAAATAAGATATATGGAGATTGGTTTTACCTTCTGGTAGCCAGGCTCCCAGTGGTCCGCACTGATCCCTGCCTCCTGGTATTGCCCCTCGTGTAGGCCCCTCCCAGGATGAGCCACGGGTGGTCTGCGCGACCAGTAGGATAAGGGAGGGCAGTGAGTAGGTCACTTCCAAGACCAGGCCACAGGAGACGCTGGGGCTTCCACGTCGGACACTCAGGCCGTTCACTGTGGGGGGCTTTGTTGGGGACGAGGCCTGAGCCTCCTGCCCATGACCACGTGAGTGAGCCTGCAAATGGGCCCCACAGGCCTGACCGTGGCCTCACGAGGGACCCCAAGTCACGGCCACCAGCTAGGAAGACCCTTGTTCAGACCACAGAAACTATGAGATAATGCATGTGCTTGTTTTGTTTTAAATGGTTAAGTTTGGGGTATTTTGTCACACAGCAACAGATTACTTATACAACCTGAGGTTTTCGGCTCTGTTTTAGGGTGGCTACTGGAGAGTGTAAGATTACCTTTGGACTTTTAATCCGCCCGCCTGTATCTATGGGATGGTGTTGCTCTACATGGTTCTAAACACAGTGGAGCGTATCACCCTCACAGGTCATCTGTCAACAACATAATACAACTTTGCTACACGTCACCAACACATGGTTCTTTCCAACACATTTAATTTTAACCCTGGGATCAGACTGCATATTTACAGAGACTACATATCAAAAAAAAGATCTGCTTGTTTCTTAATAAATTTAAATGCAAAGAAAATATTAGTATTTTTTTCCAATTATAAAGGATCAATGAGAGAAACTAAGACAAGACAAGTTCCAAGAAGAAAATAAAAATGCTTTGTAAATACACCACCCAAAGGTGATCACTGCTAATATTCTACTATTCCTTCTCGCTGGTAATTTGTCTATTTGGGGACATAGCTTGTATTTTTGGATGAAAGTGATGACAAGCACGTCCCCTCTCTTAAGTCCGCTCCTGCGCCAGTGACTTTCCCACGACGCGCCACCCATGCCACAATTTACCCGACCAGCGTGCTGCTGCTGGACTCGCAGGCGCCTGGCAGTTTGGTCTTGGCACAGCGAGGAGCATCCTGGGTGTCACTGTGTGTCACCGTGTGGGAGCACGCCTCGGCAGCGGCTCTCCCATGCCACAAGGAGCTTGGCATTTGGAAGGCTCCCGCAGGTGCGCAGGTGCCCCGCCAACTGACTTACTTTTATGTGCTCGTGTAGCTGGGCCTCGTGTTGCCGGGAGAGCTGCTCGTGCTGCCTCTGGAACTCGGCGATGAGGATCTGCCTCTGGAGCTGCTGCTTCTGCTTGAGGGCCAGCAGCTCTTGCTGCAGCTGCTGCTCCCGGAGGGTGGGCTCTGCCACGGGCAGCGCAAACTGGTGGTCCAGGCGGAGGTCCATGGGCACCGCCGGGGGGGCGACCTGCAGAGGCAGTGCGGAGGCCACATCCACTGTGGGAGAGAGCACAGCACAGAAGCGCCGGTCACTGCAGTGGCACGGCGTCCCCAGGCCCCCGCCCCCGCCCTCCCCCACACCACTGGCCTCCGTCAAGGGTGCCGTGCGCTCGAGCATGGGGGACACGCGGGACGCCTCTTCCCCCAGTCTTGCTTGACGGGCTCAAAACGCAGGACCCGGGGGGCCTTGGAGGCCTTCCATTCCTCAAGTGCAGAGATCGCAAAACCGAGGGGCAGGTCAGGCCAGGGTACATGCTCACACAGACACACGGCCCACCCCACCCTCCGCCACGAGAGGCCCCTACGCAGACCCCACGGCCGTCCTGACGTCATTTCTGAAAGTCAACAGAGAGAGAATGAAAGAAAATGGTTCTAAGGAGAGCCGAACGCCAGTGAGGGGAGGGGCAGCCTGGCCTTCCTTTTCTCCATCTTTCTCATGAAGCTACTGAGGACTGTGTGCAGGAACCACAGGACAGTGTGCGGCCCCTCAAGTGGTCCAGATAGAGGCTTGGCGGCCAGCACGTTTCCATGGAGAACGTGTTTACCGACCGCAGCCGATAACCGCTTCCCCGGCTCGCCTGCACAAGCACGCTCATCAGGCTATGGGCTTCTCTACAAGGACCAGAGAAATGGATTTTCTTCCCGGGACTACTGCACTGCTGAAAAAAAGCTCAAATGATTTTGATTAGAAACAGAAGCTAAATCAATCTTAATGCTTACAAATCAATACCCAATTACAGCGAGGAAAAGCACGCAGAAAGTTTGAAATTACGGCCGTTGCGGAAGAGGCTGCGGAGGAAGCTCCTTCCACACAGCTTCACGTCTGAGTGCACAGGCACGCAGGAAGGCCCTGCCCAGAGACGCCGCGACGGTGCTCCTCAGACTCGCTGACAAACAGCCCCTTGGGCTCTGCTCACAAAATCCCCTAAGGAGCTGCAGTGGCGGCCCAGCCACCTGAGCTCCGCAGCACCCTGCCGCACACAGGCCCACAAGCTCCCGTCCCTTCCAGAAAGCTCCCCCACAACCTGCTCTGGGCCCAGTTCCTCAAGTGGCACACAGCAGACTCGGGGGTCCGGGGCAGGAGACTGAGACCTCACCCTCCACAGAGCCCAGCACTCAGGTGGGAGAGCAAACGCAACAGACACGGGCCACCAAGGACCAGTTCCGTGCCATCAGGGCCCCTCCGCCCGCACCCTCTGAAGGTCGGGCCACATTATGCAGCTGACCTTGTTCCAGCGTCTCCCAAACAGATGTCCCGGCCACAGGGCCCTCCAGTTCCAGCCATCACCTGCTTCCTTGGGAAGTCCGTCCTCCACAGCCTTACAGGCCAGACTTTCTGGTAAAATGGGGCCCATACGTGGAATCGCCCCTCAGGACACAGCATTTCTGTGGTCACGGCCCAGGTAGCAGGTGCCACGCCGGCCATTCTGATGAGGTAGGGCTGGGAAGCCCTGGGCCCTAAGTCACCTGGCCTCTCTGAGCCCCAGTGTCCTGGATGGGGGTGGGCCCTCCGGCTCCTTGAGAAAATCGCTGTCTCTCCCACCCCCAGGCCCCAAAGCCAATCTGGCTACTGCCCTGGCCCGGAGCTCCCCGAGGCTGGCAGGTCCAGGCTGACAGAGGCCCCAGGGCCTGGGCCAGTTTCCCTCAGGAGGGGGCGGGGGTGGCTCACCCTGGACCGCGGGGCACAGAGGGAAGAGACAGAGCAGCCCAGAGGGTGGTCAGGAAATACTCGGATCCGAGCACCCTAAGAAAGTATCTGATTCTCCTGTTCCCTGAGCCCTAAGACGGCCGGGTAATACCAGTGGGCTGCTTGTCTTCCGTTTCTTCTCCCAATTAGTGAAACGCAACCCTCAGCTGTTTACATGGATTTCTAACAGAGTCTCAGGCTTGAGAGATCAAGAGGGTTTTAGCTGCTATTTATGCGAGATAAATCTACACAAACTGTTTTCAGGAACAGGACCGGGTGCAGTGGCATCCCACCCACCCCACCACACGTGAGCTGGTAAAGACTGGATTTTGTCAATTTCCGGTATTTTCTTGATCATTTTTAGTATGAAATATAGAAAAACAGGAAAACTGTATAAATAGCTCCAGTTTTATAAAACCTCCATACTTCCCCCCCTTGCTTCAGACTTTCTTTTAAGGAATAAACAGGAGGGCAGGGAGGGCAGCTCAGTGAGCAAACGCAGAGGAAAGGAAGCAGGACTCGGCTTCTTACAGGAATTTGGCCCATGCTCTTCTTTCCCAAAGGGGCGTATTATTCCTCGTCCACATGTGTGACGGGGCTGGACGCCTCCTAAAACATCGTGACTGGGGCCGGCTAGTGGGCTTCGCCCTTGCGCATCCACGGTGGTCAGGAGGCGGTTCCCAGGGACCTGCTGTATGCCTGCCCACCTCGCAGACACAGGGGAGCCAGAGGGCATGCCGCCCCCCCCCCAACCTAGTCAGCCTCTGCTTTCTGAGGGCAAGCCTGACTCGGTGTTTCTAGGTTACACACACCACAGGGGCGCTGAGCCACACAGCCCGCGACCGCTGGAGGGAGAACACGCAAGTCCACCTGTACAGGTAAACACAGCCCCTAATCTCTCTCACTCTGCTTGCCTGGTTGGCCTGCCACGTTTCAGCTTAAGGAAGGAACCACAGAGAGTTCACGAAATAAGCCCGCTGCCCTGCACTTGGTAAGCTGCAATGCTTCATCAGCCCCCGTGACGGGGCAGGTCAGGAGTGGCCCCTGCTGCAAGATGGCCCGAGGTGACAGAAGATCCTCCCTGTAACAAGGCCGTCCCTGACACACTGGGCAGAAGCCCCATCTGCTGCTCACTCTGGTTTCTCCTCTCCTCATTCTAATTGTTCATAGACAGGGTCTGGGGACCATCTGATGCTGAACATAAAACACCTTTTAAGGGAGCCTTTTTATTAACTTCAAAAATATGATAGGCCGAACTTTTGCTGAGGAGGCGTGTGGGGCCTCCTGCTCTGTGCCAGGCACGGGGCCGCAGCAAGAAAGCAGAGCAGAGAGGGCGGTGGGCCGACGGCAGGGCTGGGGGAGGGTCCACACTGGGGCTGTGTCTCCAGGAGCCTCACGGCAGGGCATGAGCAAGGGCCCAGGGGTCAGGGCATAGGTGGAGGGTCGTGCGGACACAGGGTGAGTGGGTCCAAGGGCAGGGCTGGCGGGGGGGCCATGCTGGGACAAGCCGGGCCGCAGACGCAGAGGGGTCGGCCATGGGGTGCAGGCCGCAGGGAAGCGTCGGGGGCATGGGAGGGCACGGTAGGCAGAAGCAGCGCTCAGGGGGCAGGACAGGCTGTTCCCATGGTCCCTTCTCAGTCACAGGGCATCGCGGGCTGTGCATACCCAAAACATGCAAGCTGAGATTCACTCTGTTTCCTCAAACTTTTCCCAGATTCTTTGGAGTCTGGAATCACAGGGAATATTCCAGGGAAACACTCCATGGCAGTCCCTGCTAGTCCTTCGGCATGGTGGAAGTTAGAGGATGCTGGCACGGCGAGGGGCCGGCAGACGACGGGGAGGGGCGTTGGCGGGTGCAGAGGGTGAAGAGCCGGGGCATGGGCTGATGTCAGCAGCTGTATTCCCCAGTTCTCAGAAAGGGAGGGTGTACTGCCTCAGTTTACCATTCTGAGGTCTCACCTAAAACTTCACTCTTCTGCTCCAGACAGTGAAAAGCAGAGCAGACAGAATGGACAGCTAGTCATGACCCACATCGGCTACACCATAGCCAGCTCCTGCCATTTCCTCCCATCGGAAAACAACACTGCGTTTATAGGTAGACACCAAAGCAAACCCCGGACCTGCTGCAGGACAAGGAGAGCCTCCCGAGGCCTCCTGAGAAATGCCGCCTCCTGGCTCCTGGAGCCCCGCAGTCAGGCGGCCAGGGGCAGGGGAGGTGGCCGGAGCAGAGCTGTCCTCAGGCCCGCCCTGCACGCCAGCCGGGGGGGCGGGGATCACGGCCACAATCCCCATTCATCCCTGTCGCTGGCGGGTGCGTCAAACAGGACTCGTACTATTTCGGTATCAAAAACTATTTGAAATGCCACGAATTCTCAACAGAAGCTGCTAGTGCTTCTGACCCAAAGCGCCCTGAGGAAAACAATACAACCCTCTCTACTTAAAGAATGCAGCATCAAAACAAAAAAGCCTGTATTCGCATGAATATTTTATGTGGACTAGAAAATTGCTTTTATAGGTTGTGCCTTGAGAAACATATTAATACAATCAGACTCCTGACGTCAGTAAAAACACAAAGACGATATTCAGCGTTTCAATACCAAACGGCAAGCCTGTGCTGTGAATTACAAGTTCTCAATCAGAAACAGAAAAAAATCTGTTAGTCTGTTTTTAAATAAATGACCATAAAAAAGGACACTGTAATTTTCCATTACGTGCTTTAGATCCTCTTTCCTTAGCGCCACTTCATGCCACCATATAGATACAAAATAAATACAAGCACCATTCTCTAGGAAACACGGCCAAAGTTTAGGGTCTATTCAAGTAAAGAATGATTCACTCACATCCAGGGGAAAAGAATAGCTATTTCAACTATGTAACTGTGATCTCCTCTTACTCCGACATTCTGTCCACATGTGACGGGGGAGGGGGAGGGAGACGGCATGGGGGGGGAAGGGGGAGGGGGCGTTTCAGGGACGTGTAACTTATTTCAAGTGTTTTCAGTGTTTTACTGTGGCCCACATCACACACGCTGAAGAACACGGATGCCAGGGGACAGCGAGAGTGATGAGCTGAAGACAGCCATGTCCACTACCTCAGGAGGAATCAATCGCCCCCAAATCGCGTGCCTGCCCCCCACCCCCAACAGCATTCTGGCTTTGCCAAGCAGCCCCCTGCTTTTCTTTATGGTTATGCCATCCACATGTGCATCCCAAACACCTCTTCCTTTGCTGACGGCGGTGAGCACTAGAGAGTGATAAAGGCTCCCAGGAAGAGATAGAAGTCTTGAGTCCAGTCTGCCTTCAGCACGTAGGACAGTTGGCAAGAAAGAGCCCTGTTTGGGGCGAGGTCACGAGTGGCCCTCGGGGAGCCATGGGCCACCCCCATTGTGGCAGCTGGTAGGGCAGTCTTGCGGGCCAGAACCACCCCGAATTCCTGCTTCTATGTCCACTGTGGCCGGCCTCCAGTCCTCACTGAGTATGAGCCACCAAGAAGGCCCCGTGGAGAAAAGCATGTGCTCGGGTGAGTGGGTTGTAGGGCAGGGCGTGGAGCAGGACCACACGGCCCAGACGGCTCAGCGGCTCCTGTCCACAGGGCAGGAAGACAGTGTAGGGCACAGGCGCCTGCCCCAGAAGCCAGAGTTCCCGTCCGGCCAGACGGCCCAGGGTCTCCTGCACAGACACCACCGCGGGGTTGGCCTCCTCACCCTCCAGGGCACCCCCTGTCTCTGTCCCATCCAGCGGCCCTCGTGGCTCCTCCCCTCATTCTGCAGGAACTCCAGCCTCAACCAGGTCTTGAGGAGAAGGCATGACAAGGTAGATTCTGCTTGTTCTTATTCCCCTCTGTGTACCACTAACTTTGGCTGCGTACAAAATTCTAGCTTGAAAACATTTCCTTCCGGATCAGAAAAGCACTGCTCCATTGTCTTCTTGTTCCCAATATATTGTGACCATTCTGATTCCGGATCCTTGGATGTGACGTGATTTTTCTCTCTGGATGTCTGGGAGGTCTTCTCCTTGTCCCCGAGAGTGCGCAGTCACACGGCTCGGGGAGGGTCTTCTCTAGCCAGCGTGGGGCCCTCGGCTTCTGCCCTCCCACTGGCAACAGCCTTGACTTACTCTGTTGATTTCCTTTCTCCACTCTCTGCTTCTGAAACTCTTAGATTTGGTAAATCTCCTCCAACGACCTTCCAGTTTTTGCTTCCATTTCCTCCTATCTTCCTTTTCTTTGTCTTGTGCTCAACACTATGACCCCTCCTTAATCGGATATGCTAACCTTTTCATTGGGTTTCCCATAATTTCTGCTATGATATTTTCAACGGACGACACACAGGGCTACATTCAGAGAACAATGACCCCTGACTATCCTATCTTACAAGCCATCCTGCTCTGACCTCGTGGACAAGTCAGCTTTTCTGGTCTCTGAGGATGGCAAAGATAGCCATGCACTCTGTTTGCTTTGCTTTTATCTTCCCGGCCGCCGGGATACCCCACCGAGTAGGAGCAGAGGCATGGGCCCTCTCCGGGGGTGGCCCGCAGAGTGGGGTTCTCAGGGCTGAGCCTCACTGGAGGGTGTGTGGAACTGGCATTCACTGGGACTCACACCCGTGACACTTACTGCATCGGCTGGCCGTATTTCCCCAGGGGAGAGCCTTCCCGTCTCGGCATGGAGGGTGAAAGCCAGGCCTCCAGGGTGCAGAGTGAGGGTCTCTGCACTCAGCACTCATCATGAACCCAGGAGTTTATGCCCCTGCTTTTGTTAGAGCGACCATGTCCTCAACTCACTCGTGTCCGTAGGCCAGGGCCTCCAGCTGGCCACCCCTGGTGGGGGTGAGCACCTACGGAAGAACGTCCAGGAGTCTCGCATGTCTGCCTCGACCGGCCTCTCAGCCCCGACCCAGAGGGAGAGGCGCTGCTTTGGAGGTGGGTGCGCGGTGCACCCTGGGGAGGGCGGCTGGCTTTCCCGGGTCTGCCAAAGCTGCTGTGACGGATGCACCTGCTTTCTGACTCCCATCACAGGCCATTACTGCTGTCCCTCTTCTCTTCTGTTCACCCAGACTTGGGGCCTATGGCCTTTCTCTGGAACACACTGGGGCAGACCAGCCATCACGGTGTTTTCCTCTAAAACATTTCAGAAAATATCTCTGAACGAACTCTATTAAAAAACACAATCAAATACCATTCATATACCCACGTAAATTAACAGCTATTCCACGATATTATCAAATAGCCACAAAGTGTTTCCATGTTTTAGAGAATTTCGCGCATATTTTTTAAACATTATTCAAATCAAGACCCAAATGAGGTCCATATGATGTGTTGGCTGACGCATGCCTTAAATCTCTTTTACTCGAAAGGTTCCCCCTTCTTCTCCCTCCGGCACCCCCTCTCCAACTTATGGGCTGCCAACACTGTCATCTGCCCCGTGGAGTCTGCTCTGGACTTGGTGGGCCCGCCTGGGCTGCAGGTTACCATGGCTCCCTGGCCTGCACACCCGTGATCTGGAAGCAGGGTCTGGAGGCGTGGGCAGATGCAGTCTGATCTCCCGGCATGACCGCCTCTGCGCAGAGGCTCCCCAGTTGCTCAAGGAGCTGCCCACGGCTCTTCTGCACCGACCACTGCTGAGGCCAGCTCATTGGGGCTGTAAGGTGTGCCTGCTCAGCGCTACCCTGGCCTCTTGATTTACTGCTGATTTCTGTAATGAGGAAGGACCCCGAACCAATCATCTTCTCATCCTGACAGTTTTTAGAAGTAAGGCAGGGCAAGTACCTGATTCTCTTCCTTTAGTGGCCAATTTTTAAAAAATAATGAGTGGGTCCCCAGCATCCTCCATGTGTTAGCGATGAGGACAGGATGGGTTCTATTCTTCAAGATCAAATAAAAAGAGCCCACTGCAGTTCAGCTCGAATTGCGCTCTAAGGGTAGACCCCTCCTTGACTAGCGAGGGCCCTCCAGCCAGGCCCACGAGCTGCTCCGAAGCCCGCCACAGCCCTCGTTCTGTAGTGACGAGGTGGGCCGGGAAATCCTCACACATTTCTTGATCCCTCTATGGAATCAGATGTTTCTCCAAGGAGAAGTGGGTCCCCTTTAGTAGGAAGCAGTGTTTAGAGACCACAACGTGCGTGTTGTCTGTGTCCTGTCCAGGTGAGCTCGGGCCGATACGTGTCTTCCCTGGGGTTCTTGTGAATTTCAGGAGGGAGCAAAATTAGATATATGTGTTCAACCTGCCATCTCGCTGTGCAACTTCAGAATGCATAACCTATTAAAAATATCATTCAAAAGGACCGAATACACATAATCAAGTTCCATTCAAAATACTAATTTATAAGGATTATCACTTTCCCCCAAAATGTTCTTAACTGGATTACAACTATTCTATTTAACACCGTGTTGTGCGTAAAGGGGAGAGATGAGGTGTAGAAGTCAAGACCTTAAATGTTAAGATTTAAAAATATTCTGTAGGGAATGCATAGAGCATAAGCTCCTACCTTAGCTTCATATGTAACTAAGCATATAGGTTATTCTTCTGTGCCTCATTTATGCAATGCCAAAGAAATAAACTTATGTTAACAATTTACTATAAGTTAAATAATGCTTGAAAAATAAAAATAAAATGATTATGGCCTGAGAAGAGGCAGTTTTGTTTTATATTGTTTTGTTTTCAATTGACATCAAAATAAATATAATACATGGAGATATTTATGGATTTTTACAGATGCATATCTATGGGAAGGTTTTCTAATCTGGTGTGGGGCAGGGAGAGATAGGCATCCTACGCAGATCATATTAAAGGTAACCCTTTGAATGGTATTTTTGTGCCTGTGGTTTCCTTGCAGGGTTCTACAAATCAAGGTGGGAGCAGCATACACTGCTGGGGGCCTGGCTTAACCCCCTGCTTCTGCCTTCCAGCCAAGAGGGGAGTTGACTCTTCCAAGTCAATGAGAAATCAGTATCTGCCCCCACTGGAGGCGGGATAGGACATCCTGGCAGGCAAGCCTCCCGCTTCCACCCTCACCACCAGGGGATCGCAGGTCCTGTGGGCTGACCCTGCCCGGAGGCTGGGCATGCTAAGTCATGTAATGTGTAAAGTAAGCAACTCCCTGGGTACTGTCTCCATCGGGCAGCTGGGGAACCTGAAGTACAGACAGCCTAGGCAGATGTCAACGGCAAATGCAGAACTGGAGTCGGGTATCAAAACTGTGGGGTGGAGCGGGGCTGATGGCTGCAGGCCACCCTGGGCGGCTACCAGGCTGGGGGGGGGGGGTTGGCTGCAGCTCTGGGACTCGGTGCCCGGCTGATTGGCACCCCGAAGCCCAAGAACCCCGCTCTGGAGCTTCGTGTGAATGCCCACAAAAGCGCCTCCCACCGCCGGGGAGGTGTCCGAGCCCCGCCTCGCCTTGTGGCTCCAGCTTGGGTCTTGGTCACGACCAAGGCCGGTCTTCCCCTGTAATTCCTGGCTCGCTTGAGTGCTCTGCCATTCAGGGCTCTCCATGAACAAACTCCTGTTCCTGAAAAGTTCCTGGTGCTGGGTCTGCCATGGGGTCAGCCCCACGAGGCTCTGCTCAAGGCCAAGACAAGGGCCCCCAAAGCGCAGCCTCCTGATAGCAGCAGAGCCACACGCCCCTGCTGAGCACAGACATGAAAGAAAATCTCTGATACACTATCTTCAGCACAAAAGACAAAAAGCTACAGTTAACACCAGGGATGTGTTGCACTCCACTGTCTCTTTATCCCCCTAATTTGGCTTTCTCCCTTCTCACTGTCTCCCCAAACTAGATGTTTCCACAGTCTCTCCCCAGCAGAAGGTGTGAGATCCACCAGTGTACCAGTACGGCATGGACTCTGGGCCACAGCCTCTGCCACCCTAGAGGGGGTGTCCCCACCACTGGCCAGGGGCTCCCCATGGCCTGGCTCCCTCCGGCGAGGCCCCTCACGGCTTCTCTGTTGTCTGCTGGCACCAGAGAGAACATTCCGGAAGGACAGGCGAGACTGTGGAGTTGCGGGAAGGGTTCGCAAACGCACACCCTTCCTGGCCGCATCCCAGCAAACCATTGTGGGAGACATCAGGGCGGGAAATGAGGCTATTTCTGAGAACCAGTTCTGTGGTCTGCAGTCCCAAGAACAGGGCAGCACTTCCAAGTAAAGCTCAGAGAGAACTCTACACCAGGGTAGCTGGGATGTCAGCTTGCAGGACAGCCAGTAGGGAGACCTGGGCTCTCCAAGTGTCCACGGGTGGGTCAGAGCTAGCATATGCAGATGGGGGCCGTGGTGATGGTGTGGACGTGGGCTGGGTTGCCTGGGAGGAGCCCCCGGCTAACAACAGGACACCTGCTCCTTGCCGGGCAACATGGGCCAATGTGAGAAGTGCGGACACACGGCTGGTGCTGTCCGTGCCAGAGCAGGGCGCCCCCCAAACCGGCCCCCCATCATGGGGGCCATGCCGCTGAGGCTGGCAGCCAAAGTGAGGAATGGGCGTCTGGGAGAGGTGTGCAGGGCCGGGCCCAACCTGCCTCACATGCTCCTCCTGAACCTGCTCCCCAAAACGTGGGCCCAGAAGGCGCTTTTTCACCACAAGATGAAATGGGGCAGTCAGCAGGCCGGGAGCGAGTCCCAGAAGGGGGCCAGCTCAGCGCCAGGTGTGTGCACGTCTGACCCGTACAACCAAAGGCAGAGTCTGTGGAGGAGTGCAAGAAGAAGGGTGGCCCACAGCCAGCGGGGCGGGGGGGAAGCCACCTGCAACCCCGACTCCAGTAATCCAGACGGAGGCCCGTCCTCAACTGCTCATTGGCACCAGCCACCCTGTGAACCTCGCTGGCAAGCACTGTCCTGGAGTGTCCAGTGGCCAGCTGAGGGGCACAGGGACTCCCTAAGGGGGACAACTCTCTTCATGCAAGCGGGGACCTCTGTTTTTATAATCAAGTTATTTCTAGCAAAATCAACTGTAAAGGATAAAAACTTAGTGACCATGCATGGATTTTGGAAAATTCCGTTCTGTACTCTAACCAGCAGTGAAGAAGTATGATTAGAAAGCATCACCATGATGGATTACGCTTTCAGGACCCCCAAAAAGGGACTACAGCAGCATCTTCTCTTCTCCTAGATTTATGAATCAGTACAAGTTGTTCATTTTTTAGGCTGGAAACCCTGTTAGTGAAACAGATGTGGGGTTTTAGAAACAAATAGATGGGGGCTGGCCATCCCAGGACCGTCTTCGTTAGAAGTGGTGTGGTCACAGCATGGGGGAGAGAGGCAGAGATGCACGCAGGGACACAGACAGCCGCCCATCCTCACGCTATCGGCCACCCACCACATCCCAGCGTGACCTGGAACTGCGTGTCACCTCACGGCCCAGGAGTGCAAGCAAATCCTGAATAGAACAGCCCACCTGCTGGCCAAGGCTGCCTCCCACAGCAGGCCCTGCCCTTGCCCGGGCCGGGCCTCCTGCTCTGCACAGGTGTTCACGGCTGCACAGGTGACGGGTCCCAGTACCCACGGGCCCAGAACTCGGGTGACAGGAACAGGGGTCAGAAGCACCGGAGCTTGATGGGGCCCCAGACAGAGGAGAGCGCACGGACTTTCTAAGGCAGAGGGACAAAGGAACTCAGCCTCCTGCACACCCTTAGAGCTGGGTGCCGATCCCGCAGTAGCGGCCCCGGCTTAGACCAGGCCTCTCTCCCTCCAGCTCACTCTCTCTCCTCCCTTGGGAAAGAAATATAAGGCTCCCGTGGCATGGGGGCGGGGGGGGAGAGGGAAGAGAATGAAAACGATGGAGCAGAATTCAGGCTCTCTTAACATCTCCGTACAAACCTGAAGTCCATGATGTTGCTGCTCCGTTCCTCACCCCCGCCACCGGCCCTGCTGATGGCGCAGACTGCCCACTCCAGGCCCCTCTCCCGGCCACGGGTCACCAACAGCATGGTGTCAGTGGTCCTGCTGCCCTGGCCTTCCCACCTCCCGGCCAGGCCGGGGCACAGCCTGCTTCCATCCCTGACGTCCTGTTGCAGAGTGGGCTCCTAACCGTGAGCCTCTGTTTAAGTCAGAACTCTGCAGAGGCAATACTGAAACACGGCTGGCTGAGAATGTTCCAGAACTTGTGGCAGGCATGAATCCGCAGATGCAGAAACACAACCAAAGCAGGAGAAAACAAAAAAGAAATCAAGGTAATTTCAAGAGGGAGCAGCAGATACCAAAGAAAAAGCCCCAAGACCATGAAATAGAAGTGCGGGTGTCCCACAAGGGGGGTGAGGTGATGGCCAGGAGACAGCAGCCCGCCCCTGAGCGCGGGGAGAAACAACGTCCAGCTAGAAGGATGTGCTTAGGGAAACTCAAGAGCAAGCACGGAATGCACACAGATGTACGTCCAGCTAGAAATGGAGGCAGTCTGAGAACTCGCTGAGATGCCACTGGATATGGGACGAGGTGAGCAGAAAAAGAGGCGTGAAGATGATGAGAAAGATGAGCCCGAGCCAGACGGCAGCAAGCACGGCACCCACCTGCGGCACTGGACTCAACGATAACGAAAATACTGGCCAGTGGCTGGGACGCAGGGGTGGCAAGAGTTAATTAGTGCTCTAGACACTTCCACGGCTGAGCAGGTCGGGGCAGAAAACACTGATTTTAGTCACTGTACATTCATACAGTCATGCTTCACACTGAACTGCTAGAACCAGCGTAGAACTTCCGAAGCAGTGGGGGTCCACAATCAATCAGAGGGGACTTCAAGGGGAAAAAAGAAATGTGGCTGCTAACCACACACAACACACACACCACATGCACACACACAACATGCACACACCACATGCACACACACCACACGCAGGCACATATGCAGCACACACGTGCACACACACCATATGCACACACACAACATGCAGGCACACGGAACACACATGCACACACCACACGCAGGCACATATGCAGCCCATGCATGCACACACATCATATACACACACCACACATGCACATACACAGCACACATGTGCACACACACCACACACATGCACATATGCAGCACACACAACACCATATGCATACACACAACATGCAGGTACATGGAACACACGTGCACACACCACACTCATGCACATATGCAGCACACACGTGCACACACAACATGCAGGCACACGGAACACACATGCACATATGCAGCACACACATGCGTGCACACCACACACATGCACATACGCAGCACACATGTGCATATACACCATATGCACACACATAACATGCAGGCACATGGAACACACACGTGCACACACCACACGCATGCACATATGCAGCACACACACCATATGCACACACACAACCACACACCACACATGCATATACGCAGCACACACACACCATATGCACACACACAACATGCAGGCATACGGAACATACATGCATACACCAAACACATGCATGTATGCAACACACGTGCACACACCACACACGTGCACGCACGTGCACACACCACACACGTGCACATACACATCACACACATGCACACACACACCATATGTACACACACAACACGCAGGCACATGGAACACACATGCACACACCACATGCATGCACATGCGCAGCGCACACAAGTGCATGCACACACACAACATGCAGGCACACGGAACACACCCATGCGCACACACACCACATGTATGCAAGCGTGTGCACGCACACACAGCTAGGTACTTCCTGATTGAAGAGCACACTGCATCTCTAAAGTCTTGCCAAAAATAATCACATTTGAATCTGATCAAACCTCTAGATGTAACTACTAATTTACAGGAAACAGGCAACAGACGTCCACTTTAAATGACAAGGCAGGAGATGGGTGAAATTAAGCAATTGTAAAACACAGGAAAACACAAGACAAGCCACCTAGTATCTTCAAAGATGAACTGCAAGGGTCAAAACCAAACAGACAAAAGAGGGAGGGAGGAGAACGTATGGATTATCGGGAGATTGCATGAGACACACCAATCACCACGTGGGAGTGTTCACTGGACCCCGAGGCAAACAATAAACTAAAAATATACATATATTTTAAACACCACCGGAGACATATAAACACTGGGTGAATATCTGATAAAATTAGATAATTGTTAATCTTGTCTAAACAGGAAAATGGCATTGTACTTCAGTTTAAACCACAGTCCCTGTCTTTTTAGAGAGACAGGCCTGGTGTGGCTGCAGATGGGGTGACATGGTGAGTGGGATTTCATCCAAAATGATCAGGCGGGCAGAGGTGGTGAGGAAGTCAGGGCGCGGGTAAGACACAACTGGACGGCCCCGGGCACCACCCAGGTTGGCTGACAGGAACAGCAGGGTTCCTTCTAGTATTTTCTGTACTTTCGAATGTATCTAAAATTTTCTGTGATACAAAGTTCATTTTTTGAAAAATTACACTTGTAAATATGGGTCAAAGAAGAGATCATAACAGCCATTTAAAAATAATTAAGAGGGAAAGATAATGAAAAAAGGACCTAGAATAAGTTGCGAGCTTCTACTCTTATTGTACTCAGAGGAAAATTGACAGTCTTACATAGTCACATCTGACAATAATAAGCGTACAAACCAAAAAGCTAGATATAGCTCTAAGAAGTTAGAAATAAACACTAGAATACATATATGCATTCATGTATACCAACACAGTACAAAATTGGTTCTTCAAAAGACCAATAAAATAGACAAACTTCTGGTGAGAGTGGTCTAGAAAATGAGAGAAAGGCACAAATTAACTATAGGTATGGCAGAGACTGAAAATATAACAAAATACAATTAATAACTTCAGGCCTATCAGTTTTAAAACCTACATAAAACAGACACATTTCTAGAAAAATAAAACTTTCCCAAATTGATAAAAAATAGAAAATAGAGTAACCCTATAACCACAAACTAAACTGAACCAATACTTTCAAATCTTCCCACAAGGATCATATTAGAGACGATATTCCCAACCTTTCAACTAACCGATCGTTCAGTTTTAAAGAAAACTTCCAAGGAACAGAAAAATAAAGAGCAGCCTGAGCTCATGCTATAAGGCCAAGAAGAAACCTCATTACAGAAACCAGGCAAAGACAGCCTAAAGAAGAAAAATGATAGTCTCCGTCATGAACACAGGCTCAAAAATCCCAAAAAAATTATTAGCAAGCTTAATCTAGCAGTCTACAAAAAAGATAATCGACCAAAATAAGTGGTATTTTAAAATGAGAAATGCAACATCTATACAGAACATCTACAAATGCAATTCACTACACTAACAATGATCATCTTAATAATGAAAATAAGCACATTATAAAATCCAACAACTATTCACATTATAAAAGCTCTTAACAAACTAAGAATAAAAGAGAATTTCTTTAGTCTGAAAAAGGGTATCTGTAAAAAAAAAAAAAAAAAAAAACCACAGCAAATACTGCTTTTAATGACGAACCTTGAACAAGACAAGATTCCAGCCAGAGAAAGCGGATGGAATAATAACACAAACAGAAAGGGAAGAGACAAAACCATCATGATTCACAGACTCTTAGGACTGTCAATACAGAATGCCTCCCCCACCCCCACCCCCACCCCCAAAAATGAATTGCAGAGAAGTTAGTAGAACTTACAAGGACATTCAATGAAACGAGGTGCTAAGGAAGATCAACACGGAAAAACCAACTGCATTTCAACATAATACAGCAAGGAAGAAGGCCTAATAATATTTAAAGAAAAACATAGTACCAAAAATTTTATGACTGAAAATTATAAATACTGTTAAAATATTTTGCACGACCGAAGGATATGGAGCAGTGGACCAAGTTAGGGATGAGAAGACTTCCTATCATAGAGACGCCCATTCTCTCCAGACTGAGCTGCGGGTCCAAAGCACAGGCTTCCAGGAACGGGACAAAGGGATCTCAGACTACGGGGCAGAACAGACCCAGGAGCAGTCAAGGTGCTCCTGCAAAAGGCAGTAGCCCGTCCCCCGTGGAGAGTGACGTCAGAGAGCGCTGAACACGGACATCAACAAGACAGAAGTCGCCCCTGTTCAGGCCAAAATTAATTCCACAGGAATTAAGACTCAAATGTGAAAGGCAAAACTCAAGAAAAACTCATGATGCAAGAAGTGCTTAGCACCAGAGAAAACTGATCAGTGTGGCTACACTGAGAGTCCGACTTTCTGCTCCTTAGATCCTGTGTAGAGGAGGGAGGCCTGGCCCTGGTGAGGCTGGCCGGCGCTGTACGGAAGTCACGGAGGGCTGGTCTCTGTAACATGGGAGGGGCGCCTACGAATCTATATGAAAAAGTCCAAAGGAAAATGGCAAAAAAAAAAAAAAAAAAAGGCTTTTCAAGGAAGAAGGGCCCCTAATGGCAGACAAAAAGTGGCTGAAAGGCCACAGCACCTAAGGATTGTCCTCGAGATACCATGAGCTCCTGGCAGCATACATGAGGATGGGCCTTCAGGAAATCATCAGCTTGCCCTTAGGAAGCTGAATCTTGGCTCTAGGACCCAGGAATTCGACTCCTGATGTATCCACACTTGGGAAATGCCTGCACGTGTGTGAGAACAGGGCAGGACTCATGCTTACGGAGAGCAGGACTCCCGGGAGCCGCACAATCGGCCACCAACACATCAGCAGTGGGATATCCAGAGGGTGTCTCCGTACTTAGCCGTGAAAAGGAGCGAGGACCAGCTACACAGAATGCCATAAATGGATCTTAGAAATGACCCGGAGCAAGAGGAAAACCCGCCGCAGGAGACGCTATCCAACGATAGCACTTTTAAACAGCGTGCTGTCTGAGGAAGCATACGCATGTGGCAAAAACTAGTTCTTCAAAGAAAGCAAGTCAGTGGCACACACCAAAGTGAGAATAGGGCTTATTCGGTGTGTGGCTGACTTCCAACTCTTGCATTTGTTACTGGCCTCTGAACAAAAGGGTTGAGGGGGCTCCCATGGGGGAGATGAGCCACGCAGAAAGCAGCCCGGGGAAATGTCTCAGCTCCACTCTGCACCAGGTGTGACTCATTTGGGGTTATAAGGTCTTCTGATAATAAAGGATGGGATGACATTTCAAAATTCTACCCTCCACACTTCTTAGGAACAGAGTGTATTTAATGCGCAGCAGAACATTTACACACGGCCAATATGGGATGCACGTCTGGAAGGAGGCCGGGCAAGGGAACGAGACCACCCCTGTGGAAGCCAGTGCTGGCCCCCGGCACCAGGAAGAAAGAACGAGAAAGGCCGTGACCCTTCCCCAGCCCGGTCCCAGACTGCCTACTGCACACATCCCATCCCACAACCCGTAAACCACACTCCACAGACGTGGGGGTCTTTCATACTGAAAAATGTCACCCAGAAGGGGGCAGACGTTGGCTTGTGAGGACCTATTTCTTGACAGGTGAGGCGAAGGAATCTTCAGGCTACACAGCACAACTGCACGGCCAAATCGCCTCACTTGACTCACCTGCAGTCACTTCCTCACAGAAAATTTCATTTTAGATTCCATTTAAATTGACCTGCACGAATCCATTTTAAGTGATAACTTTTGACAGAAGGAAATGTGTTGTTTCTTCTGTCTTGTTTCTTTTCATAGTAGAAACATAGAATTGGTGCTTCTCGTAATACAAAATCACTAAGCAGCATGAAATCCAGCTTCCAGAAAGCTAGAAAGACAGAACGCTCTTCCCCGAGGGCCCAGCTTCGCCACCTCTCCGAGTGTTGAGAGCCTAACTGCCAAGAGTGACAACCCCCTGGGACGGGCCAGGGTCCCCACGTCCCCGGACCAGCTGTGCACGTGGAGGAGGAAACCAACAGCACGCAGTTTGACCGTCACGGAAAGTCACTTCAGTGACACCTGCATTTGAAAACATTTCAAGTTTCACCGCTTAACTTGAATGCAGTGGTCGCCAGCCAGCAGCAGGAGCCCCCACGCTGGGGGCTTTGTCTGAAGGAGAGACTGGTCACTGACCTGGATGATCCGCAGCTAGGCTGCAGAAATAGCTTTCCATCCCAGCAGGGACTTGCCACTCCCCAGAATCCGGCACATTCAAGTACCTCCCCAGACTCATACAGCGCGCTGCTCAGGTCATTTCTTGAAAATACAAGCAAACAACTCCCAAACAAAAGGTGCTGGTGACGCACCCCAGCGAGAGGCCTCTCAGGGAGCAGGTGGGCACTGAGTTCAGACTCTGGTCTGACGGTGAAAGCCCTCCATTCTTCTCAGCCTCCTGTGTCAAAGTCATTTCACGGACTGCAGGGTCGTTTTGAATATAATCTCCTTTACAAATGAAAAATGCTCCTAAAGACTTCTGGAAGTTCCTCGAGTGACCCAGGAAGGGGTGGGGAGGACAGTTATCTGTTCCATGCAGATTTCAATTTTGAAGTCCAGCGACAGGGTTTTTAAGAAGAAATGATAAAAGGGAATGAGAACAGAGACATTTAAAATTTCTGCAGCATTACTGAGAGTCCAATTAATCTCTAACTTATACTGTGAAAACACAAGTTTAAAAGGTCTTTACACCCAACTGCCTCCTGGCTGAGCTGAGGAGGGTTCATTCTTAACACCCAAAGAATGGCTTATAAAGACACAGGCTGATGACACCCCCCCAAAAAACTCCACTCTGGGGGTAACGAAGAGACCCCAACCTTTCCAAAAAGCAGATCATGCAAGGAGACAAGAGCCACAGAATTCTGGGAGCTGGGAAGGGGCCCACGGAGCAGAGGGAAGAAATGACACTGGCCCGGAAGCCAGGACAGCCAGGGAGGGACCTCTGGGCTGGGGAGGCCACGCTATCATCAGCCTTTGACCCCCCAGGCCTCCTGCCCCCCACATGCAGGGACTCCCAGAGCAGCGCCGAGTGGAGGGCCAGAGCGGGGTGCTGGCCTAAGACAGGAACAGGGACAGCTGATACACTGCAGGCTGGACTGCGGGGCCGGGCCTGCCCCCCAGGAAGGAGTGGAGAGGGTGATCTCTGGGAAAAGCATCAGCCCAAAAGGGAAGGACCAGGTAGGTCATGGCAACCCCCTCGGGGTCATGGGGCCCCAAGGAAGGACCAGACCCCTACCCAGCAACTGGCCAGAGGACAGGACCAGTCAACACACCCGCCCAGCTTGTTAGAGACTCACCCTTAGATACGTGCTGAACATTTAGGAAAGCCTCTACTGTAAAAAACAAAAAAAGCGAATCGAAACGAGCACCCTCTGCACAGCCCTCCGGAGCATACTGTCTGCGGCCCTCACCCTGAAAATGCAAGGGTCGGGAAACGGCCGTGTGTCCCTGTTGCTCTCTCTGGGCCCCTAGGACCCAGAACGGGGCGGTGACCATGAAGGGGGCCATGATGCTGGCGGAGGAGGAGAAGGGAGGGCCTGGCTCTGCTCCCCAGCCCCCAACCCGCCTGAGAACTTCCTGCGAAGCCGGGGCCGGGGCAGAAGAGGGACCTAAGCACCCACAGCAACATGGACGGGGGCTGCTCTCTTGGCTGAAGTGCTGCAGACTCCTCCTCGGTGAGAGTTTAGAAAGAACACACTCCACCAAAAACCCCAGTCAAGGGCCACGGCCAGGTGCACCTGAGGTGGGCCTCCCGCGGGCTCTGTGCAGACGGCTACTGAAACGTGCCCCCCTCGGGCCCAGACCCTCCAGGAGGAAGTCCTGCAGCCCGGGTTCACCCTGGGACTGCCACCATACCCGCGTGCTCCCGGGTTCCGGGGACCCATCTACTTCCTGGTCCACATGTTCACACCAGGTGAGTGTCTCTTCAGCTCTGCAAGTGACCAGAACCGTCTTCCCAGCTCCAGCGACAAAACACTGGCTGTGCTCCCACCGGAAACCCAGGCCTGGGACAGCCCACGGGCTCGCGCGCGGAGCGCAGACAGCACACGAGTGTTGGCTGATGCGGTGGTGCCCAGCCTGCTAGAGCCTCTGCGGAGAGTCCACGGTGGACACACACAATAAGCCTCAGACCCGCACTCCACGAGCACGCAGTCTAGAAGGGGAGGCGACCGCGGAGGAAATGATGACGTGAAGCTCGTGGCAAGCAGGATAGGTGGACATCGCTAAGCACCTTCTAATTCCCATTTAACAGATGTGGAAAATAAGGGACAGAGAAGCAAAGAACTCTGTTGCAGGTCACAGCAATGAAGCCGAAAAGCTGAGCCCGGCCCCACATAAGTGTTCACAAGGTCATCGTGAGCACTAGCCTGTGCTGCTGTACGTAACAAGTTCCCACAAACTCAGTGGCTCCAAACAACACATGATTATCCTAGAGTTCTGGAGGCCAGAAGTGGGAGTGGGTTTTAGGAGCTAAAAGCAAGGCATCAGTAGGCTGCATTCCTTCCAGAGACTCTAGGGGAGAATCTGCTCCTGGCCTTCCCCAGCATCCAGGGGCAGCTTGGCTCCTGGTCCCCCTCTATCTTCAAAGCCGTTACTCACATCAGTCTGACCTCTACTGCTGCCCTCACAGTTCCTTCTGCCACCCTGACCCTCCTGCCTCCCCTCTGGAAGGACCCTTGTGATTCCACTGGGCCCACCCAGATAATTCAAGAGCGTCATCCATCTCAAGACCCTTAATCACACCTGCAAGGTCCCTTTTGCCACGTAAGTTCACATACAGATTTCGAATTAAGGTGTGGACCTTTTGGCGGGGGGGGGTGGGGGGTGGGTGGGCACTATTCTGTCCACCAGACTCTGGCCTCTAGGCTGAGATCAGAAAGGAGGGCTAGGAACAGGTGGGGAGACACCTGTAGGTTCCAGGTGCAAGCCAGTGGTGGTTGGGCTGCCATCGTTAATGATGGAAAGCGGGGGTAGCCAGGCTCTACACAGACCTAATAACTTTCCTGAGCACCCTGCATTTTACCTTTTTAAAATGCACAAGTCAGTGATTTTCTAGTAAATTTACCACGATGTGCAAGCGTCACCATGAACCCATGTTGGAACATTTTCATCACTCAGATGTGACTCCTCCTTGTGCACATGTTTTGAGGGGCAGCTGACGGCACTTGCTAGTTGGCTGAATGTGGGATTTAAGAGAGGATTTCAAGGGCAAATCGGGGGCTTCAGAGGATGGAGGCAGTACTGAGTCCACGGGACTGAAACCAAGAGTCCAGTTTCAGACACTCAAGTCTGAGATGTTTGGGCAAGGACCCCAAACAAGCAGCTGGCTCTCGCATCTGGAATCAGCTAAGATCCCGGCTGGAGCTCGAAATCTGAACGGCAGCAGAACCAAGACGGTGCTCTGGGTTATGAATGGGACAGGACCACTGAGACCACCAAGGGAATGTGGGGGCACCCCAAGGCCGAGACCCTGGAGAGAGGAGATCCAATCTGCGCAGGGGATGGAGGAGGAGCGGCCAGGTAAGAGGAGCGTGTGGTTCTGGGACAAGGTTCTTCTAGAAGAAGAGGTCCATGCGGGGAGAGGCCAGGCAAGATGAGGCCAGAACATGGCCTTCTGGGATTGGGCAACAGGAAGTCATCAGTGAATATAGGGCCCTGTGCTGGAAACCAGGGGAAAACTGGATTATCTGTGAGATGCTGCAGCCCCTCCGGTGGCAGGGGGTGAGGGACACAGCCACACCGCACGAGCTCGTCTCACCTGCAGATGAGCAACAGGCAGCATCAAAACCAATGCCAGCCTTGGAATCTGAAGCAGGTAAGGGCTCAAGAGGCAGGAAGCTGAAGTACCAACACCTCGACTCCGCCTTTCTAGACCAACACCCCCAAGGGCAGGGACACTGGGAGACACCCCCACCGCAAATGCTGAAACTCTCTCCAGATCTCCACCCCACTCCCACCAACCAACACAGACCTAGAGAAAAGCTCCAAACCCACCCTGCCTCCAGCAGCAGCAAGAGACTGCAGACTGGCCAGGTGGCTGAACCAGTGCCCAGCACGGGGTACTCATGGAGGCAGCCACACTGCGTGCTGTACCAGCCCAGCACGATCTAGGTTCATCAGAAACCAGCAGGTACAGACAAGAGCCCCTCTGGATGGCGATTTGGGAATGTGAATTAAAATCCCCAATCGATTAATACCTATTCCCTTGACCCAACTCAGAAAAGCTGTATCGTGCACCCAAATCTATTTTTAAAATTTATTTTTAATACATTGAACCTTAATTTGTTTAAAAAGTGAAACATAGAGTCTTAAGTATTTATGTCTATACATGTGTTCATAGTTCACGCAGTTTATGCATTTAGTTCAGACCACCCGGGCTAGCTTCCCTGCTAGTAATCACGGTGAATAATTTCTACACCACATTTATGTTTCTGGCTCTACACACACACATATATGTTCACAATGAACATTCCAGTCAAGAACAGGAATGACATGAGTAAGCAGGCCACGGCAATGACCCTTCAATGACACTGTCACGTGGGGAGCACTCAAGCCTGCTGCGCTGGGTGCCTGAGGGAGCAGTGCACTGGGTCACGCCGTGTGAGGCGGTCTAATGCCCACACCTGCTATGGACTGCGGCCGGTCGGAACCTTCTGAGGAAGTGACGGCTTGCTTCATCTAGTGAATGTTAATGCTGTGCTCAACGCTCCTGGGTGAGCACTCAGCGGTTTGTCTTTGAACACAATGGCCTTTACGAAAACAGTGTCCGAGGGTCCCCTCTGTGCAGCGCCGCTCTCTCCACCAGAGTGACACCTGCCCTCCCTCTGCCCTTAAACTCCTTCCCCCTTGGGGTGACATGCTCCTGCCAGGGGCCAGGTCAGGGAGGGCTGCATTGTGGCGGCCCCCGCTCAGGAAGTGGTGTGCAGGGTCCAGCACCAGACCCTGCGGGGTGACCGTCCCACATGGGGGCTCAGTACCAGGACAGCAGTGTCCCGCAGAGAAGCATCATCTCCTGATATTAGCGGCACTCCGCCCTCCGCCAGCCTCACTCGTGGTGTTCCCAGCAGGTGCAGCAACTGCATGTGAAGAAGGCTCTTCCTGGGCGCCCCACATTCTTCAGAATTTCTAAACGCCTCAAGCCCTGGTTCAACAGAACAGAAGTACGCAGCAGCAGATGTGTCTGAACAAGTATTCCGTTTCATGACATCTCCCCCTCCTGCTGGCACAGAATCTCCACAAGTGGCTCATTAAAAAGCTCTCCTCATGAAAACAGAACCCCCTTGGCTGCCCCAAGGACAGAACATCTGGGGGCAACCACTAGATATCCTATGGCCCGAGGCAGCAGCAGAGGCCGGGGCATCCTCAGCTAGGGTCCCTGGTCCTCGGAGTGGGGACCTGCTTCTGCCTGGCTCCACAGGGCCCTGCACAACAGCACAGCATGAGGAGGTTTCCAGAAACCTGAAGAGCATGGGGCCCTCTTCTCCCCTAATGATGACCAAACTGACTGGATCTCTAGACCCGACTTTTGGGAACCTTTAGGTCAACTTAAAATTCCTTGCATTTGAAAAGGAAAGGGTAATCAAACAAACCATGATGTGGGGGAAGAAACACAACACCTCCATTTTCTCCCCATTCTCGGTATAAAGCAATACCGTCCAAGGGTAGTAAGTCAATCAGTGGTAATGATGAATGCATTAATTACACGTTCTGAAGAGAGTGACCGGAACTCAAAACAAGACTACCATTAACAAAATCAGAAAGTGAAGGAAAGGGGCCGGAGACAGCTTAGTGTGCACTCTCGTGGCATCAACAAATACCGCTTAAAGCAGCCGTGTCAAGGAAGAGCTGTTTATCTAAACATATGAACTTACAAATGGTCCCGTAATAGGATCTAAAAGAGGACACAGCCTTACAAATGTCCAGAAGGATGACACAACTACACACACCGAACCAGAGAAAAGGCCAGAGAAAGCCCATGCGTAAGATGCCAAAAGAACAGAAGCATTTAATTCAGAAAACAGAACATAAAATTGGATGAAAAACAGAACCAAATACATTCATTGTGTCCCCAAGTGTAAACGGGATATGTTCCCATGAAAATGATCAGATTGGGTAAAAAACCATATATTGTGTACAGAGAAAGGAGCCAGAGCTACGAGACTCAAACTGAACAGAAAAAAAAAGGGGACAAGACTCAAATAGTAAGAGAAAAAATCTAAGGTCAAAATACCAGCATCAGAAGATTTCGTCCAAATCTAATGCAAAATAAGGTACAGGCCCATGTCATTAGTCTAAGGTATACGATTTACCACGAGAATACGGCCATCATAGAGAAATGTGCCAACAGAGGACACGCAGAAACCCAGGCAGAAGGGGACAGAAAGAGCGAACTGGCTGGAGATGTGGGCTCGCTCCCGTGCACGGAGGGCATTGCGACAGGAAGCACGAGCACACAGAGGACCAGAATAACGGAATGGACACTTCGGTACGATACACTTCAAACTGTGTGTCATGAAAGAGTTTAGGCTTTCTTCTCAAGCCCCTATGGAACATTCACCAAAATCAAGACCACATGGAGAACACAGAAAATTTCCACACACATATAAAACCCTAACCAGTACAGACCGTAATCCCCGAGTGCACTGCGACGGAACGAGGCATTAACAAAACACACAGAAACAAAACTACCAAACACCTTTCTCTTAAATGTTCAAAAACCCAACATGAAAATGAAGAAAGTGCATAGAATAAAGAAAATGAACACATCACGTATCGAGAATTGCAGGGACTGCCTGAAGTCAAGTTCAGAAAGTAATTCATAGTCTTACGCACTTAAGTAATTAAAAAAAAAGGAATCAAAACAAATAAATTAAGCACTGGACTCAAAAAGTTAGACTAAGAACCAGAAAATTAAACCATATGCTATTCGAGGAAAAAGAGGAAGAAGATCACAGATTACAGAAATTAAAGGAATTACTGATTCAGGGCCCCAAAACTCAGGAAACTGATAAAAGGGGCTGGGGGGGACCACTGGGCAGTGTGGGCAGCCCTGGACAGCCCAGGTGCTTTTCGGGGAGCGGATGGAGAGCAGTACAGCTGAAGAAGGCTTTCAGGAACTAGTCTCAGTATTTTAACAAAACAAAAACAAATAACACTTTCATTATGAAAACCCTCAATGGTGCTCAGAACCAGGGAGGAATATGGGAACACCCACGTGTGCAGCTTGAACAATTATCAATATTTGCCATTTTGTCTCATCTATTAATATCCATTTTTTGCAATTCCGTGGAATAAAATATCTCAACTTTAAAATGGTAAAAGATGGAAAACGGTTGAGTCATACAGTTTTTAAAAACAGTTTCTTCTCATTAAGATTATGAATTTTAAAAATGATATTCACCAAACTTGCAAAGATCGCACGGCTAGGTACCAGGTCCCCTTGCACCAGGTCCGCCTGTAGCTGGTGTTGGCGTGCGCCGAGAGCCAACTACATGAAAACTTCACACGGAAGGAAGAACGGCTGGTTCCACATCTGTCGATACCATCAAGGGTTGCTGGAAACACGTGATAAACTTCAAAATCTCATTTGCAGCCAAACTCCACATTGGTGGGGAGCCATCTCTAGACTGCCCATACAACTTGGCTACACTCTCTTCTACTGAGTATTTTTTCCAAAAAGTCCTATTATGTGACAAGCTAAGATCCTTGAAGTTCCTGTGGACCCTGAAGAACTGACCCTTTTGTAACAGATGGCTTAAATGGTGTTTTCTTCAGAGTAATGGCTGTGTATGTCATGCCGGAAGCTTTACTCAAACACGTGTTCCAAATCTGAGTCTGCAGGACATAAAATGACTTCAGTACGAGCGGGGCTCCGCACAGGCTGCCATCTGGGGACTCCAGGGACCCTCCTCTGCAAGGTAGTAGAGGGACACCACCTTGCCGCGAGGAATCCTAGTGCAGAAACACATGCAACTTCTCATTTCGATTTTCCTGGCCTTCACAACAGCCCGTGATGTTATTTTAATGGCATCTTGTGTGCATAAGTTCCCGTGCACTGGCTGTACCAGCGAGGGTTCTATCTGAAGGGAGCAAAGCCATCTGTACTCTTCTGCTCTGTGAGTTAACGATGAAGCAAGTGTTAGATTCTCCCCCACTCCCTATTTCAGAACTATCCTTAAAGCTCTTTAGAAAACCCTTTTAATGTTTCTAATTTTTCTGTATCCTGCAGGAAGAAAAACTGTTTTTTGGAAATATTTGCAAGCTCAAATTGAGCAAGAGCTGTAAATAAAAACCTGGCATATAGTTGGGAGCTTGGCTTTCAAGAAGTGCACAAATGTACTTCCGGGAAACTATAAATAGAACCAGGCCACGCCCCCCGCAAAAAATGGTAAAATGTCCTTTAAGTTCTCATCTATAAATGCAGCTATTAAAGACAAACAAGACTTGCAGAAATAAGTGATAGATGGAGCAATTCAACTCAGAGTTTGCGATCACTATTTTATAAACAAGGTGCTGCCACACCAGCACTCTAGGATCCCACGCTCACAATGGAAAGGCAGGAAAATGGGAACTGAGGTTGAGCACAGAGGACTCACCCCTAGGGCTGTGCCACTGGGACCCCCTTCCTCCCCCTGCCCCTGTCCCGGGGGAGGTGCTCCTGCACAGGCCTCAGCACCTTCCCCAGGTCGCCCAGCAGGTCCTGGGCCCCCTGCTCCCACCCCACCATCCCTGCATCCCTTACCTGCCCCACGCCCCGGGCCTCCACTGGGCTCACACTGGCACAGATCAGAAGTTATTCTCGGAAAGCCATCCTGATTACCCTAAATTCAGTGGATAAAAATACACCATTTGAAAGTGGGAAATCGTTCCAGTGGTCGAAGAAGGCCACAAATCTCTGTGACCCTCACTGCCTGGTGCAGTTACGTAAGGTCAAGGTCACAGAGCATGAAGAAGGCCTTTCAGAGCTCCCTTCTTAGTGACCTCCGGACATTAGCTTATGCGTTTCACCTAAGAGCTAGGAAGCAGCATGGCCGGTATTACCTAACACTGACAGTTGAAATATTTAAAAATAGAAGGTGTTTCTTCCACTTGGCAGAAGAAGAGGGCAGTGAGCGGGCCACATGAGGCAGGGTTGCACTTCTCGGGGTGAGCCAGCCCCTTCCAGCAGGAGCCCCCAGGGCAGCGCCATGCACTCCATGGGGGCTTTCTAGACCGGAGGCGCCCTGCCCCACCCCAAATATCCAACAGGGAATGCAGCATCGTTCCAAGAGCTCTGTGGGTCACGGGCGGGGGGACCATCCAAGAGGAGGCTGGGAATGTGGGGCTTTAGTGTGTGTTGGGGTGGGGGTAAGAAGCAGGGGTTAAGGTTCAGACTTGAACGTCTAGACGCGTGTTAAACACTCAGCCCCTTGATGGCCATATAACCTGCGGTCCTGACGGGCAGCAGCTTCTCACCGTTCTCATGGGGGGGTGGAAGGCCCAGCAGCGCGCAGTCCTAGCAGGACGGCAGGGGACGGGCGGGGACAGCACCCGCTGCTGCCATTCTCACCAGGACTGCTGTAAGGGTTGGTGATCCCGTGCCGTGATGCAAGCCTGCCTCTGGCGCGTGGACACGCCAAAGAACGATTTGGGAGAGAATGCACTGGTAACTCTCAGCAAACAGCGTCTACTAAAAAATTATGAACAGTGTCTACTTTACAGACATCACACAGAGATTTCATTTCCATACCATCTGTATGCCAATGACTCCTGATGTTAGGCCCCCAGCCTCAGCTGCCCCCCATGTTGGGGCTCATGTTCATACCTGCCTTCTCAACATCGCCAATGGGGCACGACTTTTCAACAGTCCCCCCAAGAGTGGCTTCATCTGTGTTCCCACCTAAATTCATGGCAACTCCACCAACAACTCCACCATGGCAACTCCATGTGCTCAGAGCCCAGACCGCGGGGTCATTCTCACCTCTTCTGCTTCCCTCAGGGCACACCTGCACCCCCAGTGAATCCCATGTCTGTCCAGTATTTCTAGACTCTGAACCATGTTTCCCATGCTTGCTGCCTCTACCCTGCCTGAGCCAGGTCCCCTGTCCCTCGCCCCGCCCCACGTGTCCATCACTGCCTGTAGCACGAGGCCAGAGGTGTCACTCACTCCTGTGCTCAGAACCTCCAGGAGCTCTCCACTCTCTCGAGGACAAAGCCCTACCTTGCAGGATGGCTGCAAATCCTTGCTGACCCACAACCGCCCCAGCTCTTGCCAAGAAAGCGCCTCCTCTCCTGCCCCCTGCTGGCCCCAGGCGCACCCCCTCTGGCCTCTGCACCGGGCCACTCTGAGCACCAGCAAGTCCCGACCTGCCTACCCTCGGCCCCTGATGGAAACCTCCGCGTCTCCGAGCTCCTGCCCCTGCCCTGCTTCCCGGCTATAGTTCATTCACCGTGTGTGCGGACCGGCTGCCCTCTCCCCCAGGATGAGCTCTGCAAATAGGAGGGATCTTTGTTTCATTCCTAAGCATATGCATCCCGAGTGCCAAGGGCAGAACCTGGCACCTAGACGTCCCCATCACTACAAACGGGTGCACGAGTGAGCGAATGGGTGAGCCCCGCGCCGGGACAGCAAGGCCTTCCTAGGCCACTTTATGGGCAATTGTAGAAACCCACAGCCAAGAATGCCATCTGTCCTTCCTGCTTTTCCCTCTGCAGCACTTCTAACATCCCAACGCTCCACGTAATTCAGTGCCACCGAGCTTGATTTGGTGAGAGCACATTTGGAATCCGGCGCCCAGCACTAGAGAACACAGCTCTCCTCAAGTATATCCTGAAGACTCGCAAAAACGGACCAGAAAGCAAACCTCAACCAACTTCACAGGCGTGGTCATTTCCAACCATGATACACTAGGTGAGAAATCAGTAATGGAAAGATGTCTTCAAAAACTTCATACCTTCGATGAAATACACTTCTAAATATCTCATTTCTTCAAAGAAAACAGAACCATCAAACAAAATTTAAGGAGGCTACAAATTAAATACTTCAAGTGAGAACCTACCAATACTTCAAATGAGGACTTAGCCCTTGTGCCCGCAGAGAAGTGTGTAAACGTGTATGCTGACATCCGAAGGAACAAAGGTTAAAAATTAATGTGTCACGTTCAACCTGAGCGTTTAGAACACGAACATCCGAATGATGCCCCCAAGGAGCAGAACAGAGACAAGACTGGGAGTCAACAGGCCAGGAACTGACTGTGCATCAGAGGAAGGCAGAGGCAGAAGCTGGGTCTCTGAAGGGCAGTAAACACACAAAGCTCACAGGACACACAGCGTGCCCTTGACTCCAACGCCACCACACCCACCCGACCCCCATGTTCTTCCTGAAAATGTCTAGACCCTGGCTACCTCCAGAGCCACTCATGCTGTGGGGCTGGCCCGGGAGCTGAGGCAGGACAGCCACGCGGACACCCGAGTCCCCCCAGTGGGCCTGCCCCGAGGCCGGCCACACACAGGGCTTCCCTGAGGCATCCGCGGCCTGAGAGGAGCACCAGCCCATTCCACAATGGCTCCAGACGACAGCAGCGGCCCCCACCTGCTGCCTGGCCTCCCGCTCCTGCCTGGCTCCCCTGGGCTGCTCGGGAGCTGCCTGGAGATGCAGATGGTCTGGGTTTGGGTTGACAGCACCCCGGGCAGCTGGCACTGCTGTGAGGCTCCCCACACGGGCACTTCTCCGTCAAAGATGGTGGCCGCCGTGTGACTGAAATGCATAGTAAACAGGACCACTGGAAACGAAATCCTGTCTCGGGCAGAACATGGGCAAGGCTGGGCAAGGCTGGACAAAGCTGGCAAGGCCGCCTCCCTCACCTGGGCTGAAGGTCCCGAAGACCCCCGTGAGGGCTCCACAGACTCTCTGGCTCGTGTCCCTCCCCACCACTGCCTGGATGTGCAGGACACAAAGCTGGTGAGAAAAGACAAAAGCACAAACGTTGGATGCCTTGCTCAGTCCTGGGCACGTGTCTGCGATGGGTGACGCTTCTGATCACAAACACCACAAAAGTCGGCCTGGGGAAAAACCCTTCCTTCTACCTAATAATCTCCTTCAAATATCCAGGAGGACAGCGAGGGATGTTCCCTACCTTCTGCGTCCACGCAGATCCTGAGGTCACTGCAGCCATCACCACATCCGGGCTCATGTGGACGAGCGGCTGAGAGCGTGGACGTGGAGGCCCAGGCCCACACCCTCCCCGTGAGGCTGGCAGGACTGATGGACAATGTGCCCATGCAGGGCAGGGGAGCCCCCAGCCACCAGGACCAGCCACACCCCGGAGGGTTCACCCCCGGGTGCCTTCTCCCAAAGATGAGCAGATAGTGGGGTCACGGGACCGCCCAGAAAACCAACCCCTTGCAAGGCAGAGTCCAAGCAGATAGACAACTGTTTTCAAAGCCCAAATCCACAAGCCAGACGGTAGACCACATCGTCACTCTGAGGGCAAATGTCACTTCCTTCGCAGCTGTGCCTTGGCCCCTCTGCCGGCTCTGCCCTCAAGGACAGTGGCACGCCAGGAGGAGGCCGCTGGGCCAGGTCCCACGCCCAGGTGGGAACAGGGCGCCCTCCACCTGGGCAGCAATGAATGGGGACTTCTGCCACATTCGGCACTGAAAACGTCAACACACGTCCCTCTCTCCAGTTCCCCAGCATTCCAACGGCGTCCCTGAGAGCCTGTCTGGGGAGGTTCAAGTGCGCACGCAGGGAAGCACAAGCAAGAGAAAGGAAGGAGTCAGGTGGTGAGTGACGGGGGCCGAGGGTGCCTGTCCTCTCTCCTGCACACGCGGGGCTCGTGGCCAGAGAATCTGAGAACGGCCAGCGCCGTCAGCCAAAGCGCCGCATGTCCCCCGACAGCCCACAGCTCTGGGACGCGGACAGCCCAGGCTGCAAGCTCCCCTCCTGCTGGGCCCCCAGTGCTGTGGGGTGCGGCCCATGCTCCATCACCTACGAAGGCCAATGTCAGTGAGTGCCTTGGGCACAGGGGAGGGAGAGGGGCTGGGTTCACAGGACAGGAAGCAGACACAAGAGAGTTAGGCCTATCTCTTCTCTGAAAACACCATCCTGAGGCACAAAAGCGCAAAATCCAAAACTTTACACCCTAAAGGACCATACTCAGGAAATAATCCATCTTCTCTTCTGTAAATTCCACCCACCAGTGAATTCACTGGACTCCAAGAAAAGCAGCAAGGCCGGTGGGTAACTTGGGGAGGTGTCTGTAGGAACGGGCCGGGCGCTGTGGTTCGTGATCTGAAGAGCCTTTGTCCCTCTTCTCCCTAACGCTCAGGCCCCCGGGCAGAGGGAGAGCTCCTGGGAGCACCGGCAGCCTGTGACTCTGGGGCCCCCGGGGGCTCGCGCTGCCACGCTCTTCACTTCAGATGAAGCCCCTGAGGTTCTTGTGCACCTGCATGGCAGTCGGCACAAGCCCGCTGCTTCACGGCTCCGTGAGTCCTCCTCCGGGGCCCACCCCATTCACCAGGCCCGGCATCCACCAGAGCATTAAACATTGAGTAGGTTTGGGTACTTGATGCAGGAAAAAGCAGACACGGTTCCAACTTTATAAAACACAGAGCTAAAGCCCAAGTAGACCGGAACCCTCACAGGAGACATTCTCCACATAACTCAAAGCATTTCGATGTCAGGTTCCCTGCATGGGCTGGTTTTGCTGCCTTTCCAACAGGAGTCCCAGGGTTGCCATCACAAAGGCTTCTGGGCTGGGGGAGAGGGAGGTGGTCACCCTGGAGGAGCAGAGCAGACAAGAGCCTGACTGCTGCCGACAAGAGGGTACGGAGAAGACGGTGGGGAGCTGAGGGAAGCCCCTGCCAGGCTGAGCGGTCACGTGACGCCAGAGGCCGCCCAGGCTCAGAGGCCCAGGCGCCTGCTTGAGGCCACGCAGCCCATCTGAGTCAGGCAGACCTGCAGAGCTGCTGGGCCCCAGGCCTGACTCTGCGCTCACTTCTTTCAGTCTGGAGTGCAAAGTGAGAGCACAGGAGTGGAGCAAGCAAGGGAAGGGGCAGGACAAACGGACAGTGAGGGATGCTCTGTGCTTGTGCCCCATGAGATGCTGCTCCTGGCACGGTGGCGTTCCCACGCCCAGACTGCCCCCAGGAGGGCACAGACCTGATGGAAGGGTGGGGAGGAGCACACAGCATGGAGAGAGCCAGGCTGCTCTGGCCAGTCCCAGGGAGATGGGCTGGGAGCCCAGACAGGACTGAGAAAGGAGGTACTCGGGGTGGGCAGGCCTTGGAAGTAACAGCTTTCCACAATTCTGACTGGTGAGGACCTTCGGCCACGGACGGGAAAGTGGCATTTGAGGGTTCCTTGGCAGCACGGCTACGGAAGAAGGCAGTGATGGAAGCTGGACGGGGCAGGGCGGCATCCTTCTGTCCAGAACGACTTCCCACAAGTGACTCCGAGGCCCCTGTGAACAGCTCCTAATGCACACCACACAGGCGCATGTGGACGCAGCTGCAATCACCCTCGGGGGTTGAGGCTACGTGGACCACAGGCTCCTAAAGCGGGCCTAACTTTATGTCACGGCTGCTCACACAGGTTCTCGGGCGAACCTGCTGGAGGGAGGGAAGTGGAAAACTTCTCAACATCTGTTTAGGCTGAGCGAATCGAACTGTGGGATTTTCACCCCTCAAGCTTTCAAACTGCAGGGTTTGACTTTGTCTCTTTATGTTCTACATTTCAGTTTTCCTCCAAACCTGAAAGCAAATGATCAAGCAGGAAGAGCACAGCAGGCCCCCCGCGACGCTGGGGCACATGCTCATGCAGCGCAGCCGATGGGCATGGGGTGCCCCACACGCACCTGCGTCTGCGGGCAGGGCAGAGCGCGTTCCCCACGGCACAGCCTCCCGCCTGAGGGAGTGACAATGGAGCCAGGATGAGGAAGGGTGGTGTCCGTCCTGCCAGCCCCGCCTGGCACTTGGGCAGAAGCCACCCAAGGCAGCACAACACTTTACCGTCCTTTGCCGTGCCCCATCTCAAGCCCGAAGAGCCCAGCTTCCCATCACAGGCACACAGGGAGCGGCATCTGAGAATTACCTCGGGGGCGTGGTTCCCAGGGGAGCTACTGCTTAAGGGAACTCATCACCTCGGGTGCCAACAGGGAGGTTTTCTGGCACTTTCCCAGGCTCATTAGGGGGTCATGCATGTCTCATATTTGCCTTTACCTCATCAGATGTGTTTTCTCTCACCAAAATTAAACAACAGTATAAGAAACATGCCTGGGAGGCAGCAGAAGCTGCTGGCACCAGCTAGCCTCCCATAGCTTCTGCTCCAAAATTCAAGAGGACGGTCAAGAAATCCAATAACCCCTTGACAGTGTGGGGGTCAAATATCTTTTAAGATGTGGGAATCCACAGCTAAAGCTAAACCTCACTTTTTTCTTAGTTTGGGTAAGGTCTCTCGAGTTTCTGTAGTTTCTTCAAGAATCCACATTTTTCTTTTAAAAACTGTACCTTTGTTATATAGCCTCAAACAGAAACCTGCCTGACTGGGCCACACATGCTTTAGGGGCACACATATGGAGGGCGATGGTGCCTGCATCCCATACCCGCGGAACATGCTGGAGCTCCTCCTGCGCACAGCTCCCGTCCTTAGAGCCAGCCGCCACGTTCCCCCAGGCGCAGGGGTCACAGCACTGCTGGCGGTGGTCTCTCCTGCAGCAGCACAGAGCAGAGGAGGTCCTGCCCCATAATTACGTGCTGGGGGTCCTGAGAGAGTGCTCCTGCCTTGAGGATCCCTGTCCCCTCTCCATGAGGTGGAGCTGCGCAGGGCAGCGAGGACACTCGGCTGCCATGATGAGTACACACGTGATGGACAGCAGTCCCTGAGCATGCCATCGGGTCAACAGTGTTTAATATGTGCATCCTGTTCTTTTGTTGGTAAAGATTTTATTTATTTTAGAGAGAGAGAGATAGTGACACAGATAGTGAGAGAGCATGAGCAGAGGGAGAGGCAGAGGGAGAAGCAGGCTTCCTGCAGAGCAGGGAGCCCGATGTGGGGCTCAATCCCAGGACCCTGGGATCATGACCTGAGCCGAAGGCAGATGCTTCACCGACCGAGCCACCCAGGGGTCCTGTGCACCCTGTTCTTATTCAGTCTTGTTTTCTTCCACTTTGCTCCTGGAATGATGGAGGCACTGTTCTCTAACCCCTTCACTCAATCAAGGCTGCTGAGCGTCCACACTGTGCAGAGCCGAGTGAGCTCTGCTTCCAGTGCTGGAAGCCAACTCCCAACACGTGGGGTACCATGTCTCTCTTCCATAATAAACACACATTGTTTTTATAATCAGAGGGAAAAGTCTGTTACTTCAGAAAAATGACAATGATTCACAAATGAGTTCCTTAAATGTCTCTCAAGTCCCCTATAACCCAGACACCTGGCTCAGGTGGCTGTATGATCCAGGGGCATTTCCCACTCCCCTCAAACTCCGACATCTCTCCCCAGCTAACTGAGCCGATGATGTGCCTTCCACAGGACTCTGGCTCAGCCACCGTGCCGGCACCCCAAGTCCCCAGCCGGGAAGAAGAAGGACGGCCTCCAGGAAGGGGTAACAGGTGTCCATAACCGTGTTACTCCACTTCTTCAAGAAACAGAGGAATGGGGCGCTAACCAGGCGTCACGGTAACAAGAGCGGTTCTACGTGACGGGTGGGCAAAACGGCTGCATGGTTTCTCGTTTATGATGCAACTATTTTACAATTACAGATTTGAAAACAAGGAAAGCCTAGTTTACATAGAAGAAGTTACGGGGGGGTTGAGAAATCAGAATTAACCCAAACTAAATAGCATTTTGGCTTTTTTCTTCTATAATACAGACTTTTCTACCATGAGACATCATTCTTATATGAATTACTCCACGTCTCAATTCAAGACGGCACACAGATAACGGAGAGGACTACTGCTTTCTCTCTGATGTCAGCCTGCATAAGGACCGACCGCACGTAAAGAGAACCAGTATCAGATGGCGCCATTCACAAGCAGAACGGCCCAGCAGTGAGACTAGACCAACAGTGCAGAGGGCCGTCTGCGCCACTCCCCACTCAGAGTACGAGTTCCCATGTGAAGGCTGGAGTCATTCCTGCAAATCACATACACGTATGGGTTTGTTTTCATACTGCCGAGCGTCATGAGGGTGCTCAAGGTCAAACTCAATTGTGAGAAAATCTCCCGGGGCAAACTGGCATTGACAGAAAAGTACGTCGAAGAACGTATCTACTCCTGTATCGTGACAATGTGGCTGTAAAGAAGTTTTCACATTAAGTTTCAAGTTCTATTTTCTTGTAGGATGTAGTTTCCAGTGGGGTGAAATGACCAAGCACGGAGTGGTGAAGAAGGCCCCTCACTGAAGCAGCCCTCGACGTGCAAGCTCTGTGACCAACGTCACACCTACCAGCACGCACGCGCCTCCTTCCTTGCCGGCTGCCCATGGGCGTGGGCAGTGCAGATGCTGACTGCAGGTGAGGCCGGAAACGCAGTATTATCCAACTCTGACCAATGGGGATCTGGCGACCAGGAAATTAAATGACTTGCTTCAATGCCATAGAGGCACGCTCCCCAAGACACCACTTCTCAAGTTGGGGGGGGCCCCCTCAAAGAAGAGGCCCATCAGGACCATCCCAAGATCCTGAACCAGCTCTGTCACAGTTAAGTCACATGCCGTTGTCAGTGTGTCTCTCAACGGGACATGAAGAGATGACATCTGTCCAGGAACTACTAAAATCAGACACATATATGTGATCCTCTTAAGAATCCTGCAGAGAAGGCATTACTATCCCCATCCACAAAATGAATGATCAGCCTAATGAGGTCAGACCTCAGTACAAATCTCAAGTCCACAGGCTGTCTCACACTAAGCTAGGGGGAGTCCTTTATCAGGTCTCAACAGGCCGTGTGTCCTTCCCAAGCCAGAAAATTAATCTGGAGCCCACCTCTTTCTGGTCCACTTGGAAACAGCACATACTTCCATGGCCTGTGGGGCTGTCTGGAAAGTCTCTTCCTCTGCCCCACACCTGGGGGAGCACTAGGAACCTGCCTTAATATGCCCAACCACACAAGGATTCCGTGTTTAAACAACAGTAACACTGGCGAAGTGAACTCAAGAGGAAGTGAAAATGGGCACGGTTTACTTTACATGGGCTGAAATTAAAACCTGAGTGTCTCACAGGCGATTCTGAAGCCTCCTTCCCTGAACCTGGGGTCAAAGTCAAGGCGTGCGGAAGGAGGGTGGAGAAGAGGCATGAAAACAGAAGACAGAGTGCGCTGTGAGCACCTGGGGGGCGGCCAGGCGAGCGCCGGCCCCAGGGACACGGAGTGCCAGAGCGCCATCCAGGGGCCTTTGCAGAGAAGTAACAGGAGCTTCGTGTGTGGGGAGACGCCAGGACAGAGGCTTGGCAGACGGCAGAGAATCATTGTGCAAAGAAGGATTTCCCTTCCTCGACACTTCCAGCCTCTGTTTCAGGGGACCGGGGAAGGCGAGGCAATGGGTCGGTCTGATGGGGGCCAGGCCCGCCACCTACCCATCCCGGCCAGTGCTTGCAGAGAGGGCAGGCAGGATGGCACCCAGGAAGGCTGGGGTCCAGGAGATGCCGCAGAGCCAAGACCACCGAGACAGAGGCCTCGGTGCGTGGTGAAGGCAAGGGTCCAGCAGTGTGGTCTTGAAACGTGGGCTTGGGACTCTATGGTGCACTCACACCCAGGCCTTCAGGGGCTACACTTTCCTCTCAATAAGGCCGAGCGGCCTACACGGGACAAACAGTGCCCAGGCTGTGAGCTGACATCCTGGAGGACACTAGATGGGGGCCAGGGGGAAGTGTTTTACAGAAAAAGAAAAAAAAAATGTTTCCACGGCCATCTAGATTTGGAAAACGTTGCTTAAAGCATGCTACTTAGAAAGATCGCATATGGAATGAAAAACATAATCACAGCCGATGTTCTTTTGCTAATAAAAAAAAAAAGGAAAAGGCGCCGGGGAGAAAAGGTCACTGACAGGCCTCGGCCATGAGAAGCCTGGGCCGAGGCGAAGCTATTACCTGCCCGCAGGCCCGGGGCTACCAGCAGCCCGACCACGCTAGGCAGGGAACATCTGGCCCCAGCTCAAGCTCAGAGCTTTTCCCCACAGATCCTCCTATGGATCACATCTGGGGTTACATCTCAAATGAGCAGTTGGCACCTTTGGGAAGAACACACCCTCCGGAGCTCAAGACAGAAAAGAACCCCATTTCTCTGCCTCTTTAGGAGCATCAAGCCGATGTCCGATTCACTTCCACGACGGACAGCCTATTTCACCCCAGGAGCAGAGCACAGGGGTCAGAGGATCTGATGGCCCACACTGCTCCCCCAAGACATCCCCAGTGCGGTGGGGCCCCCAAACAGCCCTTCGGGTGAGCCCAAGCCCCCGAGGCCGGGCATGCTGACTTACCTGTGCTGGGCATGTGGTTCACGCGGGCAGGGTTCAGCAGCTCCACGGGCTGGTCTCGGCCAGAAAGTCCATCTGGAGGACAGAGAAAGCACCAGGCTTCAGAAAGCGCTCTCATTTCAGTGCAAATACTTCATACTCAAGAGTCTGTAAGGAGACTCCTTGCGAACAATGCAAATGCATGTGTCCTTCTTACTTTTAAAGGAGAACAGGTTTGATGCCATCACACATTATTTTTATTTGCTGAATCAGAAAATGAAAACCCCCTTGTAGAACAACCAAAATAGTCCCCAAGTGAAAGATGGCCAACAGCAATTCTGGGCCTATGGACATCTATCTGGCTTGGCTGTTCAGGCTCACTTCTGTTTAGCGGCCACATTATACCTACTTGTGTTTGTCAGAGTGGCTTTTCTGCAGAGACCACAAGCAGTAAGAGAAGCAAAAAACAAGAGCCACTCCTCCTCTTCCCAGATGCTGACAAACTGCCTGGGGTGTTAACAGAAACAGCCCTGGGAGGCCCAGCCGAAAACAGCTGTGCGGGTGCCTGGGGGGCGCTCAAGGAAACGAAGACACCCAAACACGCTCTCAGAAGAATACTTGGCCAGGTACTCACATTGTAAAGAATCATTTCTTTAAATGCACTTTCTGCCTGGATTCAGGCCCTGTTTCTATCTCTCCAGGCTGAGTGCAAAGATGGAGCTGGAAGCCAGCCACCACCTAAACCCGGAGCAGGCTGCTTTTAGACTGCCTGAGATTTTCCATATTCTCTCAGATAGAAAAGAAAGAAAACTCTGGCAAAACTTCCAGGAATCACACTTTTGGTTTAAAATTAGCTCCTGACAAGTGGTGTAAACCGGCCTGCAGTGACAGGCACGTCATGAGGACGCTGACGTGGCGGTCACTCTCATGACTGACTGAAGGAGAAAGCGCCGGTTTCAGAGAGTGGCCACGAGCTCCCCGAGGCCGAATTTCAAATCACAAAGCAAATAACATCAGATCTATGGACTGTACCAGAACCTCACTTTTCACCCAAAATGGGTAACCACTTGCACACCCTTCACATACAGTTTTACACAACCCCCGTGTGTCTCTGAAAATGTTCACAATCCAAGGACAAAAAGCAACACCCGGAGGAGATCCAAACGTGTGCTCTTGAGATCTGAAGACCCCCAAGGAAATGAGGGAAAGGCGTGGGAGGCCTTCTCAGGGGAATCCACCACGGGGCATCTGAGACTCCTCTCCCCAAACCAGTCACGAATCCCATCAGTTACTAGCCATCACCAGGCACCTCTGGGGCTCAGGCAGTCCAGGCTGTGTGAGCGAGGAGGACCGGCCGGCCGGGTAACACCTTGGAAGCGAACACCAGGCCCAAACACTCACCCTGACCACGTGCACAAGGGCTTCTCCCATGGACCAGGACCACCCCCGACAGCCCAGGTGCCGATCCATAAGCCTATCGCTAAGCCATTGGAGCCCCTGCACTGCCACGGAGAGAGACCTTGAGGTTGTAATAGAAAAGCACTTTGGGACCTTTTTTCCTGAAAATAAATAAGTGAAATTCATTTTGTTTATAAATAAAGTTAAAATTTCATTTTCAAAAATACAAAATTCATAAAAGTATATTTTCTAAAAAATTTGAATCCCACTGTAAATACTTTCAGAAGGCCCCTCTGAGAATCCTAATCTAGCTGCTATTTTTCAGTGGGCAAGGGTCAGGAGCAAGGTGTTTGGAAAACCATCCCATTCGGGGCTCTGCAACTAGGTTCAGAGGAGGACCTCAGCTTCCAGCTGAGCGAAGCCTCCAGAACCAGACACCGTTTAGAAACCAAGAAGCCAGCAAGGTTTCCTGAGGAAACTCCGAATTCCGGGAGCAGTCAGTGACCGCACCAGGCCAGCATCCCAGCTTATATAAAGACCTTCCCTCGAGTTTGGGATGGAGCTGTGTTATGTCTGCCCCAAGCCCCGAAGGTCTAATTACTCCAAAACCAAATGCATAAATGATGCATCATAACACGTTACTCTTATCCACACTAAAGTGGGAAGATGCATCAAATCTCAGTGCAATCAATTCAGAGTATAAGTTAAAAGATGTGTGGTTATGTGTATGCAAAAGTATCGCCTGTGCGTTTTAAATCAAGGTATGGCTTTGCTGAGTCAGCTCCTGCACAGAATGTCTGGACGCTAGACTGGGGTATGCCTCAGTGAATGGCCAGCACACAGGTACGCGCTCACTGACGTACCGGAACACGCTGCCGTGTGACGGGGGCACACTCTGCTCCGTGGGCTGGAAATGCTGGGGCCTGGGGCCTGAAGCGTGGGGGAGGGCACGGCCTATGGCTATGATGTGTGTCCGTGTCTTTCTTCCCCCGCTGAATTCACAGGGTCTTCTGTGGAACCCACTGAGAAGATCAAGCAGGCACCGGACACATGGGCCACGACAACCCGGGAGAGGTCGTGAGGCACATGGAGGAGCCCCATGCGGCCGCCCCCCCAGGACAGGGGACCCCCCCGCTGCCCCACCCCAAAGAGCTCGGCCAGCCCACGCTCGCACAATGTGGAGACTGAAGCAATTTCTGTGACAACTGCCACATCATCCGTAATACAGAAAACCAAAACCTCACTAAATGAAAAGGTTCAACACCTTCCCTGATGTACATAATTAAAGAGGATCTGCACGTTAATGCTGCACAAAAATGTATGTTTCTTGGACCAATAAAGATACTACATGAAAAATCCACACACAGGTTACCTAACGAGATGGGGAGGGGAGGGGAGGGCAGGAGTGGGGGCAGGGAGGGGGGAGGGCAGGAGGGAGGCGGGGAGGAAGGGAGGGGAGGGGAGGGGAAGAGAGCACAGAGGAGGGAGAGGAGAGAAGAGACAGGAGGAGGGCAGGGGAGAGGAGGGAAGGGAAGAGGAGAGGAGGGGAGGGGAGGGGAGAGAGCAGGGGAAGGGAGGGGAGGACTGGGAGAGGCGCCTGTCCCCCCTCACACGCTACATTCCTACCTGGTGGGGGCCAGAGAGCAGCTCATTCAAGTGAAATCTGCCCTTCCCTGAGGGTCTGTGACACTGAGCACCCCCCCCCCCCCCCCCCCCCCCCCCCCCCGGCCACGCACTTACTGCCCGCCTTCCCTGAGGGTCTGTGACACTGGGCACCACCCCCCCCCACCCCCCCCACCCCCCCGGCCACAGACTTACTGGCTGTTCTGAATTCAAGTCTTAGGCCCCTTTTTAAAAAATTAGGTTGTCTTTTTTCTCCTGATTCAGGGGAATTCTTTACAAATTCTGACCATGGATTCTCTGGCATCTACATGGGCCAGACACCATCCCGGAGATGGCCTTTCTTGACGGCCCCATCCATCAATCCTTTTATAGCTCCTGCTTCTCGTGTCAGGTTGAAAAGTCTTCCCTACCTGGAGGCTGCAATGTTTTACGGCACTGTCACCTGCAGGTCCTGTGGCCTTCCCCCTCAGCTGTCTCTCAGCTCTCTGCTCTTGACTCTTGTACACCGTGTGAGGTGGGGGTCTTTGGTCTTTTTCAGTGACAACAGCCAAATGTCTCATCAATATTCTTAAGCCATCTTACTATCAGCAAGCAAGACTTTCAGCTGGTCAGCACACGAGTTCTGTCAGACATCAAATCTCTGTCCTATTGGCCAATTTGTTTAGACCTGTGCAAATAATCACACTAACTGGTCATTTTACAATAACTCTTAATATCCAGCAAGGCAAGAGTCCCTATTTTCTCCTTTAGAACCATCTTGGGTGATGTGGGTCCTTTACCATATAAATTCTAGAATCAGCTTGTCTTCCAAAAGACAGAAAGACAAGATGAAGAAGAAAGGAGGGGAGGGGAAGAGGGGGAGGGGCGGGGAGGGGGCTCACTACCTCTCGGGGACCATGTAGGTACTTAGAATTGGGAGAACAGAATCTTAGCAAGATTACACCTTCTAATCCGTGAACATGGAATATCACTTCACTTGATTTCTATCGAAGATGCTTTAGAATTCTGAGTGCAGAGGTATTAAACATCTTTAGATTTCTTCCTAGGCGTTTGGTATTTGAAGTAACATATTCTATACAGTACCGTAGATTTAAATCACCGCATGTGGGTTTTTCATCCCAGCACCTCACCGAACTCATTCATTCGATCCTTTATCTGAAGTGGATTTTCCACCTGCAGGATCATGTGTCTGTGACAGCGACAGTTTGCTCCTCCTTTTACTTTTTTCTGGCCTTAGCCTGTTGGCTAGGACAGACGCTGCATCTGCACAGAAACACCGAGACACACCCGCGCTGCTTCTGATCTCACCCCTTCCTCCTCCTTGCACTTCCCTGGGTGTGCGTGCAAGCCCCCCTTCCTCCTCCTTGCACTTCCCTGGGTGTGCGTGCAAGCCTCCCAAACCCAGGGCTCTCAGCGACACGAGTATGAATGCCAGGAAACTCTCACGAAGGTAAAATAATGTGATAAAATACATCCTAAACTGTGCTTAGGGTGGCTCGTCTGGTGTAGGTAGGAAAGCGCCACGGCAGGGCAGGGTGAGGGGGCACTGTGCTGCCTCCCAGCTCCTGGAGGGCAGTGGCCCCTAATCTTCGGGCACAGCTGGTTTTCAGACACTCGGTAGTGGGGTCCGAGGCCTCTGGCAGTAGTAATACTGCCAAGTCTTCATTCCAGCCAATTTTCCTACCCATTTTTACTTTTTCATACAAACTTATTTTAGAACAGTTGTGGATTTACAGAAAAATTAAAAATAGCAGAGTGTTCTCATATACCCGCTTCCCCCGTGATGGACATCTTCCACGAGGATGGCGTGTCTAGATGTGATTAACTGAAGCCCCCCGCGTATTCCAGGTTCCAGCCCCCCACCCAGGATGTCACATGACCCCAAGGTGTCCCATCTCCTTAGGCTCCTGCTGCTGTTCTTAATGACAGTGACAACGTGGGGGAGCGCGGGTCAGGCACTCTGCTGAACGTCCCTCCCTAGGCTGGGACTAGTCGGATGTTCTCCCCGTGACTGGACTGGGCTGCATGTTCCTATCGTGTGACATTGCACACTACCAACGGGACGCATCGCTGGGGTCGTTGGCATCGGTCACCTGGCCAGCGTGTGTCTGTCAGGCCTCCCCACTGTAAAGGTGCTTGTTTGATTTCCTGTCTACACAACATTCTCTGAAATGAAGCCACTCTCTGTAGCCCGCACTGCCGACAATGATATCAGCTACCCTTCCGCATCCACTTCCCAGGATCCGGGTGAGGGACACGCTCCTGGGGACGCGGCGTGGAGCACCAGACATGGAAGGCAGCCCAGCCTCTGGGTCCCCATGGAGAAGGCAGGAGTGAAGTGCGCGGGGCTGGGCTGAACCAAGGCCGCTGCGGGCACCACCAGCTTGGCTCAAAGCCTGTTCTGCCTGCACCCAAGGCATGACCCCGCGCTCCTCCATCTCATTTCTCAGACCCGGGGCGCATCTCTGAGGCAGGAATAGCAACAGGCCCGCCCTGGCGATGTGCTGAGAATTAATTCTGTGTCTCAGGGGCTACCCTGGGCCTGGTGAGCAGTCAGCAGATTTTCTAGCAGTGAGAATGACAGTATTCCTTTCCTTTCCTCTGTCCGCTCCCATCATCTAATCCGGTGTGAACTCAAATCTAACAGGGAACATGCTAGAATGTGTGCCAGGGAAGGGGTTCTTCCCTCAAAAATGCCTGAGCTCCAGTGTGAGTTTTGGCTTTTGCTCTGCTGCTGGATCCGCTATTGCTCCCACGCACGCTGCGATGAGCAGGAGGCTCTGGGGGGCAAGGCAGCACTGCTTCCTGGGTGCAGGCCGGGCATGCTGCCTCGAGTTGGAGCGGCCGCGACACGCTGTGCTCTGAATGGGGACCGCAGCCCGAGGAGGCAGCCGGTGCTCTTCCTGCCCTCTCGAATCTGGAAGCAGGTGCGCCTCGAGGACAGACTGGTGCCGTAGGGGTAGAAGGTGGCTTGCCCCAGGATAAGGGCACCAAATGAAGGCCCGGGGACTGATGCTGAACGATAGAAACCCAGGTTTCCATAAAAATTAACTTACTGAGAAAAGTCACATCCCTGCAGCAGGGACACTTGTGTTGGGGGTGTGTGTGTGTGTGTGGGTGGGTGTGTGTGTGTGTGTGTGTGTGTGTGTGTGTGTGTGTGTGTGTGTGTGTGTGTGTGTACTGGTATGAAACTCAATGCAGGAAAAAAGCTTTGAAGAAACAGGTAAGCCTTTGTATGAGAGACCAAAACTTAGGAGGGTCTCTTGCCTGGTGAAGGATGGCTTGCCTTGTGCCCAGAGTGAAGATGGAAGGAAATCCCGCTCTGCATGGAGGCCTGGCAGCAAGGAAGACAACTTCTGGCCTCCAGCACACAACATTGCAGGAGAGGCTCGCCCCCCTGAACGCTGCCCCCGTCTCCCGGGGCTTGTGGTAGGGTGCACAACTACGCACCGGCCCTCACATACTGTGTAAGTCAGGGTGGGATCTCTGGGGTCTGGATTCAGTGGCCAATGTGCCTTCCTACAGTGTTGACATGAAGCAACCATTTCCCTGCACCAACCTGAGTGAGCTGCACAATTACCACACTGGACACTGGACCCCCTTGTTCATTTAAATTATAAAAGGGGGCTCACTACAGGGAAAGGTCCCACCTCAGGTGCGGAAATGATGCTTGAGGGCAGCAAAATACTCAAACTCTCCCTAGGCCCTCCGCCTGACCTGAGCCACCCCAGTAGGGCCTCCAACCTCCACCCCAGGAAAACTCGGCCCGCCAGCCTCCCTCCTCCTTTGCTGAGTGTCCTGCCCTCCTCTGGGAACCTCCTGCCCTCCCTCCACAGACCACATCCAGCAGTGCCTGCGTCCAGGGCAGCCGGCACCACTCAGATGCCCCACAAACTCAGGGAGACCCAACAGGCAGTCCCCGGTGAGTCCTGCTGACAGCCCCCAGCAGCCCGGCCCACCATGCATGGTCCTGAAAACTACCAAAGGTCTGCAATAAAGCTTGTGTCTGCCCATTAATGTGAATTAAACTTTAATGCGTTAAATCTTGTGGATTCCTGACGCATGTCCAACATTAGTTTATGTGTATTTATCAGAAAACAATGAAGATGGAAGATGCAGTCTTTCTCCTTAGCAATATCTCTTCCTTTAGGAAGATTGGGCAGACCTTTAAAACATCAAGGCTCATCTATGAAGTATTCTCCTCCTTCACCTAAAAATGAAAACTAGGTCCAGCTCCCAGTTTATAGGAAATAGGAGCTGAAAGGAACGTGCTGAAAAGACACCAAGAGGCTAAGACCAGTGAGGTGTGGGATGAGAATACACCCCGCCCGGACAGTGACCAGCTCCTTCCAGGGGCTGGGCGGCCTCAGCTTCTATTCTAGACACGTCATCAATCCCAGCATCCGGATCTGAACAAAGTACTGTGAAAAGGTATTTTCTGAGACCACTGGTGAACCCTAAACCCTGACATGATGTTTGGGAATTCATTTTGTTGAGTGTGATAACGGGATTCTATTTGTTAGAAATACATACTGTAGTATTTATGGGAAAATGCTATGGTATCCAGGATTTGTTTTAAATTCTCCAGAAAATGAGGGTTGGGGAGGGGGCTGATAAGGTGGGGATGGTCTAAAAACACAGGGTTTCGAAGGCTGGAGAGAGGCATGGGGGCTCCCTACACATTAAGGTCTTTTTTCATCTGTGTGTGAATTTTTTCACGGTATTTTCAAGAGACGCCAAGAATAAAAATAAGCCCTCACTTTGTATTTAATAGCATTTGCCCTTGCTTAACTCCTGCTAGGTCATCACCTAACCAGCTTTCTCGCTAAAATTCCTGACAATCTTCTGTTATTACTAACCCTGAGCTGTGCAAACAAGAGCAAGCAAACCCTCCTGGCTCACACCCAACTCAACACACAGGTCGTGGGCATCTGAGATGGGGCACCCGAGGGGATGCCGAATGCGGCACCCAGGGCCCGGGGCGCATGCCCTCCCCCATGGGGCCCCTGTGGCACAGGCTGTGGCCTCCCTGGGAGTCACGCTCTGCTTCTCTACATGCCCAGCCCGGTGACCTCCCTGACACCCAGGGCTGAGTCAGGGAAGACGAGACCAAACGTCCCCTTTGCTTCGGCCCAGGCGCCAGACAGCTCGAGGAAAGGCTGACGCGACGTGAACGGGACGAGCCACAGAGGGAAGAGTCACAGCCTGCTACTCAGGAGTTTTCCTTGAGAGAATTCAGAAGTGGAAACACACCACCCCGCCAGTCCCACTGGGGACAGGGTCCACACAGCCAAAAAACTCTGGTAACAGGAGAGAGTGCAGGGCGAGCTCTAACCCCAGGCCCGGGGGTCTGGAAGGGAATGAGGGCAGCACGTCCACGCCCCTAAGGGAGCTGCCGATGGCAGAGTGGAGTCTGTCGCCACGTCCCCATGGGTCCGGCTCAAGCCCAGAGCTGGACAACACTGACCGCGCAAGGGACAGAGCGGGACGGGGCATGAGCACACGAGGGCAGCTCTGTGGCTGGCACCAAGGGCAGGCCGCCGTGGTGCTTGAAGCCAGACCAGGCCCGGCTCCCCTCTCTGGGTGGGGGCCGGGCTTCCTGGACGGCCATTCCCATCCGGTCTCGGGCCGGCTGGTCTGGCCACACTCCGACCCCCTGAAGGCAGCAGCCCACCCCGGACAGCTCTCCACCGCTCCCCCGCCCTGTGGCCCAGCCCCACTCGAGCGGCCAGAAGTGATTTAGGAAATCAGGAGAGAATGTCCTCGCCCGCCTTTGAAAACAGATCTGTCTTGGCTCCCGCGAGGATGTCCATCTGCCCTGTGGGGAGGACATAATTGGTGAGTCATTCCAAAGCTGTTTTGAAGAGCGCTGGAGGCGTGGGGGGTGGGGGGGAGAGCTCGCATGTAAGTGTGCAGCCTTCCCAGAGTCTGTACGAGAAATAACAGAAGCCACGGGGAGCACTGCACAGGGACACGGTGAAGCCGCGCGTCCTGATGAGTCACGCACGAGTTTTCTAGATGGGGTCCCTTACTAATTAAATTAGTAAGGACACAACGCGGTTATTGGCAGAGACGGAAAACCAGCCCCTCTATCTGCCTGCAGACAAGCACACTTTCTCCAACTGCACGTGTGTGGAAGCCCAGAGGCGAACCTTTTCTAGTTAAGCCCACCGCAGGTGTTTTTCTGCAGGTGGCCTATTTTCTGAACTAACAGGAGGCCGGGTCCCACAGGTCACATGGCCCCGTGGCATTCAGAGTCAGACCCGGCTTCCACCCCTTGTATGGCCTCCTCAGTAATCATGTTATTTAAACTCGGACTCAGTTTCCCCATCTATACACCACTACAAGAAGTAACTAAAATAATACGTGTAAAGAACGGGGCACTTCACCTGCCCTTCTGTGACGTGAACGCGCAGTCCCGTGTATGCACGGGACAGACGTCGCAGCCCATGCCAAGGCATCCGACTGGGGCAAGAGCATCTCCTGAAAATGAGTCGGCAGCTAAAACCACTGGGTGGATAAGCCATTCTCCCAGAGCACTTTGCATGCTGCCGGGCATTAAGAATTAGCTGAAAGGTGTTTGTGGTTAAATGACAGGAAGCCAGGAAATAGGTACATATTCATAAGCAGCTCACGAGAAATGACTCACGAGTTCCTAACAATAAACTGAAAATGGCCAACTGGAGAAAGTCCGCTCAGGCACGTGAACCGTGCGGCTGGGCTGCAGCTACGGAGGAACACGGCCCAGGAGACCCAGGCAAGATGGGAAATGGAGCCCCAGGCCCCTGCTCGCCCTGCCCCAGCCGTACTGGCTTCTAAAAGCCTCTCTTGTTCTTTGCACAGAAAAAGGGTCCTCTGCCCTTCTTCCTTCCATGCAACATTTCAGAAGCAACCGAGCACGCGGCAGATGCCAGGAATGCTCTACACCCCAGGCCCTGGAGGGAGGGACCACTTGGCCCGGGGGGGGCCTCACCCAGCAAACGCTTGTGGAGCCTGTGCTGCAGGCTTTCTCCCCTAGCACTGTGTGGGGCAGTATTTGCTTCAACTCTTCAAAAGTGTATCTCCTTTTTCTCAGTTCTTGTTCTTGCCAGTTAGTAATACTAACAGTAGAGTTTGCAGTCTTGATTGGAAGCCACGGTGCACTCATTCCCGGCACTCACTAGGGGTCAGGCACTGGTGGGCAGGCTGCGTTCCCATGACCTGCTTCGGTCCTCAGCAGGGAAACAGCATAAACACTTCTCTGTCCCCACTGTGGAGATGAAGACACTAGGAGGGAGACATGACAAAGGCCACCCTGATGAAGGTGGGAAGCAAGTCTGCCGCCCTCTCTCTCCCCACTCGGCCACTCAAGCCACAGCGTCCGCACGTCACCATTCGCCCACGTGTCAAACAGACTGCACTGAGCTGGTTATTGGGCAACCGTCCTAACCCTGGGGATACAGTCTCCAACAATATCAAGTCCCAGTACCCCAGCCTTCCACTCGTGAAGAAGAAAATGACACGCACAAGCAGATGGTGTGGTATCATGTGCCGGAAACAAAATCCACATGGAAAGAACGTGATTGGAGATTATTTCTTAGATACAGTGATCCAAGAGGGGCTTGTGATAGGGTGACCCCTGAGTGATATTACAAGAGGGAGCCATGTCCACTATCTCCCCCGAGGCAAGGGAACAGCGAGTGCAAAGGCCCTGAGGTGAAACAAGCTGGGTGGGTTCCACTGAGCAGGAGCCAAGTGACTGGGGCAAAGTTAGAGGGGCCAGGCCACAGGTCCCAAAAGTCACCTCGAGACTCAAGTTCTAACTTCTGTCCTCAGGGCCCATTTCAGCTGCCACGTAGAACAGTAAAGCAGCGCTGGGGCCCCTGAGGAGGGAGCGTGGAGGTGGCAAGAAGAGCCCAGGAGGCTGTTTCTAAGATCCAAGGCTAGAGAGGCTGGTGGGCATGCAGCGGGAAACGTGGTCGGACTTGAGCTATATTTTGCAAGTTAACCCACCAGGACTTCAGGGGACCAGACGCAGGTGTTAGGAGACAAAGCACCTCCCTGAGAAAGGAGACAAAGCGAAGAGGGGGCGGGTGGGCAGGCGGGGTCATGCCTGCTGGGAGGGAAGGTCCCAGCACAGACTGCACTGGGCTGAACTCTGAGAGACCTACTGGTCATTCCGAAGAGCAAAGAGAACTTCTAAACCACCTCTGATCGTGACTTTCAGGGGGGAGGGGGTACCAAACTGTTCAGGATTTGTGTCAGTGGGTCAAAATGCCACTTGATGTTTTAGTTTAGCATATGGAGCTCAAGTAGCTGGTTTATAAGCCCTAATGCTGCTCTCCACCCAACTCCCGCCATCCAGACACCTAGCCTCTTGGGTGGGGCTTCTGGAATATGCGCTAATCTCTTCTACAGAGGGAACTTTGTACAGAAATGATACTCGCTCCATGCAGGGATCTTGGGTCGGGAAAGAAAGGACATAAAGTACATTTAAGTGGTGAAAACAGGTTTCATCTTTCTAGCTGACTGCTTCATACTGGTGTTCATGTCTCTCCCCCACAAAAATTTAGTTTGTCCTCACTGGAACGATGATCCAAGTGGAAGGTCTCTGTCTCAGAGTGCAGCCCCACATGCAGGACCAGACCGTGGCCGCCCCGCTGCCAGGGGGAGGGGAGCCTCTTCCACAAAGGCAGCCGCACTGGTGGCACCTGTCACATCTTCCAGTTGCTACATGTTTCCCGCTGTGCTGCAGAGATGTCCTCTGGTTACATCAAACGCCCTGGTTTCATTTCATTCATCTCTCTGGAGCCAAGTGCTCCAGACTGGGCACTGCGGGGGGTGGGAGGGCAAGTCCTAAAACCCTTCACCCTCAGTACCCACGTCTCCAACCTTGGACATGCACCCGGAGAGCCCAGAGCCCCTGCTGAAAGCAGCTGAGGTGACAAGAAACTCCTGTCAGTGTGACCCAAACACCTGCCCTCCCCGGCAGCTCAGCGAGGGCAGCTCCATGTCTCTGGCTCCTCGAGCTCATCTTGGTGCTGCTTGGTGGCTGCCACAAGCTCCAATCTCCCTCCAGCAGCTCGTCTTGGGGCTGGAGCAGTGGGTACAGAATCAGAAAACTGTCCCAAATTGCAGTCAGGGGTGTGGAAGCATCCAGAAGGTCCCCACTATCAGCCATGACACGTCACACCCGGCTCTCCTGACATCTCAACCTCTCCCGCAGAAGCAGCCATCCTCTACCCACCTGCCAGCCACCCGGATGGGAAGGGTCATTTTCAGGAGCCTGACACTGGACCGTCATGTTCCGGGGCCCTGCTGCCAGAGGTGTCAGCAGGAGGGGGACAATGGAGGACTGTGTCATGAATTAGGCCAGCACCTGGAGCTTGGAAAGGCCTTAAGCACCTGGTCCTTCCAGAGCCTGGAGCTCAGAGCGCCAGCAGTGAGCCAGCCTGCGGCACTAGGGCTGGGAGACCGGGGAGCCAGGGGGCTAGGGGTCTGTGGGGGTGGGGGGCTAGGGGTCTGGGGGGCTGTGGGGCTGAGGGGCTGAAGGGTTGGGGGGCTGAGGGGCTTGAGGGGCTGGGAGGCTGCAGGGCTACAGGGCTGAGGGGCCGGGAGGCAGGGAAGCTGGGAAGCTGGGGGGCTGGGGGCTGGGAGCTGGGGGGCTGGGGGCCTAGGTGGTTGGGGGACTGAGGGGCTGCAGGGTTGAGAGGCTGAGGACCTGGGGAGCCAGGGAGCTGGCGATCTATGGAGTGGTTTCTGTGAATAAGCTTAAACCATTTCAGTTAAGTTTTATTTTCTCCAAGTTTTGTACTACCTAATAAGATAGAACACACTGTTGTAAACACTGTATCTTCTAAAATATTTAAAACATAATTTTATGACAGGGGGACACACAAATCACAGCACCCGAATGCCAAGCGGTCCCAGTATTTCAGCTGCTGTGCAGACCCCTGGCCCCCGGCGGCCCCATGTACGGCTAAGGCCAGCCGGTACCCCCCGGCACTTCCTCCTGCTGCACACTCTCACTCGGGCCTCCTCACACCCATCACACAAGACCACTAGTCACTCAAGGTCTGTGCCTGTTTTCAGGATAATTCGGTCATTAGTATTTCATTCAAGGAGATAAGAGCACACCCCTTGTTCCAACAAAGCTGGCTTCCCTGAGCTCTCTGCAAAGCTGGTCTACAATCTGTAGAAATCTGTATTGCCTTTCTGTTATATGCAATACGGATATACTCTATGAATCACTACTTCCCCCAAATCAAGACTGACTAAACCTTATCATCATTCCTTTTATATCTGTTTCCATACAACACAAACTTTAGTTTCTAAAAATACAGTGATCACACTGTATCGGGTTCTATTTTAATCTTCTAAAAATAGAGCTCCCGGGGGAGTAGCAGTTTGCTGTTCGACATTCAGTGACAGGGCATGGATTTTTGTCCTTTCACTTTTTGGCCTGTGGTCTCCGCGTAACGACTGAGGAGTCAGGACTGCAGTGGGTGGCACCCAGGTTCTGGCCGTGAACACAAAGCCCGGGCGCCTGGCACCAACAGCCAGATCCTCTCCTATGGGCCCCTGAGCACAGAAACAACCTGGCCAGTGTGGGCCCCATTGTCCACATCTGTAAAATGGGTGCGATGACACTCACAAGACCAGGAGGACAGATTTGGCTCCCTGTGTAACAAAGCTGCGGCGTAGGCCCTCCGACCTTCACGGCCCTTCTTAAGGTTGGTTATTTCCCGGGTGTCTACAGTAATTAAAGCGGAAAATTAAAAGGCACAAGAGAAAGCGCAGAACAGTAAGGAAGCTTTGCCTGCAAGAGCTCTGAGGTCCTATAGAAGCCCCTCTCGAGGACGGGCCCACAGGTCTGTGCCCACCCCCCTTCCCCGTTTTCCTGCAAGCGCGGGTGCCGCCCCATGCCACGCTGGAAAGCAGCTCACTATTTCTAAACAGCCAGTAAATTAAACATGGCTTTTTAAACAACCTTCCCAAACTTTGAAAGCTTCATTGTCCTAAGAACAGAAATAATAGGGAGACTGGGCGGCTCAGTCGGTGAAGCGTCTGCCTTGGGCTCAGGTCTTGATCCCACGGTCCTGAGATCGAGCCCCACATGGGGCTCCCTGGTCAGTGGGGAGTCTGCTTCTCCCTCTGACCCTTCCCCCTCTCGTGCTCTCTCTCACTCTCAAATAAATAAAATCTTTTTAAAAATTTTTTTAAAAAGAACAGAAATTATATCCAAATTTTTAGACTATAATCCCTTATCTTCTATGTTTTAAAACTGAGTAATGTTCGAGTTAAGGAAAAAAGTAGAAATACAATCATTTCTCTCCTCCCTCCTCCCACATATATGTGCACACTCTTATCATCCAGACCCTTACGGTCCACTCTTACTTGTTCTCTAAGAGAAAACCAACAGTTTTCACTTGCCCGTGGTCTCATGAGGAGCCCGTTGACCTAGGTGGCTGGAGGCTCCACCTGGGTAAGCCGTCACACCTTGCACTTCGCAGAAGGTGTCTCATCTGTTGCACACAGCACTGGGTAAGCAGAGCAGGAGCCTGATACACGTTCGATCCCAAGAGTTTACCTACTTTATAGATTATGTTGAATTGAAAAATACCTTCAGTATCTTCATTTCATAAGATATTATAATAGTTCGAGGAACAGATTCGTTTCATATTGTTCAACCTTCAACTAAGATGAAAAATCACATACCACTGTCTTAGTTTGTGACAATGCATTGAATCATGGGACAAAGGAAATTTATAGAAATTACACCAAAACAAAAAAGCAGTCTTTCTTAATCTCTAACCAATCTCTTTCATTTTTACACCTATAGAGACAGATTATGTCCAACTCTGTGGGCAAAAAGATAATCTGTAATTAAAATGAGCCCCTTCGGAATGCCTGGTTAAGTTGGTTAAGTGTCTGCCTTGGGCTCAGGTCATGATCCCAGAGTCCTGGGATCGAGCCCCACATCAGGCTCCCTGCTTAGCAGGGGAGCCTGCTTCTCCTCTGCCCCCCACCCCCGCTTGTGCTCTCTCTTGCTCTCTGACAAATATTTTTAAGATAATAAAATAAAATAAAACGAGCACCTTGGGGGAATAATCAATCAATCAAATGAGCACCCTTAGGTGGGCACTTGGTTATGACTGTATAGCATTTAAATATCCACACACAATAAGAACAAAGGGTCAGCTTTAAACATGACTACAAAACAAGAGGAAGCGGGGAAACAACAGAGGATGGGTCTGTGCTGCTTGGAGGCTGCTCTGAACAGTAGGGACACCTGTGGCATAAACCAATTTCACAGTTTGGAAAACACAGATCCCGGGGCGCCTGGGTGGGTCAGCCGTTAAACATCTGCCTTCGGCTCCGGTCATGGTCCCGGGGTCCTGGGATCAAGCCCCGCATCAGGATCCCCGCTCTGTGGGAAGCCTGCCTCTCCCTCTCCCACTCCCCCTGCTTGTGTTCCCTCTCTCGCTGTGTCTCTCTCTGTCAAATAAATAAAATCTTAAAAAAAAAAAAGAAAATACAGATCCCACTAGGGTCCCAAATAGAGTTGAACAATATGCAAAGTTCATTAGAACTTTAGCTTCCTGAACCCTGCTATAATGAGGCCTCCTCACCTCCCACCACAAGAATATAGAAATGATGACTCTAAGACCGGACAGAATCCCACCCTGATTTCACATATAGACTTGAGCTCAAAAGAAACAGAAGACCCCAGTTACCAGGAGGGGAAAAAAAAAATAAAGGTACTCTGGCAAATGCACCAAGATCCAGCTGCCTATCCCTGGGGCCAAAGAGTCAGTAGAACTGGCCCAGGGTGGGGGGTGGGAGGGCAAGAGATGTGGTCATGAGCTTGTCCTGGACGGAGCCATTGAGCTGAGACCTGCATGAGGTCAGAACTCTGGACAACCCCGCCCACCTGGCCAGGGAGGCAGAGGAGGGCTGCTGGGAGTTCTCTGGCAAGAGCCTCAAACACATGAGGGTGTGGCCTCCAGAGTCACATGACTTGGGCAGTTCTGGAATCCTAGGTCTAGAAATTAGGATTAAAAACTAGTCCAGAATTGCAAAAGGCTGGAGCCCCAGGAAAGCAAGGAAAAATGTCTCTCATGAGACACCCGAAGAAGGAAGAGAGAGAGGCAGGGAAGGAGGGGAAAGCCTTCCTAAATAAGAGGAGTTTGCAGTGAAAACTGAAAATCACAAATGATGCATGGGAACAACCTGCTATGCCAGAATTAGCCAACACAATAGAGAAATGACTGTAAAATATCTACAAATATTAAAACAATATGGAAAAGACTACAAAACATGCATTTTTTTAAAGTAAGGCTCTTTCAGTGAGGGAAAGATTATAATGAAAGAAAGAAACCCTGGAAAAATAGAAAGTTTTTTTAAAAGAATAAAAATAATTTTCTAGAATTGAAAAGAGCAGATTAGACATAGCAATAGACAGAATTTAGGGGCTGGATGACAGGTCTACATAAGTGATCTGAGTGCAGCCCAAGAAAGGGGGAAAAGACAGGCATGGACAAAAGAATGAGACATCCAATATAGGCCTGGCGTGAATTCTTAAAGTGAAGAATGGAGAAAATGCTAAAGAGGTAACAGTCAAATAGATAGTGACACTATTCCAGAATCCCAGAGACTTAAGAGTCCTTCAATTTAGAAAGCATGCTAAACCCAAAGCAGGATCAGCAAGTGGAATCCACAGCTGGACACACTGTAACAAAATATCAGCACGACCATCAAAACCTAACCAAGATCATAAAAGCCCCAGGTCAGAAGAGAGAGATCACCCAGGAAGAAACAACCACTGGACTGAGAGCTAACTTTCTGACAGCGACACAAAATAGCAGCAGACAATAAAACATCTTCAAAGCGCTGAGTGCACTGTCTCACCTACACTTCCATGCCCAGCTAAACTATCATTCAAGGAAGAGGGAGAAAAGAGACACTTCTCTGACAAACAAAAAGTGAGAGTGTTTACCCCTCGGAAACCATTGCTGACTTCACAACTAAAGGCTTATTTCAGAAAGATGAAACTCATATCCAAACTGAAGAGTGAGATGCTAGGAGCAGCTGTGAGGTGCACCACTGGGGGAATGGGGAATGCGCGGTTAACACAGAGTTTCCACTCTGTGTAATGCTGTTTCCTCAGACTTGTTTTAGGTGTGTGTGCATCCATGTGTGCGTGTGCCTGTGTGTGCTTCAGAGTCACTGTCTGAAACACCACGTCAGCTTCCTCTTAAGAACATAAATCCTAAAAACAAACAAGGTTCTCTCTTCACTTGGACAGCTGGAAAATTCATGGGCAAATTGGTAGTTCGTGTTAGAAGAATCATGCAGGACTTAGGACATGTTCTTTCTGGCTCTACTTCTTTATAGACCATCACTTCTCCTTTGCTCTGGTTTCTTTACCTTTACTCTGACACAGCCCTCATTAACAAAATCAGAATTAAACATAGTTGTTTTTTAAATTACACCACATAAGTACCCAAGCACTCACACACCAACCAACCACGTGGCTTCTTGTCATTATAAAACGGAGGCAAGCATGGAAATATGGCCCAGTTTGAGTAACTCTACAAAATTCTTTGCAGAAGCAAAGTTTAGTAGCACCGAGAACTGGGGAATAGCTCATCAATCCCACTTTTAAACACAAAAATCTACCAAGAAGATGACTGACAGCAATCAGTGAAGGGTTCCACCTGACACCACATTTGCATGTGGAGAGTCCTTCTCTGAAATCAGCTACACTTGTGCAAAAGCAACTCTTTGTGAAAAATAATCACCAAAAGATTGCTTATCCTTTGCTACACTCAGAAATTAGTTAAAAGTAACCAGCTCTTGGAAAAGGATAAACCACTTTATGCAAATACTTTTGCAAAAGCTCTTTATTAATGCAAATATTATGTTTGTCTTTTATTTGAATGCAAACAGCATCTGTTTTGCACAGGCAATGCCATCACTTTGTAGTTTGTGCTGAGCGGCTCAAGTGTGTTCCAGCTGCTTTTTAGAGTTTGAAACAGATTTCCAGAGAGCCAGAGTCACAAAAAGTTCACAGAAGAGAGCAGAACGCAAGCAAGTGTGGAGGGGTTCCTGGGGAGGCTTCTTCACTCTTAAGGCAAGAGAGAAACAAACCCAAGAATGAATTCTAGAATTTACTTCTGGAGAGGTTTGACTTTGTGTGGGGGATTTTTCTTTTTTAATAGTTTTGAATAAGGAAGAAATCAGGACTGCTTTTTATAAATTCCTTTGCTAGGAAAATATACTCAAAAAAACAACACATGTTGGAAAGGAAAAACTGGGTGGCATCAGGCTTCCCTTAGAGCGCCCAACCTAGAACCGAGGCTGGCTCCTCTCAGAAAGCTACAACCTCACCCCAGAAGCATTCTCCTATCACTGATGAGAATGGTGATCCAAAAGGCTCCCTGCCAACACAGACATCCTAAGATCACTGGACTAATACTTTTCTGCCTCTGCCCCAAGATTGAGAACTGCTAATAAGGAAAAAAATCTCGTTAGTTTTTGTGTCCATGACCCTAAGACAATGACTAGTTCAACAAAAATAGAGACTGCATGGGTGAGTGGGTGGGTGGATGGATAGGTGGATGGGTAGATGGATGGATAAATCACACTACAAATGGGGAAACAGATATGATAAGAATTGACCTGAGGTCCTTCAAATTTCAAATATATTCAACTTCCAAATCTCTACCCAACCAAGAAAACTGGAAACAGGGGTGTGTGGGTGGCTCAGCCGATTAAGTGTCCAACTCTTGATTTCAATTCAGGTCATGATGTCAGGGTTGTGAGATGGAGCCCTGCATTGGGCTCCATGCTCAGTGGGGAGTCTGCTTAAGATTCTCTCCCTCTCGCTCTGCCCTTACCTGCCATTCTCACGCGCTCTCTCTCTAACTAATAAATAAATAAATCTTAAAAAAAATACTGGAAACTGTTTGACCTCAAAACCTTAATAATACTAAGTCTACCATTCCATTTGTATGGAATGCAGATATATCACCAGCAGATCCAGCCGACCAAGAGTCTTCAAAGAATGGGCTCTGAAGAAAGAACCTAGATACTTTCAGATGTCCCTCAAAATAAGTATCTACTCACATACAAATTTGCCACTGAAACTCCAAAATACCTATTCAGAGAAGTTATTCTTTGGGTAAATAACAGGCTAAACTTTCTAATGCACCTTTTAATTATTATTAACTTAGCTATTAGTTCCACTTTCAGGCAGACTAATTTTCCCAGACACACTGCTACTCAACTTATGCTACTCCTCTCTTCCTCCAATTCATACAGGGGGATTTAGTCTTTGACAAAATACACTCTGAACATCAATATTTGATGGAGGACTCCTTCAGAAAACACAAGTGCAAGATGAGGAGGAGCTAGGTCATGGGGCCTTGTCTCATGACAGAGAGCTAGATAAGCTAAAGCCGTGCTGGCCGGGGCATAGCCTGAGTTGTGCATAGTAGGGCTCTGTTTCCAGGGTTTGGAAAAGGACAGCAAACTAAACTCAAAGAAAGCAAAGAAATAATAAAGAGCAAAAACCATGAAATAGAAAAGAGATATAGTTAGGATTAACAAAACCAAAAGTTGGTTCTTTCAAAAGATAATAAAATGGAAAAAGATCTCTTGTGAAAAATGATTTAAAAAAAGATTCTGAAGGTCACATCTGGGAAGGGGAATTCTGTTTCCATCCCATGGGTCAATTCCAGACATACTGACAAACATCCCCTACCGCACAGGACAGCACCTCAAAACCCACGACTAATTGGCCCCAAATGTCAACAGTGACAAGATGAAGGAACCCTGCTATAGGTCCTGCAGGGATTAAAATGACAAACAGGAGAATCTTATAAGAATCTTCATGCAGGGGCGCCTGGGTGGCTCAGTCGTGAAGCGTCTGCCTTTGGCTCAGGTCATGATCCCAGGGTCCTGGGATCGAGCCCACATCAGGCTCCCTGCTCCGTGGGAAGCCTGCTTCTCCCTCTCCCACTCCCCCTGCTTGTGTTCCCTCTCTCGCTGTATCTCTCTCTGTCAAATAAATAAATAAAAAATCTTAAAAAAAAAAAAAAAGAACCTTTATGCAAAGAGTTGACCTTGAACAATACTGGATGGAACTGCACAGGTTCACTTGTATACAGATTTTTTTTCACTACAGGACAGTGCTATAAATGTATTTTCTCCTTATGAGATTTTCTACTATTAAACCCTTTGTTTTCTGTAGCTTACCTTATTGTGAAAATACAGTCTATAGCACAAATAACATACAAACTATGTGTTAATCAACCGTTTATGTTATCAGTAAAGCTTCTGGTCAATAGGAGGCTATTTGTAGTTTAGTTCCGGGGAGTCAAAAGTTTTATGTCATTTTCAACTTCAGGGGGCAGCACCCCAAACCCTCAGGTTGTTCAAGGGTCTACTGTATTGATAAAATAGAAAAATTGCTAGAAAAATACAACTTACCAAAAGTGACATCAGAAGAAATAGAAGACCCAAACAGTCCGATAGCTTTAAAAGAAATATAATCTAGAATTTAGAAGAAAAAAGAAAGAAACCTCCCCCAAAGACACCTCCAGACATAGATGACTTCACAGCAAGGTTCTATCAAGACTTTCAATTAAGAGATAATTCCAATCTTACACAAAACCATCAAGAATATAAAAAGAGAAAACTTACTCAACTTTTTACATGAGACAGCATTACTGTGATACCAAAAATTGACAAGGTAATTACAAGAAAAATAATTGTCAAACTTATTCAACACAAAAGCAGCAATCAAAAGTATTAGCAAACTGGATCCAACAACATATAGAATACTACATTTTTGTCAATATGGTTTCAGTTGAGAAATCAAAGGCTGGTTTGCTATTCAAAAAAAAAATCTGTAATTAACCACATTAACAAAATAAGAAAATTTAGATCATCTCAACAGAGACAAAAGAAACATTTGACAGAATTCAGTACAGCTTCGTGGCAGAGCTGGTGGGGAGACTAGTAGGAAGTGGGGAATAGAAAGCCTTGATTTGTAAAGAGCACTTATAAAAGCAAACAAACAGAAGACCTACAGCAGATGTCTCAGTCAATGGTGGTGCAGAGATCAAGAACCAGACAAGAATGCCCACTCTTCAAGCCATACCAGTGCCCCTAGCTAACGCACTAAGTCAGGAAAAAGAAAAGAAATGGAAAGGAAAAATAAAACTGCCATTGTTTGCAGTCAGCATGAAGAATTCCCAGACAGCACTAGTATTCAGCAAGGTCAATCAAAGGTCAATATACAAAAATCTGTTGTATTGCTGAATACCAGCAACAAATAAGAAATAAAAATTACTAATAGATACCAATTATAACAACATCAAAAAGCATCAAATACCTGGGGATCAATCTCACAGAAGAGGTGGAAGCCCTCTATGAAGGAAATGGAAGACCCCAGTGAAGGGGGTACCTGCCCAGTTCTGGACCTCCTCACTCCTCGCTCAGACAATTACCAAGGGGTCCCCCAACTCCCCATCTGTCCTTCCCTCTTCCAAACTCACTTAAAACACTCCAGTATACAAGCCATAGAGATCTTTCAAAGCCATGGGCCGTGACCCGCGGTGTGCACATTTCCCCCTGGAGGCCCAGCACATACCAATGCAGATATCACCAAACCCCAGGTTTACTGAACCGTAACTTACCCTTCTTACGTGCAATTTTATATTTTCTATTCCACTCAGTCTTAAGGTTGTCATGACCCACTCAGTTGACTTCAGTAGCCATGAATGGGTGCGACCTCTTGCTCCCCAGCCTGTGAGCAAGCCCTTCTCTCCCTCCAGCACCTCACTCCTGTCCTCTGCACTTGCAAAGCCTGGCAGCCCGCAGGCCAGCTCCAGGCCCGCTTTCTGGTTACAGGCCCCTGGCTTGCCCTCCCCTCACCCTCTGAAGGGCCCACGCCTTTTCTCCCTCTCATGGAATCAATTCTTTTGAGCCCTTAACGGTGGTGATTTCCATGTACGACGTGTCACTTGCACCACACTACCAGTCACTGTGTCATAGTCCCATTTCCCATGGTGTATAACACATGGCTAGCCCCCAGTGAAGACAAGGAAAAGTCCGAACAGGGACCATGGATCTGAGACATCTGAGCCATGTGCATGGACAGGCAGCTGCCTGGAGAATCATGCAGAGCAAAGTTCAAGTTGGGGAGACAGTGGCAAGGTAAATGACCCTAGAACCCCCAGTGGAACAGGGCACAAACGGCACAAATACCTACTCCTAGCCTCTGCTGATGAGCAGCGGCCGGCATGCCCTGGCACAGGCACAGCGGTCCCAAGAGTACCCAGCACCCTCTCTACAGGGCACCCCACCGAAGTGCTCACTCCTCTGGGCCCCAGGGAGGCCAGAGGGGTCAGGGACTTTGGAGCACGGGGTACACACTGGAGGGGCTTAATCAATGCCCACTCTGGTTCCCCAGTACCTTCTGCTCAGCCCAGAGCCAGCGGGACAGCGTGTGCCCCAGATCCCAGCCTGCAAGTGGGAAATATGGCCTTGGAACGAGGAAGGGGGCACAGGGAAGGAAGGTGTGGAGAAGTGGGCCGTTCTTTAGAACTCCGAGGGCATCTGATGACTGACAAAAGAGAACAGCTGTCAAAGTAAAGGGCACCTGAGAAGCAAGCTGCAGACTCAGGAAGCCAACCCGCAGCACTTGTCTCTTGTGTCCACCACACCCCAACATGCGGTGGACTCATGTCCTCACTCCACCCAGGGCACTGCCTCTGGAAGCAGAGAAATGCAAGTCAGTGAGGTTTGGCTGGAAGAGGGCAATGGCGGGGTCCGTGCAATGGGTCCCTTGGCGGGCCTCGCGTCCAGGCCTGGCTGCAGGTGCCCGGAGACACACACTCTCACTGCAGTACGCCACCTAAAGGAAGATGGACAAGACCGTTCATGGACTCGAGCTGGACACCAATTCCAACCAGGCCCCCCCCTCCACCCAGCGGCTGTTACCGCAGAAACGTTCCTTAACCTTTAAGGGCCCCCACTTCCTCACTATAAAATGGGGAAGACAACACCTGGATCTCAAAGCCTTGCTGTGAGGATTAATCAAGTCATTACAAATAAAGTTTCCAGAACAGGGTCTAGTCAGTATCCAATAAACGGACTGAGTTTCCAACACCTTTCGACATAGTACAGAACACCCCAAACTGGCCCAATGACCGCAGGGCTCTTCCTCCCACAATTCCAACACTAAGGCCAGAAACACCTCTAGAAAACACATGGCAGAGCAGATTGTTCTTGAGAACAAAAGCCTTCAGCGGCTCCCTAGCACCTGAAGGATCTGGTCTGAAATCCCCAGTGGACAGACAGGCTCCTCCAGCCCGCTCGGTCAGAGTGCCACCGCTCACCTGCCCATGGTGGTCTCACGACAGGCCTCGTGCTTACGTGCCCTCACCTCGGGGCCACAACCCTGCCTCACCCTCCGCTGGAAGGCAGGACGGCAGCTTTCACGGCACTGGGCTAACGGGTCTGTCCTTCCTAGGCTGGGGACGCGCGCCTGAGCCCGGGAGATGGGGGTCTCCCAGCAACAGCTACAAAGAAGCCAGCGGCCTCTCCTGGGAGCGGAGTCAGGGTCTGTACTAAGTCTTCACGCAGACATTCCGTCCTCTACTGGGCATGTGTCTTGAGGGAGAAGGCGGGGCAACTGTAGAGCAATGTCAGCTAGCCCACCTGCAAGACAGACAAAAAGCAAGGAAAAGTGCACCTGGGACAGTCACCAATGAGTGCAGAATTCACTTTAGAAACTCGACCGACTCCTGAGCAGGCATGAGGACCCACAGAACATGCTAGAGATGAGAACAGGGAGGGAGACAGGAAGGTCTTCAGACCAGAAACGGGAAGAAGACACATGACCGAGAGTCACCGCTTGGAGGCCGGCAACCCTGACACATTCTCCCCCGTGTGAGCAGTTTCCACGAAGGCGCGGCGAAGGTCACAGACTGCTGGCTTCCACTAAGGAGGGAAGTCCTGGGGGGCTCCCCTTTCTGTCCGCCCTGAGAACATCCTGAGATGATGGGACGAAACACTCACCAACTATTCCCAAAACCCGATGCCTTGCTAGCTCGCCGAATGTCACAGACAGATCACTGCAGCCTCTCCAAGGAAAATCAGGCGGTTCCTTTCTCAACCTGAGCCTTTCAAGAGGACAAGGCCGAGTGGGCACATCTCTCCCTCCTTCGAGAGCACAGGAGGCCCTGGAGAAAACCAGGAGGGGCTTCCTAAGAAGGCTGAGACAACAGCTGTTGTCCCAGGGGTAGAAGGGGGTCCAAGTGTGCTGGTGGCCACTCTCAAGTCAGCTGGCACCAGAACCTTCCCCCTCTGCCCTGATTAGAGGGGTGGGCTCCCCCCAAACCAGCAGCATGCTCTACCACCAGTGACCCACAGCAACGGAGGACTCCAAGAAAGTGTGTGTCCAAAGGGGCCCAAATTCGGGACATCTGGGTGCCATGAGAGCGCCATGGGGAAAATCCCCTCACGACGCCCCACCTGCCCCCCTCCCCAGGACTGCACCTTCCCCTTGAAGACTTCGAAGAGGCTCAAGGCAAGTCTGCAGGTGCCCTCGAAAGGCAATGTCCTGCTGGTGGGTGGAGTCACCTGTGAGCCCTGCAGGGGCACAGCCTGCTGGCCGGTCCCTCCACAGTCTTTCCACAGGGTCGGCAGCCAACAGCCTGGAGGGAACCCTGCCCAGCTGCGCCACCACCGGGGCCGCACATGGCGTTTGAGCAGCGACGATTTCCTGCTCTGGGGTCTCCTTGGGGGAATCCTAAATTTCCACGATATGAGACAGAATTTCAGTGGGATTACGAAAACCCTGGCTTAATACCAGAGGCCACAATAACATACTTCAGAGACAGAGTATCAATTTGGTTCTCCGTGGAATTATAAACTGAAGGGTCGTGTTTTTCCTTGAGATTTTAAAAAATAATTAGGGAGGAAGAAGGGAGAGAAAACCTTCTGTGAAAGAGAAGATGAAAATCTAATTAGAAACAGATTAGGATCTCTTCTGATGGCCCTTTTCGTCACTTGACTGAAGCAGAGATGAGGTGATGCCATCACCGGGAGGCCCTTCTCCGCCCTGCGCTGTCTGGAGCTCGGAGTGACATGGCTGGTCCCAGACGCTCTGTGCTGCCGTCCGAGTGCTCGGCCGCACCTGCGTCCACGCGTACCGGAGCAGGGCTCTGAGGCCTGGCCTGACGCACGGATGAAACTCGACGGCCTGTTTCTGGAAGCCACCAGCCTACCTTCGGTGAGCCGGTGTCCCAGCTGAGCAAGATGGGTGTCAGGCTAGAGGGGAGCTCTCTCCCCAGTAGGTCAGTGCACCTGAGATGGTCTAGAGGCCTCCGCGTGCCACAAAAGGCCACAGCTACACCCCCAGGAGCAGCCAAGACCTGGGAGGGGCTCACTCCGTGAAGACACTTGACACTGAAGGACTGAGAACTTGCCCTCCGGACCAGATCCTGTGGCCGTCACACTGCTGGTCACTGCTTCATAGCCAAAGACTAAAAACAGGACATTTCTTCAGTGTCTGCTTGCTATCTGGGTGCCAGACCCTGTGCCCAGAAATCAGAGTGCTTCTGGTGACTCCACAGCCCCTGAATAGCTGCCCTGACGCCTGCTCGCTGGGGCACCCAGCTCACCATTCACTCCTCCAAAGCAGGTTGACACCTGCCCCTCGGAGCAGGGGCCCCCGGCAGGGCAGGTGTAAAGGCACCGACATCCAAGAAACACTGCTGGGCCTGTGAACAGGGGAGCCAGTGATGGGAGCAACAGGAGGGAGGAAGGGAGAGAGGGAGGGAGGACGGACAGATGGACATGGGAGGGTATGTTCTGGAAGAACACGGGAGAGGGGAGAAATAGGTCCAGGGAGGTTGGGAGGGCTCTGGAAGGCATCAGCTACATCTGAAGGAGTCTCGAGGGACCGAGGAGCAGAGAAGGTAACCCCGCACGCGCGGCTGTGTCTGGGATGGGAAGAGCGAGCCGGCGGCTGGCCCGGGCGGCCAGTGCTCAGCTGCACGTCCCTCCTGGCTACCCGGGGACCCCGAGGAGGGGCTGGAGTGAGGAGAGATTATAAGGGAACACAGTCCTGGGAAGGAAGACAGCTCACTGCTCTAATTCAAATGGGGAGGCTCTCTGGGGCTCAACTCAGCCTGACCTGAGGTCCGCTCTGGCCTCCCACCCATCCCAAAGTCCCTGCACCCATGGGAGCACACTGAAGTGCCCACTGGAACTCCAGAGAAGGAGAAAGCAGGGCTCCCCGAGACGCCTACACTTCGCCTCCAGCCAAGACACTGGAACATCACTGAAGGTTAAATTAGGCTTCGGTTTGCAAATTCCAGCCCAGGCATTTCCAAAGGCAATTCACATTGATGAGTGTGCCGAAAGAGCGTGGGGGCAGGAAATGGGTTTTGTTGGGTTGGTTTTTAAATGTCTGTTAAGAATGTGCTAATGCAAGACTCCTCATGAAGGTCACTCAGCAGATGCGATGGTTTATCTTGGACACAGAAATGTGGTTACCCCGTGGCACAGACGGGCTGGCCGGCCACACGTGACTGAACAAGAGAAATGGGCCTGCGGATGAATTAAGCGTCTTCTAATCCTATGTGGTCAACAAAGGGCCTTTAAACAATACTGTCTTTACACGCCTATCCCACCTGCAGACGTGCGGGAGCTGGTGCCCTAGTTTGTTCCAAGGACAAATCAGTGTTTCTCAGTGGAACACACAGCCCTCTATGAGCACCTGTGTTCCCGTCCATCCCCTACAAAAGAGGGGACACAGACTCCGGGCCAGGCAGCGTCTCTCTACTAAGAAGGCTGCACCTTGCTGTCCAAGGGTGTCAACACCCATGTAGGGGCCCCACGACTGGCTGTCAACTCTTGGTGGGGGGTTGTGGCCATACATTCCCTTTCTTTACTTCCTATCTGACAGGACACTAATCCGGACACCCCCACACTGACTATAGCACGGCAACTTGTTTTTCTTTTGTCCACAAGCGGGAAGCTGCCTCAGGACTTTCCAGGCTCAGAGAAACCCTCCGCTAGAGTCTCCTCTCCACTGCCCAGCAGGCCAGAGGCTGCGTTTGGGCACCAGGGCACAGGCCGCTGAGGCAGGCAGGGTCTTGGGGGCTGGCAGCCGAAGAGGCCCCACTGAAGCCAAGGCCCCACGTCCCTGGGCTGCTGTGAGCTCACCTCCCCCCCCCCAGCCTGGCGTCACTCAAGGGGAGAACACCACTGCCCCGGGTCAGCCTGAGCACCAGGCCCAGGCCCCGCACACAGCTGCCTGACCCCCGGTGACAAGAGGCCCTCCCCACACACATGTGCTGACCTCCACGGTCAAGCACGCCCATCAGAAAAATCACAGCTTCTCAAAACGCCCCAGAGCCGTGAAATGCTTCCTTTCTAAACTCATGACTTCTCAGCAAATGTAGCAACAGACTTTCTTATCAGGATATCAGGGTCACTGTCAATGGGTGTGGGTTCGAAAAACCCCTCCCCACAAAAGGCCAAAGGCTCACCGGCCTTCTAAAAACAAAGAAAACCCCACTGCCTGCCACCTCTAGGTGCTGGCTTCCAAGCCACAGAACTGGGCTGCTTGGCTCTCCCTGGACAGCCCCAGGCCGCGGCAAGGACAGCCCCAGGTGGGCGAGTGAAAGCCGAGCAGGCAGCCACTTCGTACGAATTCGGACGAGCTGTCCCACTCTCGCCGGCACCCGAACTCCCTACAGGTTGGAGCCAAGGCCTCGAGCAGAGGGTGATTAAGTCTGAGATGCACCTGCCAGGGACACAAGGGCCATGTCACAGCCTAGCCACCACCAGGTTCCACACGGCAAGGTTGAGTGAAGACGTCCCGAGCCCGTCAGGACACGGTGAAGGCAGCCCAAATCCATCGCCAGTTCCGGAAGGGCTCCACACACGACAGCAGCTACAGAGGGAGTTGTACACTCGAGAAAGCCGCCACAGGCCGGAAATGTGAAACCACAGCTCCACTGCACTTCCTCAGGAGAAGCTCCAGGAGGGCGTGAGCGGACCACAGGGCTCTCCCATGAAAGGGCCTGTGCACCAGCAGCCCTCCGCCTCCATGTGTTCACGGCGCAGGGCCTGGGAAGAGCCCTCCCCGGGCGCCTGCTCCTGGACGCGGGCCTCCTGCATCGCCTTCACCAGCCTCCCTCTGCCAAGAACCAGAGGCCAGGTGGGGCGATCTTCAACACAAAGCCAACTTCTACTGTTACTCATTGTTTCTAGCTTCTGGATTTTTAGACAGGAATTCCTCATGTCATTAACATGCAGTCTTTGAAACGCCATCTCAGAATGAAGGCGTTTTCCTAAAAAGAAAAACATTATAGAGCATTTTTCTAAAGCTGCACCCCAAACAAGAAGCTACACTTGAATTCCATGCACCAATCAGAATTTTCTCTAATGCTTGTAGGAATTCAATCAAAGGTTTATCAAAGGAATCAGGACATATTCATTCAATTATTTTTTTATCTGCCTATTTCTTCATTCATTCCCTCCTTTGAGCTCCTTTTCCTCACCAGGAGCAAAGGGTGTGGGAAGAAGGCAAACCCATTCTAGCGGCCCGGGGCCAGGGCCACCGCAGGCGGAGCCCCTCGGGACAGAGAGAGGGGCCCTCCTGGAGAGAGCAAGCTGGCCGAGATCCCAGAGACTGGAACAAGGTTTAGAATTCTCGGGGGGAAGCGTGATTCTGAAACGATGCTGAGTACAGAAGCCACAGCTCCAGGACAACGATGTTCATCACGAAAGTAAACAAACTGCTCTCCCTGAACAGAGTTCTCACAAAGAGAAATCAAAATACCGCAGACATGCCTGCTTCTACCATGCAGTTCCACAGACACACTTCATCTCAGAAGAGCCTGGAAAGACAGGGCCCTCCCCAGCCAGGACGAAGCACCTGCAGGCCTCGGGAAGGAAAGGGATGCTGGGTGGTGATGGGTGTACAGCTGACCTCCAGTCTCCCAGTGGAGAGCGAAGGGAACAAGCTATCCCTGGAGACTGCATACTCCAGGGTAGGAGAAAGGATTTGTTGTGCTTTTTCATTCCCCAGCAACCAGGAACAGGATGGAAAAGCAGGAGAAGTGAGAGGCTCGGAGGACCCCAGGGCATGGGGGCCCTGCCAGGCTTTGGGACCCAGGGACCAGTTGGGGTAAGACACACCAGAGCCCAAGGCGGCCCCCAACTCGATCAGATAGAGAACTAAGGGCACCCCATCCCTCCTCAGCCCCCCAAAAGGAAAGGGACAGAGAAACAGCTGGGTACAAGGACAGAACTCTGTTGCCTGTAGGGACCAGCAAGGTGTGTCAAGGGCCAGTTCATCCGTGGCGGAGCTCAAAGCAACTTTCTTCTAAGCGGTTCCTTGTGGGAAATTTCAATCAGAAAACACTCCTAATCTGCACATCAACACTTACTTTACTAAAAGAAGGAAGCCACCCAAGCCACTCGTTGTTCAGATACGCGTACATACATACAATGATACGGACGTGTGATGAACGCAGTGCAGGGACTGCAAGCCCAGCAGGGGCCTGAGTGCTGCAAAGCCAGCGCCGGGAAGCACTGAGCAGATCCGGCCTTCAGCTCAGTTTCCTGAACTGAAGAAGCAGGCTGACCCCCCTCCCGCCAGCTCAGGACGGAGAAGCTCTAGAGCATGTTCCCTGGGGTCTCCCCGGGGTCGGCGGCTATGATTCCCCTTCTCGGCCCCGCCAACTTACCCCGTGCTCAGAAGCTGAGTTCCCGCGAGGGAGATTTATACAGGAAGGTGACTCCAGCAACTTAAACATATGGACACCACAAATCCTGCAAGGATGCTACAAACGAGAAGGTCCGCAGTGTCCACACAAGGCCGGCAATGGCGGATTTGGCTCCTGTGTCCTGTCCCGTCCCACTTCGCTGGTCACGCATCAGGGCTGGCCAAGGCTTCCTGCTCCGTCCCCTTGACCGGCGTCCTGACATAGTATAAGAACAGCACCAGCTCCATGCAGGTGGCCCTCACAGAGCCACACGGCCTCTCTGGAGCCTGGTCATCCCCAGGGCATGGACGAGGGACCTGACCTGGAGAGAGTGCCCTCAGCTGTCCCGCAGCCGCGCCGGAGTGACCGTGAGAGCACCCTGCGGCCTGGCCCACATCGGTATTTGTGGAAACTAACCAGGAATAAAACCAGAAATGCACGGATGCTGGGGGCACCACAGTGGAGCCAGGGACACTCTTAGCCAGGTGACAGGATGCATCTGCAGCCTCAGTGGCCCCGCTCAGGTATCCCCCAGGTGATCCTGGAAAGGGCAGAGCAAAGCTGACAATGTGCAGAAAACCAGGACAGACGGCAGTGCAACAGAGCGAACCGTGAAGAAAAGGAGGAGACGTAGAAAGTGAGAATCAAGAAGTGCCAGATGTCGGGAGCTGAGAAACTAAACACCTGTACCCCACTCGGGGGTCTGATGACACTTCTCAGTCTCCTGGGGACCAAACCACTGTCCCTGGTCCCAAACAAAGAAGTTCCACTTACGCCCCACATTTTTATAGTTTATTATGCATAGGGAACTATCTGCATTTTTCAAATCACTAAACCAGTCACTGAATGAAAAGGAGCCAGCTGACTGCTGTGCACAGATGGGAATCTCACCAGGGGTCAGCACGGGTGGACTTAATGATGCTTCGCTCAGACCAATACATACCCAGACCTCGGAGATACCAAACAGAGACTGATCTATATGCTGGTAGGTCAGTTTTAGGCAAGAAAATGCAAAGCAACCCTTCCTCATTGATGGTGAACATTTGGATTCATACTAAACATACCCTAATTAGTTACATAGCTCAAAAAAATACTTGTGAAGCAAAGGACTAAGTTTATTCGACAAAGACCGAAAACTCTTTCCTTTCTCCGGTATCTGAGGGAAACGAAATCTTCAGAATTAAAACTAGTAAAAAGGCCGGCGTGTGCTATGTTCTGTTCTTCAACGGCCAGAGACAGCAGTAGCCTACTCTAGAGTGACCCCAACTCCACAAGCTGCACCCCAAGTTCCAAACATCGTCACTTTTCGAACTGCCAGGAGCGCTCAACTGGGCTGAAGCAACAGTGGACGGAGCGCCTCCTCCTTCGGGGTGACTGTTGGCAGTGAGGACAGATGTCCTCCGGGGAGCTCCACCCACGGACAGTGAGTCCTCTGGGCTCTCAGGCACAGCTGACGTGGCCCCCATTTGACAGCAAGCTGGTGGCCAGGCCCGGTGACAGCAGGTGACTGGGGGCTGGTCTGTACCCCGCAGGCAGACTGCCCATCCTGTTCTGCGCTCCCCTCCCAGGATGGGCGTCTCCACATACGGAGTTCTGGTGGCTCTGTGGCCCGCAGTCAACCTACCAGCCACAGGAAACGCCCATCTGTACGTTGCGCAGGGCCTACGGAATGCTTTGCAATTTCTGTTTAGAGTGGGAGAACCTCTCTACTGCTGGGATATTCAGCAAGAGCAGTCTCAATGAAAATTCACAACACGATGCCAAATTCCAACAAAGTGCATACAATAAAGATGAAAAACCACGGTTCAAAAATCAACAAAGAAACTCAGTTCTCTCTGTGAAGCCTTCAATTTGCTTGGCCATTTTCCCATGGACATTCAATTAAAAACAACTGTGGGAAAGGCGAATTATGGTTAGGGCGCTGCAGAACCTAGCGAGGCAATGAAGTAACAGCCCGAGAAGCCTTTTAGTGCTTACATCCGACATGAGCAGGAAGCCAGGAGCCTTAGGAGGAGGCCCACATCGTCATTTCCAACCCAATTTGACTTCAATGAAGATCTCTGACATCAAAAACACAAAAGAAAAGATAAAATGCACTTCATCAAAATGAAAAACATTTGTGCTTCAAAGGATATCGTCCGGAAAATGAAAAAGCAAACCTCAGAATATCTGCAAATCATATTATCTGATAAAGGAGCTGTATCTAGAATATACAAAGAACCCATACCATGCAGCAAAAGGGCAATTAAAAAATTGGGCAAAGGATTTGAAATGACATTTCTCCAAAGAGGATATACAAGTGGCCAATAAGCCCAAAAGATCTCAACATCATGAGTCATCAGGGAAACTCCAATCAAAAGTACAGCGAGATACCACCTTGTACCCACCGGGATGGCTAGAGTCAAAAAGACAGGCGAGACTGTGGAGAAATCGGAACCCACCTGCACCGCGGGTAGGAATGCAAAATGATGCAGCTGCTTTGGAAAGCAGTGGGGCGGTTTCTCCAACAGTTACACGTGAAGTCAACATACGACCCAGCAATTCCCTCCCCCCAAGGCATATACCCAAAACAAACGAAAACGTGCATCCACAAAAAAACCTGTACAAGAACATCCACAGAAACGCTGTTCATAACAGCCACGAAGTCGAAACACACGTCTATCAACAGACGAGCGAATGAGCCAAACGTGGCCTACCCATACAACGGAGCACTACTCAGCAATAAAGAGGAGTACTGAGTCATGCTGCAGCACGTGTGAACCCACAAAACACGCCCACGAGACACCACTCACAAAAAGATCGAAGATCCCGCCCTGCATCGCTTCATTGAAGTGAAAGGCCCAGAAGAGACGAATCTGGAGAAGTAGAAAGCAGACTGGTGCTGCCAGGGGGCTAGTGAGGGTGGGCCAGCCGGCTAAGGGGCGGTGCGGAAATACACCGGGGGAGGGGCCGGCCGCGGAAGTGAGCTCACAAATAAGTGTCCCGGTCTCCTTGTCCTCTCTCTTTCCACCCAGAAGCCCTTTCCTTCAGACACAGCTCACCCAGAGGCCTGAAACACCATCTGCCTCTCCGGCCCTGGGGGTCCCCCCCACCCCCCGCCTGGCACTTGGATGGAGGAGAAGGCGGAGTGCGGAGCCCCGGGCACATGCTCTACCCACTGCAAAGCTGCCCTGTGACGGTGCCCCTCCTGCAGGACCCCCTCCGCAGCCTCCGGGTGCAGGAGGCCCGTCCAGCATGAGCCAGGTGCCCCGGGAGATTTCTGGTCCTCTCAGGGCCCCCAGGGGCACTCCCCCAGCCCTCCTGCCTCTGGGAGCAAACTGCCATTTCCGGTGCCATTCCTACCCCCACCCCGCTGTGCCCCTACAGGAGGCTCCAGGATCCCCAGGCCTAGCCAGGACTGGGATATGCTGCAAGGCTCACCCAGCGTGAACATAAACCTTGTGCAAGCTCCCCTCGGTCACCCCTCCTCTGAGCCATGAGCACGACCAGAGCAACGCTTTCAGGCGTGGGCAGGGGCTGCCACACAGAACCCTCAGGAAGCTGGCCTACTGGCATGTGGAGAGCGCACATGAGCTAACAGCTAACCCAGAAGGAAAGCCAGGCTTCCAAGGAGACTCCGAGAGATCGCTCCACCTCTCTGTCAAGTCCCGATGGAACGCCAGGGAAGGAACACCATCTGGTGAGCGCCAGCACGCCGACCCTCCCCTCCTGGGCAGAAGGGGGCCCCATGCTGGCCCCCACACCCACTGGCAGGGTGGGGGGAACTGGAGGGATGGAGCAGTCGGGGGGGCGGGCACAATGGGCATGCCCCCGGGTTCTCAGATGGGCACGGAGGCTGGCGCTTGCTGCTGGGCACTCTCATTCTGAGCTGCACCTACTTTCCTGGAACTACTTCCTCCCCACCTGCTGACCTGAACAGAAGCCCCTACAGGTAGTCAGCACTGTCAGAGGTCAGAACCTTCTGCCTGAAGGCTAGGCATGGCCCCCAAAGACATCCACATCCTCATCCCCAGGACCTGAAAACAGGAGACCCTACATAGCTTAAGGGACTTGGCCGATGTGATGAAATCAAGGGTCTTGGGGCACAAGGCTGCTACAGGCTGATGAGCCTGGGACGTCTTGTCACACCAGAGCAAGGAAGCTATCAAGATGACTAGGGTCCTATCAACCAAATCAAGGGCCAAGCTAAGGGGCTCCCCCGGCCAAAGATAGGGCAAATTGAACATCAATAAGGACAGTCACAACCAAAAATGAAAATACAGAAATATACCCAAATCCACGAGTTCACAACTATGCTCAGAATTAAGTTGATAAAACTCGTTGGTCACCCTTAGATACCATAAGGAAACGAGCTTGTCACTCTGAAAACGGGTAAACGAAGAAAAGCCTTTCCTACCCGCACCACCCGTGGAAAACGGAAAGCCGCACACCACCTAAGAAACAGTCTCGCCAGCCGAAGCCCACCTAACCCTGACCCAATCTCAGGAGTGCCCCTCCAACTACCAGGAGCAGTGGGAGGGAGCAGCGCTGTACCATGGGGTGCGAGCAGGGAGGCCTCCCCTGCGGAAGCTCCAGGGGACAAGCAGCCAGTTTCTTCAAGGAGTAAACCGCCAGGGAACAGAGAGGGAAAGGCCTCTGTGTGGCCCTCATTTAACTTATTTGAACAACAACCAGGAAAACAACAAAGCATTCAGACACCTGGGGATTTTAAGCCATGACTGTCTGACAGCATTAAAATGCCCGCGCTGTCAAGCATGTGAGGATTCTATGTTGAAGAGTCCCAACCTTTTAGCGTTTGTAAGACTCCAAGAATGGCTTCCAGGAAGCCTGGGGAGGGACCCGGGGCACAGGTGGGGCGGGACTGGGGCAGGTGGGTCGTTGCTAAAGCCAGGGGAAGGCCACCTGGTCCTTCCTGGTTCTATCTTCTATAAATGTCTGAAGCTTTCCATAACTAAAAACACAAAGATACCCAATGAAAGGGCTGGATCCGGACTCAGGTGCTCCTCTGTCCTGTCTCCGGGCCGTCTGCATGTTGTTGGGCTCACGGTCACAGAAGCTCACACTCTCAAAGCCGATTCAGAGAGGAGCTTCAGAAAAGAGAGCGCTTGGGAGCACTTTGGTTCCTCTCATTCCCTGGAGCAGCTCAACCTAAGCACATTGCAGCTCACCGCCGAAAGGGGGCAAAAACCAGGAAGAACTCCATGTGCCTGGGGTCCCCCCTTACTTTAAGGGCAAAGGTACAGGGCTCACTGAGAGATGGTGATGTTGGGAAGGCTGGGGCCGGGGTGTTGTTCTCCTAAAATGCTACCCTAGCTGGGATTAGCCAGGTAACTAGAACATCGGCTACGATTTAAACTACAATCCTAACAGCAGCACACTTTATGGTAAAAATGACAACGTAACCTGCCTGCTTCATACAAAACTAAACAAACCAAGCCATGAAACCGGGGGTGCCCTGGGAATCGTGCTCAGCCAGCCCTGGGCTGCGGGGCTTCCTCGGCGGCCACAGAGCACGGCTGTCTTGGGGGCTGCACCGAGCGCAAACCTTACCCCGGGGGACTGCTCACAGTCAGACTCACGGCTGCCCCACGTTGCCTCCCGAGGCGCCCCGCGGGACGGGGCCCTGCCCACTCTGGAGCAATCCTCTCTGGCCTAGCAGGGGCGGGGGACAGCTGGCATCCCAGTTTAATTAAGTCCTTCTTACAAGGGATCTTTTCAAAGAGCCATGTCCTAAAGTGATTTTGTGACAGGGAAGAAAAGACCAGCAGCTCTGCCTGAAACAGCCAACATTCCCCTAACTGTAAATGTGTCCCGCCGGCCACAGGATTACACACAGGAAACCAGGAAAGAGCAGAAGGAGCCATCGTTACCACTGTGCCCATCTCCTGCGCGGCTAACAGCGGTTTCGGGAGGGGAAGCGAGGGGGCGGAGGGACCCGGCCGGAAGCCACCCCAGGCCCACAGCCCAGACCACCGGGGCGAGCAGCGGGCTGGCCTTCTGAGGCTGTCCCTGGCCAGTGTCCCCCACGCTGGATGCCAAGCTGCCGGCAAAGCCTTGCTCACTGCTGCTTTCTTCACATGTGGTTTGACTGACGCAAATCAAGAGGCAAGCAGATGATTCATAACCGTCCCAGCACAGGGCTCACACAGAAATGGCAGGAGCCCAAGACTGCTGAGTCACCAAGAACCAGCCCCGAGTTCCAGGAGGCCTTGCCGGTTCGAACTGTCACGTATAGGCGCACATACGGGCTCCCAACACCGTGATGCTGGGCGTGGTGTTACTGTGCCGAGAAAGAAACGCCCAGACCCTAAGCCTGCACCAGACAACAGGGCCGGGCCAGCCAGCGGGAGCGAGGCGTGTGGTGGCGGCAGCCCTGTGCCCGCACGGTGGGTGCGCTGGGTGCGCTGGGGCGTGGGCGCCGATGCCCCGGGGCCCGGCTCCAAGCTCAGCCCCAGGCTCCCTGGTCCCACTTCCCGGTCCCTCAGGTGCCACACACACCTAGGAGGGTGAGGAGGTAACATGGCAATCAGGACCCCTGCCCTCCGGGAGATCACAAGAAGGTGAGAAGCTGGGGGGCAAATCCCCCCACAACACCAAATGCTAGCCCAAGAGGCTGTGTCAGGGGCAAGGAGGATGCAGCCCCCATCGGCACCATCACCTGCCTCGGGGGGAGGAGTCCCAGAGGAGGTGAGGCCGTGAGCACCGAGCAGGGATGGATGCGGCGGCGGGTGGGAGACACGTGCAAGGCACAGCCGGCTCAGAGTGCGCACAGTGCAGGGGCGGGGAGCCCCACAGGCACGTGCAGCGTGCAGTCACGGGGAGCCCTAGATGCACTCCCCCAGAGGTGGGGAGAACCAGGGAACCTACCTGACTTCTGACACAGGGAACATCAGGCTGGTGACGACACAGAGAGCGCCAGAGCCGCAGACCAACGAGCAGCATCTGTGCTGGTCGGCTGAAGACAGGGCGAGGACTGACCCACAGCGCCAGAGCCCAGGGGAGGAAGAGACGGTATAAAGATACTGATTGCAGGGGCATCAGATCAGTCATATGGACGATGGAGGGTTCCCTCTGCAGCCTGCTTCCAGCCCCTTCTTCCAGCTTCCTCCCTGGGGCAGGGCTGTCGGATCACAGCTTTGCCCGCCCAGACCCTGGTCCTCTGGGCAGCTGGTGGTGTGCGGAAGCTAGCCCAAGAGCTCTGCGTGTCCGAGCTGCACCGCTATCACAGAGGCCGAGGGATCCCCCCGCCAGGAGGGAAATGCCCCCACGCTGCCATGGGTGCCTTCCCTAACACTGATTCATTAGCGATGGAGAGATAAGGCCTCCCTACTGGAGGTGAGGCTCCGAGTGGCCAAGCCGCCCACTCCCTGGACATGGCCCAGCTGCAAAAGTGAGCCAAGGAGCAGAGCCAGGGGAGGATGGAGGGCAGGCCTGGAGCCCAACAACAGTCCTCAGTGGTGACACTGTGACTGAGTGGTCAGGCCTGAGGGCCATCTTCACTGTGCCTTCCTTTACCAACCCACAGAACCCCAACCCTGACCAAACACCCAAACACACCCATGCCCACGTACGCACACACACCCCTCTGGGGCCCAGGGAACCCCATTCAAGAGCCCGCTCCATGGCACCTCCCCTCGCTCTTGGCGGGCCCTGGGAAACAAGCTTGCCCCTGGGGCCTCATGCGCGTCTGCAGGTGTTTCTTCACAACCTTCCTTCTCCACTATCCGGCAGAAGCTGGCTCCGCCTGACCTCGGGTGTCCCAGGGCCACCCCTTGCCAGGCATAGCAGGGGCTGCACATTTGCTGCAGGATGCATCAAGGGAGAAATCACCTAGAACTTCCTCCTCGTGCTTAGGGAAAGCGACACTGCAGGCGGCTGAGGGCCTAACTCCAGCTTCCCCAGAGAACAGGGAATGAGGGGCCAGTGCCAGGAGGGAAGGTGGACAGAGGCGAAGAGCCTTCAGTCCGAGCTCAAAGGGGACAGGCCCGAGGGGACACCCAAGGCCACCCCTCCAAGAGGCACAGCAGGTTGGGCGGAAAAGAGCACCCTGAAGGTCTCTGCAATGGTGCCCCACAGCACAGCCACGACCCACTCTGATCCCATCCCATCCCGTGGCCGAAGGCAAATCTCCCGACACCTCTGCCCTCCATGGCAGGGACCTGGGCTTCTGGAGGCGCTTCTGTTGGCCCAGCGGGTCCGAGCCCAGTCACACTGCAGGCACTGCCAGACCCACGGAAGCCAACAAAAGCGGCCTCGCTGAGCACGGTGTGCACGTGGCTGGCGCACCGCCCAGACCCGGGCCTGACGGTACCGGCGCAGAGAGGCCTTCCCACCACTCCTGTCGGCGGCCCGCCGCTCCAACAGAAGGCACTGCTGTTTTCCACAGCAGGTCCATCCTGGGGCCAGGATGGTTCCCAGGAGCCGCTAGCCTGAGTAACTGCTAGCTCTCAGGTTCTCGGGGCTGGAGGAGTAAGTAAACAAGTAAGAGAACTCTTCTCCCGCCGGGCCGACCTCCTATGCAGCACCCACCGGCCAGGGCCACCTGGAGGCTGGGGTTTCTGAGAAATAAGCGTGCGCTCCCCACCGGCTCAGACCGTTAGTCTTCAGAACCCTCCACAAGAGATGGAAAAGAAAGACAGAGCAGCACGAAAGCATCAAGCCGAGGTGGGTGAGGAAGGGAGTAGCCCAGTTCAAGCCTGAGTGGGCCCCTCCCCTGGGGGTCTTCAGAGAAGAGGTGCCTCGGCCAACCAGGATCTTCTACAAGGCTATTTGACATACTACACTGGTTTTAAAAATCCTTGACAATCTAATTCGCAAAGAAAAAGAAAAGTTTTTAAGTCTGGAGACATCTTTTACTCCGTATCGGTCAAAGTAACTTGCCAAAACTTTTGGTTTGTTTTAACTTGCCTTCTAGGAAGGTTCTAGAGCCTCCCTCAGGTCACTTCCCTGCCCATAAACACGTATGCAGCAGGCTTCCCCCTGGAACAGTGGAGGCGAGGACCCAGGCTAACAGCCGAGGAGCAGAGCAGGTGTGGCCACAGGTCCCCAAGCAGAGGGAATGGCGTGAGGTGACCTCACCACAGGGTGACCCACACGCATGCCTACCCTCTTCCGGGCCTTAGAATGCCAGCCTCAGAGCACCTTCAACTCAAATTTTAATAACGGCTTTTACTTGCAAAAGCAAAGCCATGATCTGCAGTCCCCCCATGAGGCTTGCCTCTAGAAGGGCAGGCCTGAGCCCCGGGCCTGCAGAGGAGACTCACTTCCACGAGCTGAAAACCATGACTGAAGACATGAATTATTCAACGAACCAACGAGCAGGCTACAAGCTAATCCTCAGCCCCCTAGGCCTATGACACATGCTTGAGGTGGCTATATACCTATCTCACTGATGAGAAAAACCAAGGCTCCAGGAGACCAGGTGATGTTCCCATCACTTAGCATCTAAGCTGCAAAGCCAGGGCTCTGACCCAGTCTTGCTGACGCTGGTCAGTCTTCTTCACTGTCCCAGCAGAAACCAGAATCCTCTCTCCAAGTCCAGTGCAGAGGGAGAGGCCCGCCTGGAAGGGCGCGGTGTGACACAGGCAACAGGAGGCATGAGCTGGAAAATGAAAGCAATCGGGGGCAGCATCAAAGCAACAAATCTCCGGTCCACACCCACTGCACCCGACACAGAGGTCTCCTGCGAGTGGGTGACGAGCAGGACCCGGGATCAGCCCTGCCAGCAGGGCTACGGAAGACACTGAAGAAGGCGGTAAGTGGACCGTGTTCCCACACCCTCAGCAGAAGAGATGGGGAGGGCCGCGAGCCCAGCCGCATAATTAACCAGACATATTCATGCTGGAAGAATAATAAATGGCAGGCCCCTCGGTGGGCTCTCTCGGAGCTGTCTGCAGGACCACGGACAAACGTTTCAGAAAAGGCCGTGAATGCCACACTTCTGAGGTCCTCCCCTTCTGCCGTGTCCCAGCATCAATACGCAGGTCCACGGACAACGTGCACCCCGCTCTCAGGGGTGTCTCGTGCGCTGACCCTGTAGGAAGAGGACCCTGAGAGCGTGCTCTCCGTGGGCACAGGTCACCAAGAACACGGGGCCTGCAGGCTTGTCTGCGGAGGAGGAGGGCGCGTGTTGACAAAAGTTCCTTGTATCACCTGAGACGCACACTAGCTCTGTTTTGTCAACCATGGAAAACACGTTGGCCAAAAAACAAACAGACACGCCATCTGGAAATTTACATTTTACATTCTCTCACTTGTCATTATGCCCACAGCCCGCGAGACAAGGACGAGGGTGACACGCCAGTGTGCCTCAAGCCCCTGCAAGGCTCACCCAAGGAAAGCCAGCCACGGACCCTCAGACACTAGTGTCCCCAACCTCCTTGTGCTAAACTCCCAGACTGTGGATGGATACACAGTGGCTTCAGGGAGTCGGCGGTCACTGCTGCATGGCTGACGGAGCCCAGCGGCCCCTCCCAGGGGCAAAGCCAGGGCACAGGACACACGACACAGGCAGCCGCTTGCCCTCCACCAGCTCCAAACACTCTGGCCTCAAAGAAACCTGGAAAGGGTGCAGAAGGAAACCGAACCCCCGCGGGAGTGCCCGTGTGGACCTCTTGCCGAGGGACACGGGGGTGCTGCTGTCCTGCCCCAGGACACGTCAGTTTCGCTGTCCGCCTGTACCCACTGTTCACAGCTGACTACCAGTCTTCCCACTCTCATCCCTATGCAGGGGGCGGGCCAGTTTAAAAACAAACCATGCACTCCTTCCAGAACTCCTTCAGCCACCGAAGCCGCCCCGCAGGCCGTCCACACCCTGCCACTCTCGGGAGTCTGCGCTAGTCCGGAACCGCAGGAAGTGGCCGACAGAGGAGGGCACAGGAGTGCAGCTGGGAAGGCTTCCCTGGCGAGCTGAGATTCAAGCTGAGCCCTGAACCCAGGGGGGGCACTGATGAGTCCCTAAAATCAGGAAGGGAAAGACTGCAGGCAGAAGGAGAGGCCAGGAGTGCAGGGGTCCCAGAAGAGCGGGGCAGCCAACCCTGGCTGGGCGAGAAGGCACCTGCGCACACCTGGCACTCGTACCGTAAAGACACTAAAGACCCCAGACGGATCAGGTGTGGCATCAGGGAGCAGTGCAGGCAGATTATCAGGAGGTGGTAGGTCCTAAGTCCTCAGGACCTCTGTTTTCAGTCTGCGTTCGTCAGCTGTTAAGTTCACGTCTTTTCCTGTCATGCTGGCCGTGCTGGGCAATCAGCTAGTAGGAGCAGTGGACCCCACCTGCCCGCCCGCCCGAGAGACCCGGAGTCCTGGAGGAGGAGCCATCAGAAGGGGTGACCAACCGCATGTCCAGGTTGGTGAAGAAAATCAGAAGCCGCTCCTGGACTTCCAGCCCGAGCACCTGGACTGGAGGGCAGGCCGCGGGGGCAGGGAGAAGCTGTGCGCGTCAGCGTGGGACACGGAGCTGTCTCTGGACATGGAGGTGGATGGCTGGCCCCACAGGGCTGCTCCCGCAGCAGAAGGGGCCGACTCTGGGGTACACGTGGCAGGGTCCCCCGGCCAGCTGTGGTTCTGAGCAGCAGCACACCAACGCTTCTGTAAAACGGTGTAAAATGCCCACTTGCTGCTCTCAGCTCTCCAGGACCACGCTCCCCTCCCCGTCATGAGCCACTGACACCCTGAGAACCCCTGGAAGGATCCCCAGAATGGGCTGTTGCGGTCAGGGAAGCGGGGGCCCTGACTGGGACCTCAGGGAGCCAACAGCAAATAGGAGATGAGGACACAGATGTCAGCGTGGGCTGCATTCTCCATGGAGGTGGCCTGAGTGTGCCAGCTTCTCTGGAGCAGAATTTCCCTCCAGGCGTGATTGGCAGAAGATGGGGGAGGGGCAGGGAGTGCAGCAGGGCAGTGGTGGGGGGCCGGGACAAGGATACGTCCTCAGGTAGCTGCAGCTTGGCCCACTCAAGCGGACCCGGCTAGAAGTCTTAGCCGAGCATCTCGGGACAGTCTGTCTGTGGGGAGAGAGGGGCAAGCCTTCCTCCACTGGCTCCTACCCCTCATGGGGCAAGGGTGACCCTGGCAGGTAGGCCAGGTGGCATGCAGGACAGCCCATCAGGGGCCCCTGGGCATCCACAGCAAGAGGCCACTGGAGATGAGGCCGTGGTGGCACCGTGTGAATCGGGTGCACACGCCGTGGGCGATACCACGGCGGCCCTGGACCCGCGACAGCCACACACCCCCCTCTGCTCCTTCCCACTGTAGAGCATCCTCATTGGACATCACGTGTCAGTGCATCTGCCGACCCCTGAAGTCATGCAGGAGGTGACAGAGAGCCTGAGGGAGACGCAGCGTCGGGGAAGTCTGACTCTGCTGTGTTGTTTAAGGTAAGCGATTAGAGTGTATTTAGAGACTCAGCTTTCTCAGAAAACAAGCCAGAGACAAGCAAATGACTGAAAATTCAAGAAAAGTGAGAGGTATTCATGGAGAAAGGAGAGAACGGGATCAAAAGCAGCATGGAAGTCAACACACCCTGTGCCTAAATTTACGCATCAGTCTAAACGATCGCTGACCAAAACACCCCCACCCTCCAGTCCTGACAAGCCACCTGCTGGGCACCGCCGAGGCTTGGTTCAAAGTCTGAGGGCAGGAAGGGCAGAGAAGTTGGGGACGGCGGCAGGAGGCGGGCTGGATTTCAAGAGCCCCCCAGGCTTGGGGTGCAAAGTCTGGGGGGAGACCAAGAAGCAAAGGGAAAGTATTTGCTCCAGCAGCCTGTGCCCTCCTGGGGAAGGAGCGGGTCGTGGACACAACAGATTTAAGCGGAGGCTACACTGGGCAGGTGAGCATAATCGAGGTGAGGTGCAGGGTTGGAGGCCAGAGAGGGTGCCGTGGCCGTACGTGGCATCTCAGCTTTGATGGAGAAAAACAAAGAAGGACCCAACGGTCTAAGCATGTACAAGCCCCAGGCCGGGCTTGTGGGGACACACGCTCTTCTGGGGACACGGCAGGAGCTCTCCTGCTGCAGAAAACCCAGATTCTGAATAAAATATAGTTTCTGTCATGTTGCTAGGCTCACGGGCAGGGAAGGGACCCCCAAAGAGCCAGAAATAGCTACAGGATCAAAGCTTGAGCAGGGGGCACATGGGCTGGGCGAGGGGGAGGCCACGGGGAGCACCCGAAGGCACTGGGCTCATGAGCAGGGGTGCCTGTCAGGGAGCCCCCTGTGGGCCACGACATTCCCAGCAGGGCGCTGACTACAGGCTCCCTGAGAAGGCCACAGAGCTGCTGAAGAAAAGCCTCGTCCATCCCGATCCGTTTTCCACACGGGGAGACCAGCTACACTTGGGCTCCGATCAAAGACAAGCAAACCACACAGAAATGACTGGAAGGCAGCAGAGCGTCCACAGACAGGGTCAAAAACACACTTGAGACACAAGTACTGCTGGGAACAGGATATCGTGTTCCTATTTCTGAAACTTTGAAGGAAAAACTCCCATTAATGTGTTATCCATTTAAGTGCATTTTTTTGTATGTATGTTTTGAGTTAATAAAAGGTTTACTAAGATACTTTTAAAAATTAAGAAATAAAAAAAGAAAGTAATGAAACTGTCAAAATTAATCATTTAGAAAAAGAATAAAACTTTCAAAAATAACAATTTAAATGAATTGATGAATGAAGAACTTAAAATCATTTAAATGATGATTTTGTTTAAATCTCAATGGGTGGTTTAAGCAATGGAAACCGTGCAAACCCAACAAGAAAATTAAGTGAATTAGAAGACAGTTCTGAAGAAAACAGCTGAAAAGCAGGAGGCAGAATTGGGAGCGAGGACACAGAAAGAGCTGAGACACAGGGAGAGTGGGGGGGCGGGGGGAGCACCCTGTGTCCCGGGTGGGTGAAGGCATGGGGGGAGCCGGCCCAGGGCTCCCAGAACTGGTCAGACACCAGGCATAGGCACAGAAGGGAACCTCCACCAAGAGAAAAAAAGAGTGCCCGCACCCCAGACACACAGTCACACAACTGTGACATGGGACACCAGGACGCCACCAGCAGCCAGTCAGAAAAGGCAGATGAGGAAGGGCGGCCAGAGGCCAGAGGAAGGGTCACCTGACTGGTACAAAAGGAGAAAAAGAAGCATCATCTTCAGATCGTGTAAAACAATCCTTCAAGAATGAGGGCAAGTCACACATTCCCAGGTAACCCAAAGCACACCTGCTCACTGACGAAGCTGCTGGGGCTCCCCCTGAGGGCTGTGCGCAGGGGAAGGCGACAGCGGCCCGGAGGAGGTCCGGGGCGCAGGAGGGCACGGAGGGCACAGAGGTCACGGACCCGGGGCACCGAGCTGCGACGGGCCAGGACTTGGGCTCTGGGGCCAAGCGTCGTAGAGAAGGGCCAGACGGAGCCAATGTCTTAGGCTGGGATGGTGCATCTGTTAAAAGTAGGAGCCAGCACCGATGCCTGACCATCAGCTGAAGCCCATGCTTCACTCAAACATCCTTAGTTTTTCCCTAATGTCCTCTTTCTGTTCCAAATCCTAGTTAAGCCCACATCACATTTCGCTGTCACGTCTCCTTTGGCTAAGGCTGTTCCTGGAACTTGCCTTGTTTTTGATGACCTCAACAGCTTTGACGAGTACAAGCCATGTATTTTGTCGAATGTCCCTTAATTGGGACTTGTGGGATGTTTCTGTCATGATTACACTGGAGTGTGTGTTTTCAGAAGGAAGACCACAGAGACGAAGCACCATTCTCCTTACATTGTACCAAAGGGGTCTACTATCGATGTGACTTTCAAAAAAACAGAATGAAAATAAAAATGCTAGGTGCTGAACCTCTAGGATGCACCTCACGCTGCACTTGAGGGAAATGTGTAGTTTATACCAGGAGGAGGCAGGCTGAGCGCTGGTGAGCTGCCCACAGGGCCTCCGATGGGAAAGGACAGCCGACCACTCCCTCCATGCATAGAAGGAACCTAGGAGCAGACATGTAGAACCTGGAAAGCAGACTAACACATCAACAAAGTCAAGGGCTGAGTCTCAAAAATTTAGTGAACTAAAGACTGACCAAAAAGAAGAAAAAATAATGGTTGACATGAAGAAGGATACACGCTACAAATCCAGCAGAGATTTAAAAAGATAAGAAAATACCATGAACAAGTCCATGGCTGTAAAAATGAAAATTCAGATGAAAGAGGCCAATTCCTAAAAATGACCTTAAATTAATACTACAAGAATTAGAAATTCAGACTACTGGTAACTATTAGATACTACCCAGTAGTTAAAAATCAACCCACCAAGAAAATACAAACCCCAAATAAACTAAGAATAATTCCAAACTTTCAAGACCATTTTAATCTTAGGCAAATGCTTCCAGAGGATAAAACAATTTGACACTAAAAAGGAGAATTACGAGCCAAAGCAACTTAAGAGAACACAGAACAATCCCAAAGTACTGCCAAGCCTAATCCGGTCAGATATAAAAAACACAGTATTTATCACCAGCAAGGTGGGTCTACTACAAAAAAATGGAGGGATAATCCAACACTTGAAGAAATTAAAGAGAAACCACATGATCCTCTTGTGGGTACAGTGAAAGCCCCCACTCCTGAAAAACACACATCCGTGAACTTCATCTGCTGGGGAACCTACACAAACCTCGGGCAACCACCCCTCTGAAACGGGGACATGGCAGAGGCCTTCCCTTTAATGTCAAGGACGACAGAAGGAAGCCCAGTTTCCCACTCCTGCTCCAAGCTGAACTGGGATCCTCAGCCAGCACAGTGAGACAAGGAAAATAAACACAGTAATTAGAAAGCAAAGCTGTCATCATTATAGTTAATGTTCTTTGTCTTAGAAACCCCAAAGATCTACAGAAAAAACTTTCAGAAATGGTAAGATTTAAGGAAAGTGATTGGATATAAAAATAAAATGCAAAAATCAATTCCATTTTCATATACTAGCACTAGAAAATTTAATTAAAAAAAAAAGATATTGTCTACAACATGGGAAAGAACCCTAGAATCTACCAAAGAATAAATTGAATATAACACATGCTAGGCCTGAGTTGAGAAAATTATACAAATCTGTTGGAAGTCACTAAAGAAGTACCAATCAATGAAAGACAAGCACGCGAAGGAACGGAAGACCTAATACTGTAGATGCCAATTCTCCCCAAATTCACCCATATATTCAGTGCAATTCCTCTCAAAGCCCCACTTAGTTTTCTTTTTTTTTTAAATTTATTTATTTGAGAGAGAAAGCGTGTGCACGCATGTGCTCATGGGAAAGGGGGGGGCAGAGAGAGAAGCCCACGCAGACACCCCGCCAAGCGCGGAGGAGACCCACATGGGGCTCAATCTCATGACCCTGAGATCATGACCTGAGCCAAAACCAAGAGTTGCAGCTCAACCGACTGAGCCACCCAGGTGCCCCCCACCTTGGTGTTTTAAAGGAACCTGTCCGGGATGCTCACATCTCTGGAGAGGTCATGCACAGAGAGCCCTGGGACCCTCTCGGGAGGACTGGGACGAAGCAGGGAGGCGGAGGCGGGCGCAGGGGCAGCCAGGGCCTCGGTCCTGCTCCTACGTGGCTGGGCCGGCAGAGGGCCGGGGAACAGAGCGAACCTGACCTCTGCCAGAGCCCGAAGTGTGGCCATCCTGGGAAAGGGGGTCAAGTCTCATACCAGTGTCATCAAAATGGGAAAAGAAAACGATTCCCTCCCTTGCACCATACACAAAACTCAAAGACTTGAACGGGAGACAAAACTTGAGGAGTCAGAGGAGGAAAGCCACAGATGACCTTCCTGACCCATGACCCGGAGGCATGGAAGGTTCCTGCTGCTCCTTTGTTTTTAGTAAGCACCAACCACAAAAGGAAAGGTCTGCTTCTGGCTCAAGCAAGCTGTCATTGAGGAGGCCCAATTTCTGCAGGTTAACCTTTCTTTGTGTTAAAATATGCACAGTTGTGTGTTTCCCAACAACGAAGCAGAAGCAAATGTTTTAAACAGCAGTTTTCCCTCCTTTCCTCACAAAGCTGTCACTGAATTCCAACCGTGTGTGTGCCCGGCACTGTGCCATCAAAACTGGAAAGAGGACTCTTACAGCCCAGGAGAAGCAGCAGCCCTCCTCTGGACACTCGGCTCCCCTACCCTGCGCAGGGGTGCACAGACCTACAGTAACTCCTGCTGCAGTCGTGCTGAACGGGCTCAGAACCCATCCTCCGGCGGTCTCCACCACTGCCGATTTTTTTAAAAAGTACCATCATCTTTACTCACCATTTCAGCTTTAGGTAAAGCAAATGAGAGAACAAGATAAATGAGGTCCTGTCAGCTATGTGTTACTTCCTAGTCAGAGCACCCAAATAGAACAAAGCTTCCAAGAGTAAATACGTATTTGGATTCCAAAAATTGGCTTTATCGACAGAAAGTCTCTTAATTTAAAATCCCAAATGCATCAACAATTTTTACTAAATTTAATTATTTTTTCCAAATATGAGCTAACATTTTCCATATTATAAGACCTTACTCCATCTTCTGAGTTCATTCCTCATCTTCTGAGTTAATTCTTCCTCGACTGTAATGTCTAACTATGGGGATGCGCAGCCACAGTGATGGGGACACGGAGCCCCCATCACAGGGACACCCAGCTGCAGTGATGTGGGACATGGAGCAGCAATGAGCAGCCCATTTTACACTGTTGAAGGACATTCCTGTATTTATGAAAAGCAGGTAAGAAGTAAAATTGACAACCTTGGGAGGCAGGCTTCCATATCACTGAGAGGGAGTTTGGCGGTACAGACGATTTGGAGGATCAATCTTAAGAGCATGAGACAGAGCAAGCTGCAACAATGGAGGGCTGCCTGCCTACACACACCCCACAATGCCCACACACCACACACACACCCCATCACCCACACACCACACACATAGCATATGTGTATCACATGTATCATGTCACACATGTGGATCACATGTATCATGTCACACATATCATATGTATCACACCTGTGTATCACACCACACACATGTATCACATGTATCGCATCACATATACATGTATCACATCACACACATGGATCACATGTATCACACCGCACATATGTATCACATCACACACGTGTATCACATGCATCACAGCACCCATATATGTATCACGTCACACGTGGATCACATGTATCACATCACACATCATATATGTATCACATCACACACGTGTATCACACCACACATATCATATATGTATCATGTCACACATCCATCACATCATACATCATATATGTATCACATCGCAAATATGTATCGTGTGTATCACACCACACATATCATATATGTATCACATCACACAGGTGGATCACATATATCACACATATCATGTGTATCACGTTGCACACATGTATCACATGTATCACACACGTATCACATCACACATATCATGTGTGTATCACATCACACGTGTATCACATCACACACGTGTATCACCTGTATCACACAAGTATCGCATGTATCACACCACACACATGTGTGTGTCACATGTATCACACATCACACAGACATCACACACAGCACTATATCCTGTTGCCAAACTGTCTACACGGTCACTGGGGAGAAAGGGGGGGATTTACATCATTCATTCAGCAATTACTCGTTGCCTGGGGAGGACAGGGATTGAGATTTTTACTTTACAAGTGTTACCCAGTCATGATACAGCAAGTGAGCCAGGCAACAAGAAAACTGACCAAAAGAGGAAAAAAAACAGCTCAGAGGGTCCCCTGCCTCCCCCTGGCGGTGTGCGCAAGGACAGGGACAGCCCACAGTTCACCTGGGCGCTTCCAAGTGGGAAACCCCTCACAGAACCGTCGCTAGGGCCAACGGGATTTTTATTGTGAAGCCTACTCCGAGCGCCGGGGGGCGACAGGAGGGACCCTAAACCGTGGCAAGGAGAGGGGTGAGGTCAAGGCTGCTGGCCTGCCAGCACTGGCACCAGTCCCCAGCGCCAGGTGTGAGCCCGCGGCCGGCCATGACAGCTGGGGCACCAGCCGCGCCGCTGAAAATCGCCGGGCGTCTGTGTGCAGAAAGAGCCTCGCGGCCCTCTGGGAGGGACATCCTGGCGTGGGGGTGGGGGCCTGGGGGGCACGCAGCCGAAGTGGGGACCCTTCAGGAGCATGTCACCTAGAGACTGTGGAGTGAGAGGATGCCTCAGGAAAGGGCTCCTTTCTGGAACTCTGACTCTAAGGGGTGCCGATGAGCAGGAAGCCCCAGTAGGGCCCGGAGCCAGCCTGCTGCTGAGGCCTCGCAAATGAAAACAGCTCTAAAGGACAACCTACAATTAACATGGGGACAATTATCTTCCTAATTTAGGTTAATTTCTACCTCGCAGTGCGGGCTGGCAGGTGGGGGGTGCAGCACTGGAAACGTCTACGTGGGTGCTTTTTATGTTGCTCTTCTAAGTCCACATATTTTAAATATTGTAGGGAAGATTTAGAACGTCCACCAGCACCTTCTAGAAAAAGGGCCTAAGCTGCAGAGAGCCTGGTACAGCTGAACTCAGGCTGGGGAGGCTCCTGGAAGGGGTTGGCTGCATTTGCATGAAAACAGGACCTACCCAGGCTGGCCAGTCCTTTGTTTGCAGGCTCCCTGAGGGTCCCTGGGGTTGGAGGGCTGGAGGGCTGGAGGGCAGGAGGGGTGCGCTGGGGTGGTAGCTGGGGCCCTGGATGTGGGGTGACCTGTAGTGCCCTCAGAGGCAGAGCCCTGGTGTCCAGGCGCCCGGGCAGCAGCAACCTTCCCAGAAGCACCTGCCATGTCACCCCTCCGCCCCCATACACACAGTCCCAGGGAGGCCCAGCGCCGCCGCCACCCCCCCCCCGCCCCGGGCCTGGCCTCCAAGTAAACAAAGTGCTTTCACTGCTCTTAGGCGGTGAGAACACAAACCCTTTCAGCATTTGTTGTTTGTTCGAGGCGTGACGCAAAGACCTTTGAGGGAGTCTGCAAGGAGAATGGCAGCCGAGGGTAAACACCATCGGAGCAGAGCGCCGAGCCAAGGAATCCGAGGGGCCGGCAGGCACCAAGCCGCCCCAGCAAGAAACCAGAGCAGCCTCGGTGCTTGGCAGGGTCAGAAAAACACAGACCTCTCCCCTTTTACTTAAAATGCGCATCTTCAGTTCCAGCAGAGCCAGTAACAGTCCGCCACCTGAACATTAAAGCCAAATAACGGGTCAGGTCAAATAATGCGTGCAATTCGGGAACATCTCACAATGGGAAGTACCATTAAGTGTGGGGTGGGTACTGTTTCTTTCTTTTCTTTCTTTCTTTGGAATAGGGGTGGGATAGAGGCAAACTCTCGGGAGCCAAGGAGACTGTTTAATGGGGATTTTTGAGTGGACAGTCCCCTTTAAAGCCAGCCCATTAGCACTCAAAGCACAGCCCTGTTTAGGCAGGAAAATAACATTTTCAACTTTAGTTACCATCCAAACAACAAATAGGAAACTGTCAGATACAGTTTTAATTTTTTTAATTTAAAATAAAGCTGCACATCCTTCTAGATATGAAACGGAACCGCCCACCTGGCCTACAGGTTGGGGTGTGGGGCTGGCAGCAGCGCCCTGGTAGCCCAGGGCCCCCTCTTCCCTGACCCCGGGGCCACCACCAGTCAGTCTACCCTCAGTACTGCTCCCCTCCCGCAGAGCGTCCTTGAGGGGACCAGCAGCTCCACAGGCTACAGCCTCCCTGAAACAACAGACTGGAAAGGCCTCTTTTATAAAGAGCTCCCCTGGTTCTTAGCCCTCAGGGCCTGCCTTCCCCCACCTAGGTTTTCGGGTGAATTTGTAAACATCTTGCAAGCCCTGGGGTTCTAGAAAAGTTCATTTCAATACTGCCCCCCCAGGACTTTCCCAGTGGACGTGAACCCCTGAGGGCAGGTCCCCAACCTCCAAGCTGCGGCAGAAAAGTGGGGCTGGGTAGGGCCTCAGACGCAAGGGTCTTTGGGCAAGTCACTAAAGCAGTGCAGCCAGACCCTCCGTGGTCAAAGGGGGTCAGACTGACGGGCAGGGGTGGGACCTGATGAGAGCAGAGCCCAGGACGGCCAGGCAGAGGGACTGCGGGTCAAGAGACAAGAGACAAGCCTGCAGGGGCGTCTGGGGCCAGCGCCGTGTCCCTCCGGGAGAGGCCCAGCTGTGTGCAGGACGCCACTGGATCCGTCCTCCCTCTGCCCCCTTCCGTTCAGGTCCATCCACACCCTGCACTGGGACAGCAACATGCCCGGCCTGCACACACACTTCAGATGCGTCCCGGCACGTCTACTGGATGGCCTCAACACCCCGAAGGCAGAAAGCTGGCTCCATCCCTCCTCAGAAGACTTCAGCGGGAAAACGTTCGACAAGGGCCTGCTAAGGGCCCCAGCACGCTGAAACCAACAGGAAGCTGTACATCATCCGCTTGCACTACGAAAAAGAAAATAAATTTGCCGAGACATTTCTAGGAAGAATGGGGCCCCTCGAGTCCTGCCCTCTATCTCTCGCAAGGCAGGAGGGCGTCTAGGCCCCCTGCATGTGCTCCATCGCCCCAGGACTCAGATGGGCACCACACCACCCACACGTGTACCCTGAGGGAAGGCGAGGGAGGCCCTGGCGCTGCGAGGGTGGGTGAGCCACAGAGGGGCCTGCTCTTGCTCCCAGGGACAGAGGGGAGCCCCTCAATGGACCCACATCTCAGAAAGATTCTCTGGAAGCCATGGGATAGGCTGATGGGATATCCAGAGTGCACTCAGATTCTAGGAGAGAGATGGCGGTGGCCATGGGGACACAGGAGAAGGAACAAATGCGTGCAGAAAATCCATGCAACGCTGAGGGTGAAGAAAAAGAGGAGTCCTGGCTGGCCCGGGGTTCTGGGTCATGACAGCGTCCACTCCTGGGAGGGAAGAAGAGTGGCAGCCAGCAGGGACACACGGCAGTGTGCACAGGCACCCCAAAGTCCATCCGGGGTAAGGCTCAGGCATGAGGGCAGGGCTGGACACAGAAGAGAGAGCACAGGGCAAGGCTGCCCAGGAGCACGGGGAGGAGAGGCCGGGCTGAGTCCGGAAGACCTCCGAGGCAGCCTGCTCTGCCTCCAGCCCCTCAGGGCCTCCCTCGGGGACACTGTGAGCACCGGGTGGTCAATGCTGGGCAAAGAGCCAGAAAAGCTAGGCTCCTGGTCTTCCTCAAGAGGTGGGCATAGTCACCAATGAGCCTCACAGACTCTGCTTGTCCGACGGGGGGGAGCAGTCAGCTCACCTGTGGGACAACACCCGTCCAATCCACCGGCCGCCCGCAAAGGGTTTTCTTGCAACGTGGAAGGATGGTTATAATAAAATGGTTAAATGTAAAACGCAAAATAGCAAAATCTCATATTCATCAAGAACCCAGGTACGGAGAAAGCAACAGGACACAGGAGAACACACCAGAAAAGGGACAGGAGAGAAACGCACGCATGTGGTCACGGCGGCGACCTACGGTGACAGGCCGAGAAGAGGATCGGGAGGGATTTTTCCCCATCTTCAAATACGTTTATTCTTTTAAAACTTTCCTAAAACAAACAGTTCCTACTTCCACGATTAAAAGGGAAACAAGCAAACATCACTGCTTGTTCAAAGACTCCTTCTGGCCTTTTGCTTCCATGCTTACTCCTCCCCAAAACTCTTGTTTTGTGTCTGGCTTACTGCTCCCACTGAACTTCCTTTTGTTTCTTAAATAAAATGTCCTCACCCAAACCGAGAGAACAAAGCCACTGCCAACGACTTCCTGCGTGCACACAGCAGAGAAGTGGCCAGCTGCCTCCTCCCTGGCCTCCCCCTTGCTAACGCGGCAAGGAGCCAATGACTTAGGCCATCCTTCCTCGGGGGCAAACGCCCCCCGGCTAGCAGGGGCCCCCGACAAGACCCCCACCCCCACGACTGGGCCCTTATGTCAGGAGCTGGTCTCCTGTCACAAGGTCTCCTAGGAACTGACCTCATCTGCACACAAAGAGAACTGGGGATGCCGGCATCCTCACTGTCCCGGTTCCACAGGTGAGGACACCGAGGCACAGAGCTCCGGCATGGCCCAAGGTCCCTGGGCAGGGAAGGACAGCCCCGGCAGGACCCCAAGCAGACACACCCCAGCAGCTGTCCTAGAGCTCTCTGCCTGTCCGGCCAGGACGCAAGCGCGTGCACGGCGCACCTCCACAGGCACCACATCACACTCAACAGCGGCACGCGCACCTGCGCACGGCAGACTCGGGGACCGACGCTGTTGCCGGCTCCCAGAGGGCCTCATTACCCCCTGGGACAGGGTCCCTGCCCGGCAGGTCACAGCCCCTGCCCTGGAGCGCCAGGGCCCAGCTCTGTTTCTCCCCTTCTTTCAGGGGGTATTGTCTCTCTTTCTTAAACAGAGGCGACCAGCTGAGCGCTAAGGCTTAAATTCTGAAGGTCGCGACATTTCCCGCAGCGTCAGAAGCCTGTCAGGGCTTCCTGGGATCAGGGTCACAACACTGGCTGGCATTTAGAAAAAGCCTCAGGAGTTTTGTTGCGGGACTTAGCATTTCCCTGATCATTTCTGGCTCTTCTTCCATGAACACAGTCCTTAACTAACAAACCTCCGTGGTACTTCCCGGTGCACCAGGGGCTTCCCTGGGGTCGCAGGTGGGGCAAGGGTGGGGTACAGGACTCAGAGTTTGTCTACCTGAGCCCAGAAGACTCTTATAGCAGATAAGCTTAGAGACACTCACTGCTCCCCAGGCCTGTCTAAATCAGAGGATCTTGGAACTATTTGCTCTCATTTCCCTTGACATTCAATATTTGATTATTCTTGCCAAAGAAACGGAACAGTGATCTAGATGGCTTCCAAAAGATGTTCCCTGGGGCACAGGAAAAAATAAAAGTTTCATTTCTTTGTATTTTTATATTTAAAAAAAGAATTATCTTTATGATACTTAACATAAAGACTGGGCTGCCCCCTCCCACCCCGTCCCTGTCAGGGACACAGAGAGGTCCCCTGGAAGCCAGGACGGGGGCATGAGGGGGCCATCTGGGCCTTGGGGGCCTGACCAACAGGTTCTGTGTCAGTTCTGCTGGAAGCAAGGTGCAGGATGAGTGACCTGGGGTGCACCTGCACCCTCCAAATTCCCATGAGCGGTGGGCTACTACCCAAACCTCCAAAAATGGGGACGAGGGGCACTGCAGCCCCATGAACACTCAATGGGTGCGACCCCGCTGTCCTGCCGTCCTAAGAGCACTGTGCTCTGTGGGGTGCCACTCACCTGCTACAAGCCACACCACCAGCCAGTTCACAGGTGCTCAGGTGACCCGGAGCTCGGTGCCAGCCCTGAAGGACTCCACGTGCCTTCTCTCTTGTGATGTCAGGTTTTCCTCAGGAGAGGGCAGCCCCTGTGTCCCTGCCTCCGCGTGCCATTCCTGGCCAGGCCCCGGGCTACGCAGCACACCCGTCCCAAAGGCTGAGGCAGCTGCCACGGCCACCCTGCCCCGGGGCGGGGGGGGGGCCCACAACCCCCAGGGGGGCCCCACACTGCTCAGCCTCCTAGGGGAGATGGATGCCATCCACCGACAAGTCCAAACCAGAGGCAATTCTATCGTTGCCTCCAGGAGCCACATGATGGTCAAGAAGCTGTTGTCAGTTGCTTCCTCATTGGAAGCCTCTAAGTAAGTGACCAAGGGGACGGAGCCAAGAGCCAACGTTGAAACAAAGCACAGCAGAAAAGCGGTTTGTACATCAACACAGGTAAGGGCAGACGGAGGCGCTGCACGCGGGTGGCTTGCTCACCATCGGTCTGGGGAGTCACTGTCACCCTTCAGAAGCAACACTAGACAAGGCCACCCTCTCTCTGGTGGTCATGCTGCCGCTGGGAGACAGTCCACCAGTCCCATTCCATGCTCCGCGGACTCACGTCCAGCTCAGGACGCGCAGGCCGGGAGGCCAGGCCTTGCCAAATGCACCTGCCCAGCACATCTCTCTCTGGGGCTTCCCAGGAGCAAAGCTCTTCCCAAGATATATTTAAAAGCAACCCACACGTGAAAATGGAAACCACCAGACCTATCAACGTCATTGGCATTTTCTTCACCAACCACCGCCCCTTTCCACGTGCTCTCTGCCCATGGACTAGTTTCATTGGTCTAGGACTTGGCCCCAATTTTCTTTTTAATTCACATTTTTGTTTAAAGTTCCCTACACCCTCCTTAGAGTTACAAACATGAAACGGCCTTGTTGTGGCAGTAGCCACTCCTGACAAGACGTCACGTGGCAGTGGGTGACAAAGGCCCGCCCCCCACCCCCCAGCCCGAGAGCCCAGCCCTGCTGGAGCTGCTCAAGGCAGGCCACGCCCGCCACAACAACGTCTTGCAACCCCCCACGCCCCATCCCCTCTGTGCGCCCAGGTCACCCCAAGAGACGGGCACGCTCTCTATACACAAGCAGGGAACCGGACAGCTCCGCGGAGGAGGAGCAGAGGAAGGGGCAGCCAGACCTGTGGAGCGAGGCCGGCACGTGCTCAGCCAGCCCGCCCAGGGTTTTCCCGCACCTGCTCTTCACAGACACCCTACAAGGTCACTGGCACCACAATCCCACTTTACACAGAGGAAGGAGAGACACACGGAGGTCAAGGAACCAGCCCCCGGTCAGGCTGGTGAGCAGCAGTTCATGCTGGAGCCCCCTCCAAGCACCCAGAACCCAGCACCCACGTCCGCGGCCTGGGGCACAGCAGGATCACCGTGGACACGCGTGGGGAGCTCTCTGCCCTTGGGCCTGCATTTGGTAGCCTGCGATGGTCGGTTCCGACACTGGCCTGATGCCCGGAGCTGAACAGAGAGGTCTCCGCAGCGCAGGCCCGGGCGCACCGGTCAGTCAGAGTGGCCAGGAGACAGCGGTCACCTCATGCTGGTGTAGCTCCCCAGCTGTCCGAGAGGACCAGCTCACGTGAGAGCCCCCTTGCGCATGAGTCCACTCACGGTTGGCCCCGTCTGCCACTAGCCAGCAGGCCACACAGCCAGCATGCAGACCTCCCCTGCAGAAACCCACGGCGCCATGGAGACGCCAGGGACTGCGGTCTAAGACCTGGCTCAGGCCAGCTCGAAGCCCAGCAGACACAGGCCGGGGCCACGCCTGCTCAGACCGCACCCCGTCGCAGACCCAAAAATGAGAAGAGACTCTTGTGAAGACTGTGGTCACCCCTCCAGAACTCTGGAGAAAACTGACCAGGTGAGGGACAGCTGATTTTCACAACACAAAGGTCAGTGGTGTTCTTCCAACCAAGGAGCCCATCCCACAGCCGCCTGGAGCCGCCCCTCGCAGCTGCTACTCCTGTGTGTGCACACCCGTCCCGGTCACTGCTGTCACCGATGCAGGTGACAAGGTGCCTGGAAAAGGCGGGGATTAAGTAAAATGTGGGGGAGACCACGCATCCTGGGTCTGTCAGTTTGAGGAAACCGTAACGGGTGAATGTGCACATGATCTAGTCACACGATGAAACAATCAACAGCCTAAAACAAAAACCAGAAACACCAAACTACATAATCCTCCTACCCAAAAGCATGGAGGAAAGCAAGCTCAGGGCACAGTAGGGGAATGTCTGGGCATTCTGGAAGCAGACAAAGCTGGGATCCAATCCAGGCTCCCCGGTGGATTTGGCTGGTCCCCTGGACAAGCTGTGATCTCTCATGGGCTGGCACACCACCTGAGCATCACAGGGAACAAAAGAAGAGGCTTCCAGAACCTGACTCATGGTAGGGACCCATAAACACAACAGCCCTTCACTCAGGGGAGACACCGGGGCACCTCGCTGTCGAGGGTGAACATACCGCAAATATCCTGGGCCCAGGCACCTCGCTGTCACAACGCTCGTTCCGCCCACCCACTAGAACCTGAGAGTCCCGGGTGCTGAGTGCTTTGTGGGAGATGCTCATTTATCTTCACCATGACCGTCGGGGGCCTTCAGCCCTGTCCGCCGTCCACCGCCCTCGTTCCAAACTCGGCTTTATCTCTACGCCAACGAGCAGCACATGATGATCACCATGAACAGAAACACTGGCCGCATTTTACAAAGCCCTGAAACCATAGTTAAAGCGCACTTATGCAGAACCTAACAGTATGGAAAGCCTCACGCTTCCCCTCCAGGGCCTGGACAGGGCATCTCCCTCAACAGAATTCCTTTCATCCAGTTACTAAGAACCTCTTGTAGACGCCACTGAGTCACACATTGGATAATATTATTTCCTCTAAAACAAAGCGTGCCAGGAAACACCCCTTCTTTGTCAAATATTTACAAATTGGGATGAAGGGGCGCCTGTCACCATGAACAGTCCCCAAAAGTCAACGCATCAATGATCAAACTTTTTTCTTTGAACAGCAGAAGGACGGCGGCAACTCCAAGCTCCTTTCGACGGGGCCCAGCACGGCACTGTGGCCGGCAGACCAGACGCGCCAACTCCAGTGGAGTGCTCACACGCCCCACTCCGGACACCCGGGGCAACTCAGGCTCCCACTCGGGGTGCACAGGCAAGAATAGGGGAGCACACTCTGGAGGGCCGCCCTGCACGTGCAAGGCAATGACAAGCTCGCCACACAAGGTCACCTGATAGTCGACAGGCGAGTGACCACATACTTACTGGCCCAGGACAGTTCCAAAGTGCACACATCAACAAAAGAGAATTCCCTGAGTGAGAAGAAGGGTCAAGGGCAGCATCATGGAGTGCGGTCTGTCTACAATGGCTGGCTCCCAGCGACTTCACAGACCCCAGACTGTGTAAAGTCCACCTGGATATCCGTTTGCCAGTGTGTCCAGCTGCCCCGCCCTGCTCGAGCTGGCTGCCCCCAGGGTGTGTAACATGAGAGGAACACAGCAGACAAGCCAGAGCAGTGCAGGGACACAGCTGAGGACAGAGCAGATGGGAAGGGGGCAGGGGCAGCAGTGGGGGATGGGGAGAGAGGGAGGGGCGGGGGTAATACTGCCCGAGGACTTCCTCGGTTGTAGTCTACAAACTTCTCCTGAATTCCCTCAATGGACCCCCTCTTACGCACCACTGAGGGAATGTCTGTTCCTTGCGACCAGATGAACCCCACCTGGAACCGTCAGGGCGTCCATCTGTGACACAGGCTTTCTCTCGTGCCATCTTCCAAACAGCCTTAAGAAGGACAATAAATTCAGCGCTGCGCCGACACCGCCCAGGCCACTCACTGTTAAAATATTCCCAACACAAGCAATCCTCTTTTTTAATCCACCCAGGAAATTCAAAAGGATTAAGCCTTCTATTTTCAAGTAACTGAACAGAGGACAGATGCTCAAGTCCTCCTTCTAGACACTTCCTTAGTGCTGCACTGTAAGTGGCCACTAGCCACAGGTGGCTACTTAAATTAAAATTAATTCAAATTAAATTAAACATAAAGTTCTATTCCCCAGTCACACTGGCCACATCTGAGTGATCGATCGCCACACAAGGCTAGTGGCAAAACCGGATCTGGCCCAGTAGCTGCAGGCCACTTCCACTGTCACGGAAAGTTCTGGATTAAAGGACCAGGAGGTCCCTTGTTCACAAAGCCATCTTTGTGTCATGGTCTTTTCCTCTGCTCCCTGAACGTGGGTGAAGCCGGACCGAACGGGAACGCAAACACACAAGTGGCACGAGCATGCCGTCCACTCCCCACGAGGCCCGGGCAGCGGTGAAAACGCCCAGCTCTCCCCCCACCGGTTCTTACAGACTTTTTCCAGACTCCTCTCTTCTTGCTTCCTCCTTTTCCATGATCGCACATCGCTTGAAGGAGGGAAGAGGAAAAAGCACAAAGCCCATGACTCATTTTACACAGTCTATCCGCGTAAACCCATGCGGCTCCAGAAGGAAGGTAGGGGAGCCAGTCCTCAGGGCACCGTGAGCACCGGCTCTGGGGCGAGGCTCCTCGAGCCGCGCCGCCCTCCGCTCTGGGCCCTCTGCGCCCCCCGTGGTGAAGGCTGCTCCCCACGTCTGCTCCTCCGTCTCTCAGCCACAGAGAACAGGGCCTTCCCACATGAGCCCCCACAGGCAGGGGGCCTGTCTCCCATGTCTTGCACCTACCAGCCGGAGGCGCCGTCTGCAACAGGGAGCTCGTCCTCTCTCCCCCACTTCTGGCTCTGAAAGGCTGCCTCCCCTCCCAGCCCCTATCAGAAACGGTAACAGGTTTTGTGGTGTATTTTTAGAGTTCGTGAGTTTCTCACTCCTGTGGAATGTTCCTCCTGCCTGTCTGGTCCGAACGTAACTGTCCTCTATCGGCTCTGAGAGTAACCACAAGTCTCAGACAAGAGTAGCAGCCGACACAGAACAATGCCAAGTGAGGCCCTCCACGCAGGCCCATGTCCCCAAATCCTGCTGAGGCTTTACTCACTTCTTTCTCTGGTGAAACACGAACAAGAAAGATGTAATCAATGCCACAGTGCTAGTGGACTGTGGATGCTGAGCACAACATCCCAACACGGTCTGTGTCTCCAACAGACCAGCTCATCACTGGTGTTGAAGAGGTTATGCCAAAGACTGAAGCCACCCACCTTTTCCTTCTTAACAATAAAATAAATAAATAAGAAGGCTTCTGAGCCCTTTACAAGCACGTCATCACCGTGTGGAGTCCAGAACACCGTCTGGAGTCATGGAAAGAAGGTTCAGGATGATCAATAACCTGAACTAAAGCTCAGCAAAGTGAGCAGAAGACACCTGTAGACTCTCAGTCTGTGAGAAAAAGCAGCTGTGACCCCTGCAGGACTTACGCTGAACAACTAAGGTCTCTATTCTGGTTGGAGAACATTTTCTCCAAAGGAGTGCATGGACCCTCCACGGGGAACAGCAGGCAGGGAGGCCAAAACAGCTGTCGGGGGGAAGTTCCCAGGGACCTTTGGGTGGGCCGGCTTCAGAGTCAGGGCAAGTACAACGTCAGCAAATTCATCTGTTGCTCCAGTGAGGGCACTGGATCTCACACAGGCCCCCCCCCGAAGGCTTGCTGGGATGGGAGCAGAGACTGGAGGCCCCTGCACAGAATACAGGTTTGAGGGAAACTCCGCTGTCCTCGAGGCAGCTCACAGATTGGCCAGCAGACCGGGGAAGAGGCTCTTCCTCACAGGAAAGGGGACTCCATGCGCTGGTTTTGCCCAGGGGCTCAAAACATCTCCAATAGCCTCCCTTTTCCAGCCGTGCAGTGGAAGGAACCAAGAAACCCAACGACACTGGGCATTGCTGGCCAGCCCTAAAACCCATGCCCCAGGCCCCCCAGGAAAACAGTACTCTCCTCTACTTCTGCTTGGCCTGAGGGTAGCAGTGGCCATGTGGACACGGGGCATTTTAAACGAGCACCCCCTCTAGGGAAAATTGTCCGTGGAGGAAATCATCTGACAATCGTTCACCCTTAAAAAAGGCAAGTCCCCTTTTCCCCTCCCCCAGAGTGGCTCTCAGGTTGAATTCTTCCCCATCAGAGGGTCCTTGCTGAGTGTTTGAGACATGAGAACTGGTATTCCCAAGAGGGAAAGGAATTGGGGCCGAGGCAGAGAAGGGCCGGAGAGACGGTCACCCCGTTGTCCTGAGTGAGCACCCAGCCTCATCACCAGCCAGAGCAGGGACAGGCCTGAGGCAGCCCGAAGGACGGGGCTCCAGGGAAGCCACCAGGACCTGACAATTAGAAATAATGGCTTCTAGCTTTCTATCTACACTAACGTGTTTTTGTCTTCCTCTAGTGCCTGGGCGAACTTCCGCTTCCTCTCCTCACCCAGACCTGCCATCTTCGATAAAGGGAGCCCGTTTCGTCCTCTTGCAATGTCCCCAAACACCTGCGGCAGCCGTGGGAGGAGACGCGGGCCCGGCACGGAGGTGGCCGCTGGCCATCGGCATGGCCCCATTGCTCTCTCAGGGATCTTCGCACTGCGGCTATTTGCTTTGTTCTTCCCTTGAAACCCTCTGGTCATAACATTTTCAGTGGTTTTTTTGTTTGTTTTTTTTTTTTTTGACTCACAGTTGAGAAAACCAACCAGTTGAGTTGCTGCCTCAATGATCTGCTCATCAAGGGAAAATTCTGAGTCGGCCTGATCGCCGTCTGCGTCATTTGTAAAAGCAGCTCATTTGTAAACTGCATCCTGCAGCAACCAGAGTCCCGTTCCTCATTCTTAAAAAGAAGCTGCTGCAGCTGTGTTTTCTGCATAGACAGCAGGGCACAGCGCTCACCCACACCTCCTGGGCAGGCCCAGGACCTTTTGTCGGGGACTGTGGCACCCACCCGATGCCCGAGGTCCCCTTCCCCTGGGGTCCCTGTCAATGTTCAGCCTCGGGGTCCCCCAGCTCCTGCCCCCATCGAGCACCTCCTAAGGATCCCTGCCTCTGTAACCAGTGGCCTCCTCAGCCCCTTCCCGGCCCTCCCTCCCTGGGCCCACCCCTCACTGAGCACAGCTCCCCAAGTTGGCAGCCCAGCTCCAAAATCAGAGGGCCTGCGTCTCCACCCCAGCCTCCCCACGGAGGCCTGCTAACCTCAGACGAGCTGCTGAACCTGGTCCCTCATACAACAATGAAGTGAATGCAGCAAATGTGCACGGCAGAGTCCAGGAAGCCCTCAGTCCACGTGGCCATGGCTGGGCATGGACAGGCTCTGCACCTGGGGCAAGAAATCTTACTTCTTGCCATGACGGCCGAGTAAACACCATGTGCACTGTGAGCAGGGAACGATGCTAGGTGGTGGCATGATGTTCTTACATTATTGATAACGTGAAAAGCATTCACACGGCAGGCCCCACTGAATCCACAAGGCCCCTGGGAAGCTCAGATGGAACAACACAGCATCCATGAAAACATCCTAAAAACTCCGTGTGCAAAATAAATGGTTTAAATCTGTTTAAACTTCTTGCTCCTTCAAAAAACATGCTGTTTTAAAAGGAGATCCAGGCCTGAGGAAAAGTTGTACACAAATGAGGATGTTCCCGTTTGCCGGGCTCCATGAACACCACCGTTTATCACTAAAAGGCCCCAGGAGGCAGGAGCCCAACCGCTGGGCTGTCCCCTCGTGCCTGCAAACTATTTGGTAGGGATTAGGAATAACACAGCACAAACGCCTATTTTCAGGCAGACAGGATTTTACCTATGGTTTTCTAAAGCTAGCAAAAACAAGAAAGAAAATGAAAATGATTTGGGGCCAAGGTCTTCATGGTGACCCACAGGGCCCAGATGAAGGCATATGGTGAGGGCCACACAGTCTGGATGGCACCCGTTCCATGTCACTCAGGGGAGTCCAGCACCTTCTGGGCCGGCCGAAGGCTCAGCAAGCATTTTTCTAGTCTAAATACAGACGAGAAATCAATTTGAATAGCGCAAATATAGCCACGCTCATCTTTTTTTTTTTTTTTTCTGATTCTCATGTTTTGCTGTGTTCCCTAACTGCAATGACCGTCACCCAGTGGTAAGCGTTCACACATGTTGGTGGTATACAGGTTTCTCAAGAGGCGGCAGGTGCATCAGTAGCTGATGTAAGGAGTTTGTTTCCTGAACCTCTATCCTCAGTACATTTTCTGGACAATGAGGAACATTTCTCACTCCTGCACAGTTTTGTGGAGCCTGGTTTGGTGGAGCAATGTGGGTCCACATCCTTTACCGGAGAGTCTGGGTCTCCCCGAAGCCCCTCTCACAGGCATCCTCCCCCACGCACTCAGAGCTGACGCAGGACAGCCCCGTCCGCCCCTTCCTTTGTGGAAGCCACTCTGCTGGAGCCCGGAAAGGGGAAAAGGGCTTTCTGGGTTTTTCTTTATCCTTTTTTGTATTTTTGCATATATAACACTATTTCTGCATGAATTATTTTCAAAAGAGAATGCCAAAATAAGTTCTACAAGTTTCCAGATTTGTAGGCAGGATAAATAAGAACTCAGTTAGGTTTTCAATCATGTTCAAATTATTTGCATATGTGCAGCTTAGTTTCATTTAGTTACTAAATTCTAGCCATCCCTAGACAAATGGACAAATGAAACTTGCATTTCAAATTTAAACGTTACGTATGTGCACACATACACACACACACACACACACACACAGAGAAGTGCACACGCCCAGTTAAATCTGTACAGACAAATCCTTAGCAAACACTTTTCTGAAACCCATTACCTAAATGCATTTGGGAACACAGCTGTCACTGCCCTCACAGGCCATGAATCTCGACAACATTCAAGATGACCATGAAGGCAGCAAACAGAGAAGTATTAGGTTACCGGTCTTTCAGATGATGAAGAACTGTGGGTAAACTCAGAAGTGCGGTGATCTCCCTACAGCAGAAATGATCCTGGCTGGGGCGCCTGGGTGGCTCAGTCGTTAAGCGTCTGCCTTTGGCTCAGGTCATGATCCCAGGGTCCTGGATCAAGCCCCGCATTGGGCTCCCTGCTCAGCGGGAAGCCTGCTTCTCCCTCTGCCTCTCCCCCTGCTTGTGTTCCCTCTCTCACTGTGTCTCTGTCAAATAAATAAATAAAATCTTTAAAAAAAAAAAAAAAAAGAAATGATCCTTGCTGTTCTAGACTGCCTATGTGAGAGAATCATCACATTTCAATAATCAGGTGATGATTCAAGATCTCAGAGAATGCCACCATCAGTCTTGCTTCTAGAAACCAATGATGGATCTGGGTTCACAGGTACCCAGCTCTTCCCCAGAAGTCACTTCTCTGAAGAAAGCCCCAATTTCTGCTTTCCTGGCACTTCCCATCTCTTCCTACGCTTCGAAGGCAGGAAAGGTTCTGCCCCCATCAGGATTCTCGGGCCAACAGTCAGATGGAGGCCGCTGACCCAAGGCCAAAGGTCAGTGACTACGACCAAGGAGTCAGAGGCTGAGTTGGCTGACACCTGCGCCCAGGCCAAGCAGTCCTGGGTGAACACATGTCTGGGCCCCTCATGCAGCCCGTCCCTCAGTAGCCGGACCAGCAGCGCACTGACCATGCTCCAGCCTCATGGCCTTCAGTCCTCATGCAAAAACATCATTTAAAACAAGCCCTCAGACACCCACTCAACAGCAGGGCTGGCTACCGGGGCAGGGTCCCCAGCATTGCCCAGACCAAGGCCCTCAGACAAGGCACAGCCTGGCCCCAGCACCCACTTGATTTAAACGTGATGGGGGTGTCGTGGGGGACAAGAAGAGCAAAGGCAGGACCCTCCCCCCCAGCTCCCCAGACGACAGCTGGCGACCCTCCCTCCCCTTGTTTCCCACCCAGTCCCACACCGTGTAGGGACTATTCAGAGAGAACCTTCTGGAAAGGGCTTCTGAGATGCATGGGATGTTTGGGGATGCAGGAGGGGGGCCTGAACCCCGTGTCCCCTCCTGCCGCACCTCCCTAGGGAGCTAGGCACCCCAAGTCCGGCACGGTGTGGAACAGCAGGGGGCATGGGGGCCGCAGGCCTGGCCCCAGTACTGGCTGTGCTCCTCAGGCTCCTCTTCTAGCCCCACACACTCCAGAGGCCACGCTGCCAGGAAGATCCTGCTCAGGCTGTGCCCATGCACGCTCTGCCTTCTCACGGCATCCGGTGCCCCGAAGGGTCTGGAAACCTGACACGAAGGAGGGAAGAGCTCTGGGCACACAGCCTGTACCTGGAGTGAGCCCCGTGCCCCAGTGGCCGTCCTCTGCCGCGTGGGGTCTGCACCCAAGACCCTCAGAGAAACATGTGCTGATTTTAGAAACACGAAGAAGGGGTTATATTCAGAAACAAAGCACCGCAGGGCCTGAGACGGAGACATGATGGCGGCCTCCCTGTGAGGCCCAACAGCCCCTGCTGGGACCAGGTGGGCCTTAAAGGCTGGCAGCCGGACCAGCCAGAGGTCCCAGGGCCTTGGTCCCTCTTCATGGTGACAGCAGCCCCGCCCCCGCCTGGAAAACAGGGTGCTACTGCTCGCAGGTCTCCCACGGCTCACCGTGGATTCCAAACGGCAACCCCAAATTCCAAAGGGCAACTCCTGTTTGAGAAAATGATTTTAGGAAAAGTTCTACTTACTTGGATAATTTTCTGACAACCATGCTTAGTCTTGCAAATACCACCGGGTGGGTTTTTTTCAAGTTCTCTTTCTGAACCATCATAACAGAACGTGGCTGTTGGAGTGTTTTACATTTTCTCCCAGGATGGGGATTTAGGAACGGTGCACACATCTCCCTGTGTCAAGGTGAGGATCTCTGCCCCTCACTTCTGATGTTCCCACACAAACTGAACAGGCCAGGCCGAGGAGCAACACCCAGCGAAGGCCCAGCGCCCACCCAGAAGTGAAGGCCACAGAGTCGAGCTGGAAAACGCCAGAGACATCCTGTCTCCAGAGGCCCTGCCTGGGCTGGATCCCAGCCGCAGCCCCTAACTCTGAGACCCTGGGCACGGCATCCCCTCTCCTGGGCCTGGGTCTCACAGTGAAAATAGGGTTATAAAAGTACCTACTTGTATAGGTGTGTTTGAAGGATTCTGTAAGAAATTTCATTCACATGCTCAGCATTGGCCTAGCACCCAGAAAGCGTTCCATGAATACTGGCTATCGTTTTAGAGATGACAAAGTAAGAACCCAGAGGGGAAGTTCGTGCTCGGGACTAGAAGGAACCACAGACCTGGCTCCGCCTCACTGAGCTGGGTCCCTGGTGACACAGGATGACAGGATGACCGGAGTGGCAGTCAGCACCGATGTCCCTAGCAAGAATTTAACAATTCCATGACGCTTTAAAGCAACCCAGGGGCGAGAAATGACAGCCAAGATTCCTAGGTTTTGTTTCCAGAGGGTCTTCTTAGCAAAGTAGGGAATCTACAGATCTCTCTGGAAGAGCAGCCTACCAATGGAAAAAAGATGGTAAAGGAGATATGCTCGGTTTTTAGACAAGAGTGAAACATGCAACCACCATCCCCAGATGGCTATCACTTCCCAAGAGGGAGGCACTCCGCTTCTGGGCAAAGACCAGCGCTTGCGGCGCAGTCTGCACAGAGCGCGGTGGATGGGGCCTCCGGCGTCGGGGATGGGGCCTGGGGCGTCGGGGAGCGGTGGGCAGCACACTGCAGCAGGACGCAGGAGCTGGAGAACGGTCCCCGTGCCCACGGCGCTGTGGGCAGCAACCTGTCCCCACGGGCAGTGCCCAACGCCCCAGCCCCTCACCCGGCTGACTGCGGACCCCCTTTATCCTACCCCACACCCTGTCGCAGGGCATGGAGGTTAGAGGAGGAGGTGGAAGAGGCCACCACTCAGCACCCGCTGACTTCCAACGTTCTAAGGTGACTGGCTAGCAAGTCACTAGGCCACACAGAATGACCCTCCACAGTTACGTAACAGGACACGGAAAATCCCGTACAAGTTTCTCCGGAGAGCGAATCGCACTTTACCTTCAGCCAAGGCTTTTGTTTGGGTCCCAGCAGCCCCTCCAGAGCCAGTCCTCTCAGGGCAGTCAGCCCGGAACAGAGGAAGAAAGTTGAGCCGTGCCCTGCCGGCGCCCACTGATGAGGACTACATCGCCCCGCCCCGACATCTGGTTTCTATTTCATCCCCGTGTTGTCACATTACATAACAAGCAGATGCTGCGCGGGATCACCGCAGACTCGAGGCTCCCGACTCCCAGAGAATGCCCAGAACGTGGGCTCCGATGGCCGGGACCGCTCCCACGAAGCCACACCGCTGCACACTTTACCTGGCTCTTAGAGCAAACGCCCTCGGAAGAAGACATAGGACACCAACCACTCCTACCTCTTCCTGAAATGGAGTTCCACTCCGAATTCCTTCTCCGAATTCCACATGCAAATGTGGGGAAAACATAAGTTCTCTGTGGTCCGAGGTTCATTTTCCAGACCTCAGCCTCGGAGATGTACAGGAAGAGGGCTGTAGACTGGGCTATGGAGGGTCCCAACGATAAAGGGCCAGAGCCCTGCCAGCAAGGGCAGGTGTGGGACCCCAGAGGGGAGAAGACACCCTTCAGGCATGTGGATGGAGAGCCTTGGAGCAAGTGTTGTGGGAGCTCTGGAGCCACACTGGGGAGCAAACACCATGTGCCCCCTCAGCTTGCTTGGGAAGCAGTGAGGATTCATATTAAGAAGACCCGCCCCCCACACTCCAGGCGCCAAGGCTGTGATGGCCAGCAAGCAAGTGGGAGCCCCTTTCAAGAGTGTGCTCCAGAGCGGCCCCTCCAGGGCTGCTGTCCGCCATCTCAACCCACCCAGACCAACCAACGCAGGCCAGCGTCAAGCACGAGGGTGCCAGGGGCACAGAGCTTCCCCAAGGTCACCTGGAGTAGCCCATGAGCTCTAGGTAAGAAAAATCAGACCCACGGCCGAGGTACCCATCTGGCAGTCAAGCTCCTAAGGGGCTTCGTGCAGGACAGAAATCTAACCACTAAGCCACAGAGTCTCCTCGGCTGACTGGTCCGGGGCAATCACTGACCTCCAGGTGAACCATTCTGCACAAAATCTAACCACTAAGCCATGGAAACTCTCCTCGGCTGAGTGGTCCGGGGCAATCACCGGCCTCCTGGTAAACCATTCTGCACAAGGGGAAGTGAGAATTTAAAATTTTTCTCTTATTAATACATAGAAGTGGCCCGGCCGACCTGGTGGGCAAGAAATCGAATGAGGCAGTGGACTTAGCAGCGTGGTCTGCCCAGCCACGGGCAGAAGCCGCCTGGACTCCCCCGCGTCTGCCATCTCGCCCAGGCCTGGGGCGGGGCCCTGCAGACGGGACAGCAGTGGTGTTCAATGGACTTCAGATCCCGCTCTCCTCACTGCACCGGGGGCAGCAGACACTTGTTGGGGGAGAGCTGTCTCAAGGGCAACACTTACCAGGCAAGGGGCACAGTTCGGCCCCAAGGGCAGGCAGTGTCACGGAGGACCTAAGGTTGGCATCGCAGGAAGGCCTCGCTGCAGAACAGCTTGTTCTTGAGCCCCGGAGGCAAAGAGGCTCAGACCTCGAGGCAGAGGAAACCGCACAGGGCAGCCCCTCCCAGGCAGGGTTGGCTCTCTGCCCCACCCCCGGCCCCCAGCATGGAAAGGCACCAGCACGAAAGGGGATAAGCACAAGGAGCCCCAGATGTCACTGAGCAGACCAGACAATGTGCACGAGCGTAAGGAGGACGCGGAGCAGAACAGAGCGATTGCAGAGGACATCACGGAGCCCTACACAGTGACGGCCACGCCCCCAGCTACCTGGTGAGGGACTTCTGGAAGATGCCCTGTCAATGTATCGGTGTTTTCCTAACCTGGGCAGGGGGACGGGGCCCTGCACTGTGCACAACTGGGCTTTTTCTTGTTACACTGACCTGGCTATGGCTGGGTCAAAGGGATGGACAGAGAAGGGCCCACATATGCCAATGAGGGAGGCCAGGCCGGGGTCACTGCGTGCAAAGCGGGAGTCACTAGAAAACACACCTTTCTCTGAAACAGACACGTGGGTGCGATGCTTTGATGGGACGCCTGAGCCACCACTGCCCTGCTGCAGGTGAGCCGTGTCCAAAGCCACTGCCAAGGCCATGGCCACTGGACAGTGAAGAAAACGAACCGTGACTTTAATCTGCCTGAGCCACATGATCGGGCCAACATTCTCCACATGCTCAGAACTGCCTGTAAACGTTCAGTGCAACCTACAGCTGTCTGACGCAGGTATGTCTCTTCAACCACCTGCGGTCACACTCAAACTCTTCCAACATTACCCGCACTGTGCTGGGTCTGGTCTCATGCAGCTTTCCACCCAGGGGCAGTCAGCCTAAACAAAGCCAGCCTCCCAAGAGCAAATAAGGAAATAGACCCCCTGCCCCTCGTGAACAGGGTCCCCAGGGAGCGTTGCAGGCCTGGGGGGCATAGCAGCACCCATTTGAGTGTTAGATCGCCCCCAAACTTGTGCTCATAACCACAGCGGGGGAAGATCGGGCCAGTCCCCAAAGTGGCTCACAGGTGATGATGGGCCAGAGCAGCAAAGCCCGCGCCCCGCAGCACGCCCAGCCCTTGCCATCCAGGCTCCCTGTCCCAGGGCCTCCTCTGCTTCCCGTTCTGTCCTGCGGGGCCCTCCCTGCTGACCGGGCAGGACAGCTCCAGTCCGACCCCAGTGGCAGCTGGCAGGCGTGGCCACAGACATGCTCTTCCTCTCCACTCCTACCTGCTTCAGGTTCAGATTTGTTATCTGATTCGGTAAAAGTCTGGGCTCTCTGCTGGTTGCCAAGAATGAAGGCTACACCTGTACCTACATAAGTAATAAAGAGGATTGGCTGGAAAGCCCCTGGAGCAGCTCCCAGAAACCAGAGAATACCCAGCCCTCTCGAGAAAAGCGGGCACCAGGCAACTCCGGAGTCTTGGGGACCAGTGCCACCAAACGTCCAAGGTCTGTGGCCCGCTGGCCTGCTGGCCTGCCCATCACTCGCTTCCCCTCTGGCACTCAAACTGAATGCAGCAGCTCCTGGGCCTCCATGTGGCCAGGTTAGCCACCGGACACGAAGGGGCCTCTTGCTGCAATCTGAAGGACTCCTAGACAAGGGCGCTGCCACTGGTATTCCCACCAAAGACCACACTTTCTTTCCTTGGGGTTGGGGGCTGTATCTCCCATAAAAATAAAGAGGGGGAAATAAATAAGTAAAGAGAGAAGCAGCCAGTGCCCACCAGAGGCTGTGCAGCGGCTGAGCCTGCTTGAAGAACACTAGACAGGGGCTGCCGGCCTGAGCCTACGGGCCAGGTCCCCAGGGAAAGGTGCCATGACCACTACCAGAGGCTGAGCCTGAGCAGGCCCGCCAGGCAGGCCTCGGGGCCTCAGGACAAAGGCAACAGTCACTGGTATTCCCCTCTGCTTTTCCTCAAACGGCCACTAAGGGCATGAGCCCCTGTCGGGTCGCATTACAAGCCAATCCCATCATCCTCTCTGCAACAGATGCCAATGGTGTTTACTGACATTTACGAAACAGCACACGGGCACAGGATGGCTGTCTGGCCCATCGTGCTTTTGGCCAGGTCAACCGCAGCGTTGGTTCTATCTTACAAAGAAGAAAACAGAATCTCCCAGAGTTTCGCGGCGTCTGGCCCCATCGGAGCTCTGTGCACCCCTTGGCGGCAGGATGCCCACTCTCGTGCTCAGCAGCCTTCACGGCACATGAGCAAAATGCCTGGTGTCATCGGCACACTTGTTCCGCACCGTGTCACAACATCTGGCCCTGGCAACGCTGCCTGGTTGGGCGAGTGAGGACCGCTGAGCCACACATCACACAAATAGCAGGATGAAGCGCCCTTAGCCGGCGTCAGCTGTCTCCAGCCACAGACACACAACACCTAGCATCTCGTTCTGCACGGCCAGGAAACATAGAGGCCTGGGTGTTGCTGGCAGGTTCGAGAAATGAAAGGACACTGAAAACCGAGGGCTCTGCTGGAATGGAGGCCCCGCCCCGTGCCTACAGGGAAGGGCTCCAGAATTCTCTCCCAGATGAGAGCAGAGGGGAGCACTACGGGAGAGCGCAGCCTGGCCCCTCCCCAATCACACACTCACTGACAGAAGTGCTAAAACTTCATGTTTCTGTTTTAAACAAACATGAAAATGGATCCTTTAAACTACATTTCCCACAAAATTCCCATGCTGAGACTTTCTAACAACTCCAGAGCAGCCTCTCTCTCCCCAGGGTGACACAGCAAGGGGACCTGCAGGCAGGGCCAACCTCGTCCCACGGGCCCTTCCCAAGACTAAAGGGCTCAGAAAGGATTACTTGACATGCTCCCCAACAGCAGAGATCCTGCAGTCCTCTTAAGCACTAACATAATGTGCTGGGGAGACAGAACACTCCCCAATAGAAGTCTCAATGAAAAATCCAAAGTCACAAAAATCACAACCAGATATTCTCAGTTCAGACTTGAGGGATCTTAGCAATATGATAAAATCATCACCGTCAATCAAAAGGCACCAGATGCCAGCGCATGCTCTCTGCTGGCCTCACACAGTGCTCCCCTGCGCTGGGGCTGGACAGCAGACTGGGCAGGACAACCGGCAGGGCAGAGTGGCATCTGGGCGGTAGGTGGCACACTGCCTCCCACCCAAGTCATCTCAGTGCTGTCACCATGCCCTCTGCCCTGGGCTCCAGGTCCACAAGGGGTCAACGAGAGACACCACCATCCCTGACCCGCACGGTGGGTGAAGAGCCACGCAAGCCCCTCTCTGCAGACAGCACATACCCTGAGCAGAACACAACACTGCACGTGTGTCTCCACCTGTGGTCATGGAGAGGTCAAACACAGTGCGCGTGCGCACATACACACACACACACGCATGTGCACACACCCGTGCGCGCGCACACACACACGATTTTACATTCTGCCCTTTCTTCCTTATTTGAAAGAAGGCCAAGGCCAGATAGTAAAATCCAAGAATAAAAATCTCCCCTACTGTCCTCCATTCTAAAGCAAACACTTGACTGTTATTTACAGTTTTGTTAAGAAAAATGAAGCATTGCACTGCTACAAGAGGAAAGGCAAATTCACGCTTCTCCTTGTGTGTCCAACTAAATTACAGCTTCCACATCTGCCTTCTACAAAAACGAACGGAGCCGCTGGAACAAGGACCGTGGCGCCTTTACCAGCACGGCCCAAGGAAGCGCGGCTCCTCTCTGCAACCGTCCTTCGGGGCGCTCCCCGGCCTTCGGCACCATGGCACAACCAGCAGACGTCCGTAGCCTGTCCGTCCACTCCGGCCCCACAGACAGGCCTGGCAAAGTGGACAGGGAGCTTCAGCAAGAGGCAGGGCCCCTGGCCCAAGGCCCAGGGCTGGCACGGGCAGGGGGCCTCAGGCAAACCGCCTTCCTTCTGGGCTTCTTCGTCTACATGACGAAGTTTCGTAGCTCCTCCGAGGACAGGTGTGCTCCCGGCTGGCCAGCGCTCCCTGCACCTCGGTGTCCCCACGCTGGCCAGGGCACACGCTCCTCGCCGGCGGGGATGAGGGGCAAGGAGCCAGGGAGGACACGTCCCGGGAAGACATTTCGGGGGGCCTCGCCCAGCACACGGAGGGTGCCCAAGGGCAGGGGGCTAAAGGAGAAACTGGTGTAAGAAGCTTCCTGGCCCAGGCTTGACCTCTGTGCACGGGAGCACCAGGGGAGGGCGGCCGGCCACTCTGCCGGCTCCTCACCCAGCTCCCCCACTCCTCCTCCCACCGGCACACAGATGTGCTCAGCGGCAGAGCCTGGCTTCTGCTCACACTCGTTTCATAATTTTAAATATACTCTTAACGGAAAGTAACCGAAGTACTTGACAAGAGCAGCTGACGCAAATGTCCCTGCAGCAGGCAGTGAGTCATCCCCGCAGTGTGAAAGTGAGAGCTCGGAGCAGAGCCCGAGAGGCAGTCGCACACGGGGGGCGTCCTCCGAAGGCAGAAAGATGAGCGGCACAGCCGAGCCACGGCCACTCTCGCTGTCAGGCCGGCACCACTGAGACAGCTCTGACGGGGGGGCGGCGGACTGTCCACAAGCCCTCCGGAGGCCGCGGCGGCTACGCATGATGGCGGGCTTCCACTTCACTCAGCAGACATGGCTGGTCAGGCCTCAGCATCCCCAGACCCCCAGGTCTGCCAGGTTAGCCGCCTGACATCGTGGCAAAGTTGGTTCCTTGTGAAAATACGTGTCCTCAGAAGAAAGCCGGCCTACCATGCTGGTGACAGAGTGAGCCATTAAGAGCAGCCTCTGAGTCTGGCAATGTGGCCTCAAGTGTTTAAAACCTTCTCCAAGCGCAGCTGGGTTGTAAGAAGAGTAAGGAACCCCTCGGAAGGCAGGAGCTGAATTGGACCCGCATTGGCATGAAGGCCAGGGCCCATCCTGAGGCTGCCACCTGACTCAGCCACGCTCGTTGGGTCACTGCTAAAAGCCACGGCTGAAGGCCAGGAGACCAAGCCGGGGGCTGAGCAGGAGGAGAGAGACTGCGGCTCCCCTGGGGTGGGGGGGAGGCTGGTCAACCTCTCTGCTGAAGGGATGCACCCCTGCCTGGCCCTGACGCTGGCAGGGAGGGCAAATCAAGAAAGAAGAGTCCTGTGGGGGCCCACGACCAGAGATCACCTGACAGTGGTTGGGGGGGGGAATCCGGACACCCCCCAAGACCCGAAAGACACGGCAGCAGATGCATCTAGAAGTGTGTCCCAGGTGAAGCCGTGCCGGCCTATACTGCCCAACCAGGCAGACATAGACACGTATCCTCCCTGGATGGGCACGTTACCAACCTCAAAACAATGTCTGTGAAACATTACAAGGCATAAAATCTAAAGCTGGGGAAAAACCCAGGGAGTAGAAGTCAGGCCAGGACAGACTTCAATTACAGGAAAATCTGATCTGACCACAAAATACATCTCCACACCAGGCGTGAAGAAACAGGCAGGGTCATCCAAGGAGCCAGCGGCTGTCGGGGACCGTCACTCAGCAGCCGCACAGCCCTGGGTCCTGTAAGCTCTCCCTGCGCCTCAGTCTCTCCCCCGCCAAAGACAGACAGTAACAGCCAGACCCTGCGCTGCGAGAGCACGCAGGGAGCAAGCAAGGCTGCAAACCACCCACCGTTACTAACACCAAAAACGGTCAGACACATGTGAACGTGTGCGAAAAAAACTGTTCCTAATTAAAACTAAAAACAAAATGAGTAGGTTAAATAGTCCATCAGATATGGCTGAGGAGACAAGTGCTGAACAGCAAAATGGCACAGAGGGGAGAAGCAGGAGGGCAACCCAGAAAGACACCAGTGACAAGTATGAGCGGCTGGGGGGGGGCACAGGGCAAAGGGAGGGACACGGACCTGCGCTCACCGGAGGGCCGCACGGGGACAGACATGCGTCAGGTGCAGGAGGCCCACAGACACTTTCAGAACAGGCAGAGAGCCCTACCAGCCCGCAAACCCACCTGGGAGCCGCCGTGCTTGAGACAGCGGAGGACAGGCAGACAGACAGGCACACGGACAGGCAAGGGGGCATCTCGACTGCTGTTTAGCCCAAGATGCTGGGACGCCTGGGGAGCCACACTTCACACACACACACACGAAGGCAAATGCCATGCAGACCAGGGACCCAGCTGTAAAAAATGAAATAATACAAGCCCAGAACAAGACATGGGGGTTCCCCTGGAGCAGGAACAGAGGAAAGCTTTCTAACTGCAACTCAGTAGCCAGAAGCACTTAAAAAAAAAGAAGAAATTGGTCAACTTGAATCATGCTGGGGGGAGGGGGTTTACATGGCAAAGATGTACCACAAAGAATTAAAAAAACAGTGGACAGATTGGGGGAAAGTATTTGCAATATATCTCACAGATAAAAACTAATACTCCTGATGTATAAAAAACTCTTAAAACTTGTGGGAACAATGACCAAAATCCTGACAGAAAAACAGGCCAAAGGCATGAGGAGAGAGTAAGGCCCTCACACTGACCTTCCACTTGTTATCTGTCGGACTGGCAAAAAGTACCAGGCTTTACCTTCCACACCGTGTGGGCACAGGCGGCAAGGGGAACACAAGCTGGTACAAGCTTCATACCGGCAAACGGGCCAAAATCGAACCCGATTACGCATCTGCTCGTCTTCTGTAGGAATCCCTCTGCAGGTGAAGTCGGAAGATGCAGGTGCGGCAGAGGAAAGCGCGTGTGCACAAGGTCATCCCAGGGCAAGCGCAGGCCACGGGCTCCGGGGACATGCTGCGGCGTGGAGAAGCCACGTGCAAGAGACCTACCAGGACGGCGTCCCTTAGGTGCAAGACCGAAGCCCAGATAAAGTGCATGCTGTATTTGCTCTTTTGTCCAGAAAGCAAATTGGGAGAGCAAGGGTGGGGCCGGGGGTGGCCACAGGGTGGAAGGTCAGGCCCGCTGGGCAGGGACACCACTCTCTGAGTCCAGTTTCTTACACATCACTGGCTTAGGGGCTGCACTAATGTCGCACATACTCAAAAAAGGAAAATAAACAAAATAAAGTATGAGGAAGGGGAACAAATGAAATACAAACAGAAACAAAATGAACCAAACCACATTTCAAGTGAGTAATGCAAGCGCACGAGGGCGGGGCTGGGGGGCGCTAAGAACGATCCCAAGTAGCTTTGAGACACAGTATTCAGATTCCCTCAACAAATACGGAACCCCGGTGGGTGGGTTTCTTTCTCACAGAGGCACAGATTAACAATCTCTTTCTGAGCATTCTGGGATTAAACCAGTCAGTAAGGAGGTGACGGAGACTGGGAGCAAAGCTTCTCATCGTGGGAGGAGGGGTGACAAAATACGGAAAAGAGAGAGGGTGGTCCGTGGACCTGTGACGCTGGCCGCAACGAGAAGTGTCGGCGTGCGCTCTGCAGTTCACGTGCTCACACGGAACACAACCTAGGCGGGAGGGGTGTGTGCGTGCCCGCCCCATCCATCTCCTAGCCCGGCCTGCTCCCAGGCCACGGGGAGCTCTCCCACAGAGTCGGCACAGCCAGCATGCAGAGCTGGCTTTCCAAACGCCAGTCCCCGAGAAACAGAACCTCTTGGGGAAAGAGCAGACTCCAGGTGTGCGGCAGGGAAGGCACCAGAGAGGCAGACCACCTGAGAGAGCAGAGAGGACCCCCGGAGCACTGGGGACCAGTCAGAGTAGCCAGCATGCAGGGGCTGCCACTGGACAAACGAGGACACTACAGGTACCAGAATAGGTCAGGTTGACAAAGGCTTAGAACCCAGTTAATAAGAATCCATGACCCCAAATTCATGTAAATAAATAAGCAAATAAATAAGAAAGAAAGGGAAGTCCTCTATAGGAGAAGGCTGACCACGGCATGTAGTGAGGACAGCACGAGAAGCCCACCATTCAGCCACCATCGTCACAGCACACGTGGCCGCTATAGGAAGAGGGGACTCAGTGAGGCTTCTGTCACGCAGAAGTCTGGAAGTCTCTATCACCAAAACCATCTATTGGTTCTTGGACTTTTCTACTAATTACTGGCAAATAGGAAATAGGTGGGTTGTAGTCAGGGACTCTTTGGCCTTTGAGTGAACTTATTTTGGTTCTGCAGACCCTAACAAAACGCTGGTATCACGGCGACACCCAGGGGAGGTGCTAAGCCCCCTTCTGTGAGCACGAGGCCTCCAGAGCGTCCCAGTCGTGGGAAAGCTGACTTCCACCTTTTGATCATCTTCAATCTATTCATTAAAACTATATATTTCCTCCCAATTGGGGGGGGTAATTATGAAAAGTGGAGTACTTATTAATCTCCTATATTTCATAAACAGTCTCCTGTACCTATGTGAATTCTGTAGTTTCCCTGCAATGACATTCCCACCATAAAACCCTCGGTGACAACCAGAGAATGTGCTCTCCTAGTCTCTCCCCAACATTCTGTTCAGGGCTTCCATCTCTGTTCATAAGTAAAACTTGCATATAATTTTTGCTTTCTTGTTGTTTCTAACAGGTTCTAGAATTAGGGCACTTCCATTCCATAAAATAAGATAACACTTTTCAAGGCTTAGAAGCAATTTTGAAGAGAGCAAAGACACTGCACGAACTTTGATAAAACACAGAGCAATCTCTTAAGGAGCCGGGTTTTGTTTTTTTTTTTTAAGATTTTATTTATTTATTTGAGAGAGACAGAGACGGGGAGAGAATGAGCGGTGGGGAGGGGCAGAGGGAGAGAGAGAGGGAGAAGCAGACTCCCCGCTGAGCAGGGAGCCCGACGTGGGACTCGATCCCAGGACCTGCAGATCATGACCTGAGCTGAAGGCAGACGCTTAACCAACTGAGCCACCCAGGCGCCCCAAGGAGCAGTTACTTTTAAGAAGCATTCGGTTGGGTCCTTTACCAACAAGTCCCAAGTCTATACAAGTTCCTCTTAATGACAACTAGCTCATGTTGCTTCTCAGCAGGGAAAAGGATGCTTCTCTTCTGTGCTGAGTGTAGACACAGGATACGACGTACGCTCTGGGACACCGCTGATGGTGGTGATCTAACTTTCCAGCTAAGTGCTGAGAACCCCTCCTTCTGGGCGTCCTCCTTCCAGGTGACGCTCCATTCTGCTCGTGCAGAAGCCCTACTGTGTGCACTGTGCACAGGTCCCTTCTGTCTGGCAGCCGACAGCACCCTCCACCCCTCCAGCTGAGCTCAGCGCCCCACTGCTGATGGCATTCTGCCCCAGGCTGGATGGCCCTGCAGACCTCAGCGCCCCTTCATCTGAGCATGTGCAGTGCAGGCAGGCAACAGTGTGAACTCTCACTTTGATGGCAAAAATAAAAGTGTTCATTTATTGAGAATGTTTCTACCTAACCTTCCTATTGGATGTGTTTTCTTCTTTACTCTTAGATCTCTCTTGGCTCTTCTGTTTTCTTTATTACTCGACACTTCTAACACTGTCATCATTTATTTCCCGTGTGATATATTTTTCGGACAGTTTGGATCCAGAAGAAGTATTCTAAAGATCCCCACTCATCTACAGCCTTTCCTGAAGTTTGCCTTTTTGCAAATTGGCAAACAAATGAGAACAAAAATTCTAGTAAATTCATTCTTCATCAGCTGCGTATGTATTTACATAATAAGTCATAACAATTTATAATTAAATGCAACATAAATACAAGGCATACATAAAATAATCAATCATTTTCAATAGCTGTAACTCCTGCCCTGCAGTGTCCGTGGACTGGAGGTGGTGCGGCCGCGTCGGTCGTCCCTGAGGCCCGCCAGCCCACCCAGGTGGGACCACAGAGAGGCCCAGACCTCTAGGGTCCAGTGCACCGCCCCCCACACAGGCGCACACTCCCCTCACCCCATACACACCCACATAGGAGCAACACTTCCCCTTGACTCATCACTCCTCCTCGCCTCCTTGGGCCTGAGGGTCAGAACACCAAGGACAAACTAATTGTAAGTGCTTTTAAAAATATACGCCTATCAACACCAGATGGCTTAGAACAGCAGTTTTTAGCCTCAGAGCCCCTGCACCCTCTTATAAATTACTGAGCACCCCAAAAGCCTTTTGTTTATGTGGCTAGACATATCGATATTTGCCATATCATAAGTTGCAACTGAGATCTTTTCAATGTTCCTTTAATTCATTTGAAAATAACGTCACTGAACATTAACATGAATTACCTATTTTAATGAAAAAATAAGTACCTTTTCCAAAACACAAAACAAGTAGTGAGCAGGGTGGCACTGTTTTACATGGGCGAGCCTCTGTGGGGTCTGGCTCAGGGGAAGTTAGCGGGACCATCACATGGGCTTTGGTGTGTCGTCTGTTGGGACAGGTTGTTGGGGTGGAAGAGACTAAGGCAGCCCACGTCAGAGATGTGGCGTGAAGGCAAGCGCGTACCCAGCCCTGCGGTGCCATGGGCTTTCTGATTCGGTGGCATGTGGGCACCTGGGCCGGGCCGTTCAGATTGGTGACAGTGTGGCCGTGACCCCCACCAGTGAGGACCCCCACCAGCGAGCTCCAAGGACCTGGCTGCATCAGGGGCTGCACTGAGAGGGCTCCCGACCCTGCCTGAGTCTGCGACATCGGGACATGGTCACATGCAAAGAACCGAGCTCTCCCTGAGGCTGACACGTGTCATTAGACACTATGCGGGGGGTGGGGGGCAGTCCAGGGGCTCCAAAATTCCAGTTCCCACTTGAGAGCTGAATGTCATCACTGGCAAAACACCCCGTCAGCTGTTTTCCTTAAAATGACAGCCAAACTTCATTTTTAAGAAAGTATCTGGCAAGTGCCCAAGTCTGAACACCCACAGTTTATCCGTCAGTTATCCTTTCAAGGATAGATGGTGTCCCACGAAAGAAGGGCTCGTTCAGCGGGCAACCTGGCCACACAGCACTCTCCTGGGGACGACCGCCATGCCGGTCCATGGCACCCACACAGCACTCTCCTGGGGACAATCGCCACGCCGGTCCGTGGCCCAAGGGCTTTGTGTGTGCGGCCCACGTGGTCACACAGAGCTCTAAACCTGTACCTCCAGGGTAGAGACTGAAACACTCAGTAACAGTAACAAGTGTCCTGCCTCATCGAGAACTAAGTGAAACTGCAGGGCAGTGAGGAACTAGATGATCACGGACCGTGCCTGCTGTGGCCCCGGCAGCTTTGCCCATGGCATGCCTACCCACCAGGGGAAATGTCAGCCCAGCAAAAAGGAAAGCCACCTCTTGACTCTTACAAACACAGCCTTGACTTCATAGAGCTCCGTGGGGGCCCCAGGGGCCCACCAGCAACACCTCCAGCACGATGCATTCAGAACTACAAAGCAGCATACAGTCGGAATGGAAAAAGACCGTGAGTCTCGAGATGAAGTTAAAAAAAAACTCACGCTTCCTAAAGTAGAAGAGTCTGCATAAAAGAAAATGGGGTTTTTCAACGACTACTGCCCAGGGCGGGTACCAGGTCCAGATCAAACTGATCTCCTTTTCCGCAAAGTCATTCGATCAAGTCACTGCACACGTCCCAAGCTCTCAAGCACAGACTGTGGCAGAGCCCAGCTCTCCCGCCGGATGTGTCCCCGGCCTCCACGGCCTCCGGACCCCACCTGCCCGGCTCGCACCTGCTCTGGACACACACACCCCCACCCCGTCCACCCGCACATCCCACCAGCCCTGTCTCCCCCTCAGCCAAACCCACATCAGTTCAGCATCCCGCCTCTCACCTGGGATCCCCCAGCAGCCACCTAACTGGAGGTGAGCACCCAAGAGTGTATCATGAAAACACAGATGTCACTGCCCTGATCAAAAGCCCTCAAGCCATCATCAAACTCAGAATCCATCCGCGCTGCTGGGCCGGACACGCACTTACCCGGCCCACCCTCTTACTCCCCAGCCTGCTGCACCGACACCTGACACCACACTGGATGTGCTAAGTTTAGAGGCAGGAACGCATGACGCTGAGGAGCACAAACTGCCTGGCAGAATTCCTTGGGCGAGTGACTTCCTTACCCGAGTCCTCTTTTTGCTCATCTGTAGAATGGGGACGCCGTAGGGATCATAAACCTACTCCCAGGCTGTTACAAGAATTAAATCTGCAAAGACAGAAAAAGCACTTAGAAAAAGTGCCAGTTACACCTAGGCTCACCCAATGTTGGCCACTTTTACTATTACATAGTAATTTACTTGTCTACTGTCTGATGGCCCCAGGAGCACTGAGCGACACTGGGCGGGGGCTTCTCCTGTGTGGTTCACCAGTAGATCCTGGTGCTTAGAGGCTGGCACACACAGGAGCGGCTCAATGTCTCTCACTTCAGTGAGTGAGGTGAGGACAGCGGCGGCAGCGGAAAACTCTGGGACATTTCTGGAGTTTCCATCTGCCCTGGTGCACGGCCACTACCTCACAACAGCGGCCTGGGTCGGACCCCTGGCCCTGTCGCCCACAGCCCCACACACAGGACGGACAGGTGGCGTGAGCCGTGGCTGCGGGAGCGCGCCACCTGTCCTCTCTGTCAGTAAAGGAGCCCTGCATCAGAGCGGCACCCTCACAACCGGCCGGTGGCCGCACGGCCGCTAACATCTGAGGGGCAGCCTGGTGACGCGTGTTACCCACGTGTGCGCCCTCTGTCTCAGCAATGCTATTTCTAGGCCTTTATCCCGATAAATGTAGAATAAAAGCAATCAGCCCCAAATTCAAAGACAGATCTAAGAGCATCCTGCTGGAGTGTTAATTACTCCAGAATAAAACGGGAGTCCCACTAGCAGAGGACTTTTAAGGACAGAAATAGTACACGGCTACCACAGGCACCCCTACGGTGCACACGGCAGGGGCACGTACATGGGGGCGAACCGACGCCCAGGTGGAGAATCTGTGCAAGGTGGAACGTGGTGCTCTCCCGAGAATGCTGTCCCTCAGCTGCCTGCAGTCTGCTCGGGACACGACGGTGTTTTCTTTTTCATGTCTTTCAGCACCGTGTGAATCTGAGACGACTCTAACCTTTAAAATCAGGGAGAAGAAAGTATTTCCCCATTTATTAAATAAACTGCTTTCACGAAAACAAAATCAATGAAGCTGGCCGATCCTTTGAGAGCCTGCTCTGTGGAAAAGCGGCTTCTGGGCGTTCCGTGGGATCAGAGGAACGAAACTCAGTCTCCGCATTCCAAGAGCTGGTGTGGAAGGAGGAGGGAGGAAGGCCCGCACTCATGCCTCTGTGTCGGGTCCCTCCCGAGCCCAGGCTGGAGCAGAAGGCAGGCCCGCGGGCAATAGCACAAGCAGCTGACGGCCGGCCACTCCACGGCACGCTGCAAGGGAACAGCGGAGCTTGGGGACGGCAGGTCCCACACACACAAGCCTGTGCAGCCAAGAGAGGCCCGTCCCCCCAAGCAGGCAGAAGTATCCCAAAACTCCCAGTTTTTACAAAAAAGACAAGAACATACATTGCTACTGAAATGTTTAACTTACAAGAAACTGAAATTTTCAGTATGAAATATAGCCTCCGTAGCGTCCATAAAATGTAAGCTACAAAAAGTGTATCTGGATGGGGCCACACACACACCAGTGTGCGGTTATGGAGCCTGGCAAGGGCTGGTGTAACTTCTGAGGGATCAACACGGTCGGCAGTGGGACATGGAGGGCAGCGAAAGGAGCCACGGGCAACCGGCTACAACGTACTGGGCAATGCTGGGTTTCACCCACAGCGGCCACCACGCAAAGGCAAGACTGCAACCACGAGCAGAAAGAAACCCGGCCCGGGGGCAGGCGTCCCAGCAGAAAAGCACTCTCCACCACGCACCACTGCGGACCCAGCCAGGCGGCCCACAGCATGCGCTCCCCAAGACAGAGAAGCTGCTAGAACAATAGCAATCTGGGTCTTTAAGTGGTTGCAATTAAATACAAGGACAGAGACATTTAAATGCATTTAAATAAAATAAATAAATCCTGTAACAGTAAAGTTCGCTGTGAGGCCCACAGCCCTGGTGTATTTGCCCTGGCAGGTGCTGGGCCAAACCCAGAAGTCTGGCATGTGACAGCAGTGGCTCCCCCACCCTGCAGCCCACCTGGGATTGTGTAGAGGCCACTATCCCCTAGGTCCCTGGGAAGATACCCACCCACCAGAACGCATGCCGCCAAGTGGAGAGAGTGACCTGCTGAGGCCAACTCGTGTGGGGCCGTGGCCAATGGCCCGCATCCACAGGGAACCTAAGCGGAACTCCGCCTGTCTTCTGCAGAAAGCCATGGTGGCCACCCTCAAGCTCTCCACCCTGGGGAGGTGGGCAAAACAGAAGCGGGTGTGGATAAGGTGCCGACTTAGGGACGTGGCGGCAGGGACTGGAGCTGGAGAGGGAGAAACTGTAAATGTGGGCGCGACATCCCAGTGGATGAAGGACACAATCTGCGCTGACACGGGATTGTACGCGGCTCATCACGCTTCCATGAAAAACAAACAAGAACCTCCGCAACTTTAAAAGCAAGCCAGGTCCTCTTCAACACCAGTGCTGGGACATACTTCCTCACACCATAAGCAAAAATTAACTCAGTATAGACTGGTCATCTACACAGAGGAACTAAAATCATAAAATCCATAGAAGAAAATGGGAGAATCTCATGACCTTGAATTTGACAATGGTGCTTAGACATGATACAAAAAGATACGAGCAACAGGAGAAAACAGATAACTGGGACCTCATCAAGATTAAAAACTTGTGTACAGGAAGAGCCGTTACGGAGAGAAAAGACAGGCCACAGAACGGGAGGAAATATTTGCAAAGCACACATCCAGAATACAAATGTATCCCACGACTCAGCAACAGAATAACAATTACAAAATGAGCAGAGGACTCGAAGGGGTACACATGGCCAACAAGCACATGAACAGATGCTCCATTCATCAGACATCAGGGAAAGAAGGGTAAAGCCGCAGTCAGGTACACCTCGAATTACTAAAATGGCGAGCATTCAAAACCAGCTAAAGCGGCTACAGAGACACTGGAACACTCCCGTGTTGCTGGGGGGGAACGTAACAGGGTACGGTCACTGTGGAAACCAGTTTAGTGGTTTTTCAAAAGTTAAACATGAAATTACCATCTGGCAATTCTACCCCTAGGTGTGTACCCCAAGGATCAGAAAGCAGAGACTCCACATAGACACTGGCCCGTCAATGTCACGGCGGCATTATTCAAAAGAGTCAAAAAGTGGAAGCAACCCAAGTGCCCATCCATGGAGGAAGGGATAAACACAGTGTGGTCCATCCTCACAATGGAATATTATTTGGCCTTAAAAAGGAAAGACATCCTGACTCAGGCTACAAGAGGGATGAACCTGGAGGACACTGAGCCGCATGAAATAAGCCAGCAGCACAAGGACACACAGTTTCTGACTGCACCTGTGAGAGCCCTAGAACAGACGAATCCACAGACACAGAAAGGAAGCGAGGTTCCTCGGGGCTGCGGCAGGGGGCGGGGGACTCGGGGTTTAGTGGGCACGGAGTTTCTGTTCGGGAGGATGAGGACGTTCTGGAGACGGATGGTGCTGATGGCTGCACGACAGCGTGAATGTACTTAATCCCACCAAACTGTACACTTAAAACTAGCTAAAGGGGTCAGTTTTATGTTATTTATATTTCACACACAAAAAAAGCATTGTTCAGTGAACCAGGAAATTAGAATCTGTTGGTAAACAGACTACAGGAATACCCAAGCGTCAAAAGAGAATAAGGGACTGCTTTATTAAGTGATCTGGAATGATCTTCAAGAAGTAACATGAAAAGCGCAAAGGGCTGAGAAAAAGCAACAGAGAGTAGTATTTTTTAAAACCTCTATGATTTGCTTAGGAGCTCCCAGGCGTTTCTGTGGAGCATCCCAGCAAAGCCAGCAGCTTGCCGCCCTCCCTCCCCAGAGCACCACATGCACAACACCTGGGGAACTCTCCCAACAGCGACGTGGGGCAGGTGAGCAGTCTGCACGCCAGCCCCATTCACATGGAAGACACCCCCGGTCATGTTCCTAAAGAGAAGCACAACACAAACCCAGAGACTCCACCTTCACCAGCCCTGTGAGTTCAAGCACAAGACACAAAGAACAAAGGAGACCACATCAATCACTTCTGGTCCCTAGCAATCTGCACCTGTTTCAGGAAAACACCACGCTTTGACTCTAACGATTAACTAAACTAACGGCCTTCCTGAACAAACATTTCAGAATCTCTGATCTGCAGAACCCCAAGGAAGCCGCAGGAGCCTGCGCACAGACACGAGGGCCAGGGCTGGCTCTGCCCTCCCCAGCCACTGGTTTCTTCAAGCACATGGCTCAGCCTCACTGTCCCCGCCTGGAACAGAAGTAGCACCTATCCCACTTACATAAGCTAATGACATAAATGAAGCAAGCTCAGGCCTTACGAACATCCTCTCCATCCCGAGGGGCCGGGGCATATGGCAGAGAAACAGCGTGGCCCTAGCGTACTGCATGTAGGAGAACACACAGAATACACAGTGGGTTCGATACACCTGCTCTCCGGCCCTCTCTGTGAGCCCCGGTGCTCAAGGAGCAAGACTCAGCCCTTGGCTGCTCAGCTAGAATAGGGCAGGCTCTTCTCAATGATACATAGAAGTTAATATAATCAACACCTCGGATTTGTTTATCATTTGCGATTCTTCCTTAAAATTAGGATCCTCACCACAGCTTCTATGCACACGCTAAACGCAAGCAGAAACCGAAGCTCCTGAAATCAGACAGTCAGCTCAACAGCCTGGCCGGACACAGACTCGGTCTTGGGCTGCTATTGTATGGGCCCTGGAAACAAGTCCCCAAAGTGTGCCCTGTGCCCTGCAGGTACCCAAAGCAAAGCTGGAGACTCACTGGCCAAGTCCAAGGGCATGGCCGTGTCCCACCCAGTTCCTGCCCCCTCCTGCTTCTGCTAGCGAGCTGCCCCAGACCGCTGTGCACTGCCTGGTTACTGCTTGGCCTGCACAGCAACCACCCCAGGGCCAGACGGCTGTCATCTCCCCTCCTGAAGTTCAGGGAAGGTCCATCCCGGGCCCGGTCCACTATGTGCCCTCAGCATCTACCAGCTGCTGCCTGTCTCCTGTGGCCATGCTCTCACGTGCCCACTGGGAATGTGCGCTCCTAGAGAGCACCCGGGAATCCATGATTTTGGCATCGTCACCCGTAGCCGGGCCCCACCACTATGGCCAACTGCCTGACCCACCCATGAGAAAACTAGAGGCCAAGTTCTTCCTTCTCATTACCCGGGAGGAGCCACAGTGCGGGGCTGTGTATTTCATCTCAGCCGGAGCTAACTAGTCAACTGAGGCCAGCATGGATAGCAGTCACTTGTTTCTGGCCTCTTCTATGAGCCAGCAGAGCCTGGGAGGGTGCCTCAGACGAAAAGGCTCCCCCAAGAACAGAGCAGGACGCATGCAGCCCAGCAGCTTTCTGAAGCTCTCCGATGCTGTCGGGAAGGGCCTGGAATACATTTTGCAGAGTGCCATGGGAAGCCCTAGGGCCCAGACAGCGAGGGCCACGCCGCACCACTTCAGCGGTTCCCAGAGGCTGAAAGAAGGTTCTGGAACCTTTCTAAAGGTTACAGAAGACCTGCTGGAAGAAGGCAAATATTCCCCATGAAGAAGATAGGGTCAGTAAAACAGGGAACTGGGAGGAAGAAACACAACCTTTTCAGTAAAAAAAATCCCATCTGTGCAGCCCTGTCCCTTGACGACAGGCCATGCATTTGCCCAGCTCAGAGCCCTCGGTCCAGAGCTCGTCCGCGCACAGGAAGGTGCTAGGCGCCTTTATCTGTGGCTGCCTGGCCTGCAGCTCCTCGGGCAGGCCGGCGCTTGGCCGAGTGTCAGGAGCGGTGGAGCTGGGCTTGGTGTTTATGTCTGCCCCAGACAGTGGAGGGTTTATGACGACTTACTGACGCAAGAGCTCCCCGACGCCGCATGCCAAAAATTAATCAGGGGAAGAGGAATTCTTTTCAAGAAACCACTTGGCGGCCACTGCCCTGCCTGCAAGGCTGAGTGTAAGCTGAGCTCTCCCCCCAGGTCCCAGGCCGCCAGGGAGCAGCCGCACACCCGGGACTCACAGGGTCAGGCGGAGGCAGAGCCCCTCGCAGGGAAAGCAAGGACCCCCGAGCCCCAGACCTGGGGTGGAAAGTCCCGCTGCAGGGCCTGCCCCACATGCCATGAACCACACCTCCCCAACACAAGGGCGTGCACCTGCCCTCTCTGGGCCCAGGCCACTCCGGAAGGCCTCATTCTGAGAATCAAAGTGGATCACAGCCAGCTGTGCAGACCCTGAAGAGGCTTTCCTTGTCATCTGTTGCTAAAATCCCTTTCTTAAGAGTTATATTGTAGGGGCGCCTGGGTGGCTCAGTCGTTAAGCGTCTGCCTTCGGCTTGGGTCATGGTCCCAGGGTCCTGGGATGGAGCCCCGCATCTGGCTCCCTGCTCCGCGAGAAGCCTGCTTCTCCCTCTCCCACTCCCCCTGCTTGTGTTCCCTCTTACTGTGTCTCACTGTCAAATAAATAAAATCTTAAAAACAAAAAAAAGTTGTATTGCAAAGTTGACAATCACTAATCACCAAAGCAGAAAGTTAAAATACACAGGTTTGATCCTGGTGCCTCAAGTCGGTGTGGCAGGGCTGCCCTGGGGGCCAGGCTGCGTACCCAGGAGGGCAGAGGGGCAGTACCACAGGCTTCTGTCACCACGCCGTGTCCCATGCACCCCTCCATGCATAGGGCTCCCCTCTCTGTCCACCTGTGCCCCCACGGCAGCCCCTGCAGGGAGAGACCACTCAGCAGGTGGGTATCGGTGGGGAAGGGGGTGGCTGACCCGTGCAAACACCCCTACTCAAATCTTCAGAAATGATGATTCTGATTCAGAGTCATTCTGAAATTGCAAACATGGAAGGATGCAGGATATCTGTATTTGTCAAAAAGGGCATAAGTCTGACAATGCTGACAAAGCTGAAACTTGCCAGACACTCTGGGACAGGTTCTAGGCTTTGGATGGTTCTGGATTCCTATGATGATGACCGAGGCTGACATCCTGGGCACGACCGGGCCTTGGGCGACCTGCCTGCCTCATGGAATCCCCACAACAACCTTGGTAGGTGAAGCCTCTCATGGCCTCATTGCAGAGAAGGAAACCAAACCCCGGGGGATGGGGGGGTCTCTCTGCTCACCTGGGGAGGGGCTGGGGCCAGACAGTCCTCTTGCAGACGCAGTCCATGGAGAGCAAAGGGGAGAAACTGAGGCAGGACACTGTGAGTGGCCCCCGAGTGGCCCATCTGCAGGCTTTCCATGGCCACAGAGCCACAAGGCCCCGACTCCTGATCCTGTGACACGCCCCCCTCCGCCCCCCCCCGTCAACCAGCGTACCTTCCGTCTCGCTTCATGATCCTTCTGGCTGTGAGGAGGACACCGAGAAGGGGCATACGGAATGGGTGCTCCTGCCATACCAAGATTTGCTGGAATGTCACCCTCTGACTCAAAAAGGATGCACACAGCTATGGGACTACACCTCCGCAGTGCCACAGTCAAGGGCGCACTGCCTCCACCATTGCTAACTAACAACCCACTATCTCCTAGCTCCTCCAGAGAAGCTCCCAGGTCATGATGTCATGGGGTTGCACTCCCCACCACGAGCACTGGCAACAGAGCCAGGGAAGCAGGACTCCCAGACCCCAGCTGGGAGCTCAGCTCGAGGGGCTCCTGTTTCCTGGACAGAGATGCCCCAAGCACCATGAGGAGGGAGGAGGCCCAGAGTCCATTGTCAAAGGGCACCCTGAGTCTGGAGAGGAGACACCACGCATGGTCAAGCGCAAAAAGGGACAGCTGCTTATGCTGTCTAGTTCCAAAGGCCTGAACAAGGACTACTGGGGACCCCAGTCCGCTGCCTGGAAACAGGCCTTGGTACCCATCCCGAGCACCCAGGGCTGCAGAAGTGCAGAGGGAGAAGTGCAGCTAAGCAGGAATGCCTGAGTGCTGCCCTCCATGACCACCATCCCCTACCCCTGCTCCAACATCTACTCTGCATCACCAAGTGGAAACGGACCACCATTAGTCCTGGGAAATGGCAGGCGTTTACAAGTCCTCCAGACTTCACACTGTGTTTGTTTTGTTATCTCTAAGGAGGACGCAGATTCCAGAAAACTATCTCACTGCAATGCTCAGATGGTCTTCTGGTCCTAAGGCCTCACCTCCTGTGGGGGGGGGGGGGACACTGACTTCCTTAAAAGTAATCAATCTGTAATTCAATTTGTAAATACAATTTTATTTATTTTTAAATGATTTAAATTAGGGGCACCTGGGTAGCTCAGTCGTTAAGCATCTGCCTTTGGCTCAGGTCATGATCCCGGGGTCCTGGGATTGAGCCCCACATCAGGCTCCCTGCTCAGCGGGAAGCCTGCTTCTCCCTCTCCCACTCCCCCTGCTTGTGTTCCCTCTCTCGCTGTCAAATAAATAAAATCTTTAAAAAAAGTGATTTAAATTAGTGCTCATATGAATAAAATGTACTTCTAAATGCGATAGGCCAAACAAGGTATTTATAACCTAACCATATGATATGAAATGCATGAGTTACAAAACAGCAAAGGTAAATTTTAATGTGGAACAATAGTCCCCCTCCACAGGAACCCCCCACAACAACAAAATCATTAAAAGAGAGGAGGTGTCTTACACTCCCACCCCCAAGGATAAAACTATGCCGGCCTGTGGCTTACTTCCAAACGCTCTGACCTTGGCTTCCACTTGAACGTGAGGATCATGGAACCTCAGAGTGGGAAGGAATGAAGATGTCATTTTACACAGCCTGCTGGCTCCACGCACGGCAGAAATGAGGCCAAAGGAGACCAAGTGGCACATCTGACCTTTGCCCTGCGCGGAGGAAAACCCGATGCTGGCGTAGTCGTGACACTAAAGGCGTGAAAAGCAAAGCCCTATAGATTCTTTCTCATGCCAAATCCAGAACAAATTCTTCATTTATATTGGGGGTAAAAACAACTTGGCAAAACCCAGGTGGGGAGAGGCCGGGGCGGGCAGGCAGGCAGGAAGTGCTCCACAAGGGCACTTACACACTCAGATCTGGGAGATTTTACCACTTAGAAGGTGTGACAGAAATCACCTCATAAAATACCTGAATAAAAGCGCAATAAGAACAGCTCAGGGCTGAAGATAAATTTCAGTCACTTTAAAATATGCCCAGCAGTTAGGTCACCGCAACATAAAGATCAATACCAGCCTGCAGTCACCTGGAAACTTAAATAAGAATGAACGTGGACAACGGCAGACAAACCTCTCGATCATGACACTGGGAAGGCACCACGAGCACGGACAGGTAAACCTCACCTGCCACTCTGCCCACCGCAGACCAGCTGCTATCACACTACTGCTTCGGCCAAGGCCAAGGAGGCCTGGCTGACAAACACAATGAATGCACACACCACAGAGTCTTCAGGATCAGACAGCTACCAAGGCAGCGAGGACTGGAAGGGCCAAAATGTGAGAGGAAGAGATGGAGGGGAGGGCATATGTGAGCTTGCAGTTCCCCCGCTCCCCAGTGGTGTGTGCTGACATACAAGCAGACCCCGGGGAAAGGAGATGGGGTCAGAGCCTGCAAAGGTGGAGGGGTTCCTGGAGACATCCGAGCTCACAGCTGGGGTGCTTGCATACCAGGAGTAAGGACGCGGAGCACTAGACTGGCCCTCGCAGACACTGAAATCAGACATTTCATAAAAATAAAATGGTTATTCCAACAAGAAAGTGTAAAATTCTACATCTGTACGGACTTAAAATTAGCATCAAAATATTCAAAAGCAACGGACAGAACTAACAGGAAGAAGGATACTAACCTGTGATTACAGCAGGGGTTTAAGTACCACTCCCGGCAACTGGCAGGAAAAGGAGGCTGCAGACCAGTGGAGTCGGGGGCGAGCACTAGAAGCAGCAAGCTTGACGTGGCCAGCACGATCAGGAGAACAAGTCTTACCTGGCATACTCTCTGCCCATGTACATTAAACATGTACAAAATCGACCATACGGAGGCAAAGCAAAACTCAAGGAATTTTCAAAAACTGAAATAATATATGGTAAATTCATCGACCAAAGTGAAATTAAACTAGAAATCAATAATGTAAGCAAGATACTAAGAAATTCACAAACAGGTAAAATGAAGAAATGCTTTCTGAGATAACCCCTGGGTCACAGAAGAAATCCAAAAGGAAACTAGATATTATTCTAAGCTGAATTACAATGAAAAATAACATGCTTGCCCAATCCAACTAAAGCCATGCATAGGTTAAAATTATAGCTTTAAGTCCTTGTAGTACACAAGAAGAACGTCTGAAAAAAAAATTCAATGACCTAAATATTTCACTTAGTTAAAAAAAAAAAAGCAAAGTAAATCCAAAGGACAAAAGGAAGCAATAGCAATCCAATAGAGATAATCAAGAAAACGAAACATGGCAGCTGAAAAATATTAATATCCTAAGCAAATGCAATGAAGAAAAAAAGAGAACAAGTAAACAATATAAAGAATGAAAAAGGAGGTATCACTTCAAATCCTACAAACATTGCAAAGATGATGCAAAGGTATTTGAACAACTTTATATCGATACATTTGAAAATTTAGATGGAATGAAAAAAATTCCAAAGAAAAACCAAACACATTAAAACTGACACAAGAGGGGCACCTGGGTGGCACAGTCAGTTAAGCATCCAACTCTTGGTTTCAACTGGGGTTGTGATCTCAGGGTCCTGGGATTGAGCCTAGGTCTCCATGCTCAGCATGGAGTCGGCTTGATATGCTCCTCCCCTCTGCCCCTCCCCCCAACACACACTCTCTTCTCTATCAAACAAATAAATAAAAATGACACAAGAAAAAAGAGAAAATCTGAACAGTCCTGCATCTCGTTGAGGGTGCAATTTACAAAGAAAACAGGTTCCAAGTCAGAGAAAACTCCAAATTCTTCCAAATACCTAAGGAAGAAATAACATTTGTCTTATATAAACTCTTCAAGAGAATTTGACAGCGGTCAGCAAACTATGGCCTGCAGACCAAATACAATCTGTGACCTGATTTTGTACCTGTATCTGCTAAGAAAGACTGGTTTTTACATTTTTAAGTGGTTGTTTAAAAAAATTTAAAGAAGAAAAAAAATATACAATAGAAGCCATATATGATCCACAAAGCCTAAAATACTTACCATCTGATGCTTAAAAGGAAACCTCTGTCCACCCCAGGATTAGACAAAGAGGAACAAGCCCCTGACACTTTAAGTGCAGCACTACCTGGACGTCCAAACCTGACAAAGCTATTTCAAGAAAAGAAAATCACAGCTCAATCTCACTCACGAATTTGGATGAAGGAAATTAAGCCAAATATAAGCAAAACAAATCCAGTAGTATATAAGAAGAGTAATACATTAAAGTCAAGTTGGATTTATTAAGACATGCAAGGCTTAGCATTCAAAAATCAACTGAGAAAATTCATCACATGAATCAAACAAAGAAGAAAAATCATATGATTAATAGATGTAAAAAAATATCCAATATATTGAGCTAAATCAAATCAAAGTGCCATTCTGTAGACTAAAAAAGATCAAATATCTGCAATGTAATACGGTTCAACCTAATATTTTAACACCTACTTCTGAGAAAAACTCAGCAACCCTGAGAACAGAAGAGAAATGCATTAATGTGATAAAGCCTATTTACACAAACCTATAGCAAATTTTATATGTGGTGATGATATACTGAAAATTCTTCTCTTGATTTTTGTCCAAGACAGACACATTCACTATCACCAATTCTGTTTAACATTTGTGTGAAGGCCCTAGACACTGCAATGACACAAGAAAAAGACAAAATGCTTAAAAATGAGCAAAGAATAAAACATTTGCTATCCATAGACAATAGACATAAAAAGCACAAAAGAGCCTTCAGATAAACCAGCATAATATGAAGCCAACTCTGCAAGTGGTCTACAGACAGGCGGCTATAGAAAGATTAATTACATTTCTAAATACAAACACATAAACAAAAAATTTTAAAAACAAACCAGCATCAAAAAAAATAATAATAATAGAGGGGCGCCTGGGTGGCTCAGTCGGTTAAGCGTCTGCCTTTGGCCCAAGTCGTGATCCCAGGGTCCTGGGATCAAGTCCTGCATTGGGCTCTTTGCTCAGTGGGGAGCCTGTTTCTCCCTCTACCTGCCACTCTCCCTGCTTGTGCTCTCTCCCTCTCTCTCTGACAAATAATAAAATCTTAAAAAAAAAGAAGAAGAAATAAATCTGACAAAAGAAATGAAGAACATCTAAACTGGAAACTACAAAATGTGACTGAAGAAATTAAGGAAGACCCAAATAAATAAAAAGATTCATCATATTCATGGCCTGGAAGATTCAAAAGACACTGATCTTAAGGCAAATCAATATAATACCAAAGGTAGGTATTCTGCTAACATTGAAAAGCTGATTTTAAGTCCTAAGGAAATGCAAAGAGTTAAGAAGAACCCAGACAAGCTTTAAAATGGTCAGAAATTGGAAGAGCCACATGACCAGATATGAGGACTAATTGCAAAGCTACGGTTAGTTAAGACCATTCTGTGCTGGCACACACATGGACAAACAGACCAACGGGCCAGAATAAAGTCCAGACACAGACCTCCAGGCATACAGATACCTCTCTGAGGACCAGGTGGCACCGCACAGAAGTGCAGAAAGGATGAATGAAGGAAGGCCAAATGAACATCCAAATGGGAAAAGTAACCCTCAATTACCTTCAATTACTACCCCACATCATGTTCTTTTTAAAAATTAATTCCAGGTGGACCGTAAATCTAAATGTGAGTGGTAAAAAAATGAAACTTCTAGAAAATAATACAGAGTATCTCCATGACCTTCAAGTAGGCATAAATAAAACCACCAATAAAGTAGACTATGTTAAAATTAAGAACATCTGTTCATCAAAAAAAAAATCATTAAGGGAGAAAATAGCAAAGAAAAAAACCAGCAAAGAACTCATTTCTCATCCATATAAATAACTCCTACAAACCAGTCAGAACAATAAAGACAACCCCATTTTTAAAATGAGCAAAAGACTTGAACAGGCGCTTCCCCGGAGAGGGCATCCAGCTGTAGAGTGCACACGCTCCAGCGACCAGGAGCACGCATGGCTCATGGGGGCATGAGGAAGAACGACAATACTAGGCATGGTCGAGCACGGGGGTCGGTGGGCCTCTCTGAGTGTAAATGGGTACGGTCAACTGGAACTGATCGGCACACACGTATCTTATCAAAAGAAATACACACTGACGTGGACCGACAGCTGTACCCAAGAAAGCTGTGGGAGCATTCCAGGAAGAGCCCACACTGGAAACCCCCTAAGTCCTCCACAGCTGAACCGCGTGCATTGTAGCGTGTTCCCACAAGGGAACATTATACACCCACAGAAATGAACCTGCGATCCGAAGCCACAACCTCAGTACATCCACAAACATACTGGTGAGTGGAAGAAGCCCAACAAAAAGAGTAAATATTTTATGACTGCATTAATATAAAGTTTAAAAACAGGAAAAACTAATCCAAGGTGTCAGGAGCTAAGCAGCTGATTCCCAGTGGGGGGACGGGAAGTGCAGTGACCAAGAGGGGGCCCAGAAGGGGCTTCTGGGGTGCTGGCCTGCTCCATTTCCTGGTGGGCATGGCAGTTACAAGTGTCTTCCTCCAGTGGGACTCCATCCAGCTAAGCATCCTAGGTTTGTGCTCCCTTTGAGACGCCTGGGGCACGCCAACGAGAAGCTCACGCAGGATGGGCGCTCTGTACTGTTCACAGCAGCCACGGCAGGAAGATGGGAAACAAAGTCACTTCTGCCAACAGTGACCTATCCAGTGCCTGACACTATGTCCATGCACAACCATGAAAGAAAGAATAAGGAAACTTTTTGTGCTCATTTACAATAATCCAGAAGGGAAAAAATACAAATGCTGACATGTATGGTATACCACCATTCACGCACCGGGTGAGCCGGAGAATATCTACAAATTCACTTTCTTTTCTCAGCTCCAACGTTATCAGGAGACTGTATTACAATGTGAGCAGAGGGAGCTCCCGCGCACGGCACCCACCACGACCTGCACCATCTGCCCCACTAGGAACCTCTGCCCTCGGCGCAGCACCCGGCACAGTTAACGAGCCGACGCTCGACACGGCGCTGGGCATCATGTCCCCTCAGGCTCCTCCCGGCCGTGACAGCGTCTCAGACTGTCCTGACGGTACTGGGGGACAGGGCAGATGTCCGCCAGGACACGCCTCTTACTGGGCGCTGAGTCTCCCCCCACGCTTAGGTGAGGGAGGGAGATGGTGCGAATAAAGCGCCACCCTTGTCTTCATACAGATCTGTTTGACACCCATGACCGACATTCAACACACCCCCAATCCCCCCCATGGTCCCAAACAGCCGCTGGCTGCCGCACAAACAGCAGTCCTCCGAGGACACCGGCGTCAGGGGCGCGTGGGCCTCCGCTGCCCGCGCCCGCACGACGGACGCTCGGGCTCCGGGGAGGCTGCCAGCGGCCACCGTGCCCGGGTCCCGCGCTCCCACTGCCACGCCGCTCTGTCAACAGAAAAACCCACCTGAAGCCAGTTAGCTCTCTGCTCACGGGAAGAAATCAGGACGCAAGCAAGGAAACAAAACGAGGCCTAAATCTGGCTGACAAGGAGCAACGATCAAATGCTGCTGTCTTCGTTACACACCGTGGTGACGAGCAAGGCCATCAGACGGCCACTGCCGGGACTGCCGCTCCCTTCCCCTCCTCGGAGCTCCCGACTCGTATGCCGGAAGGAGCATGAATGAACGGCCAACTCCTGCTCCCAACAGACGGCGACAGAGGAGCCAGGCTGCCCCCCCACCCCCCACGGCCCTGGCTGTGCGCGAGTGAGCTTTCCAGGAACGGCGCACACCGCACCACGACCGCCCAGGCTGAGGCCTGCAGACCCGGCCCCATGGGAGCCATTACAGCCCAGACCCAGCCCGGGTTCGGGACAAGGGACAAACAAGGACAAGGAATGCTGGCTCGGAAGGAAAAGCAAAAGGGAAATGTCTAATCCCAGGGGCCCGGCTTAGAGAAAGATCCAGAAATGGGTCTGAGCAGAGGCCCTCGCACAGGGATGGCCTTGGAGGAAGGTGCAGCTCAGCCCTAGCCCACCAGCCAGTGCTCACAGAGAAGAGAGAACTCCAGAAGGGGCAGAAGGAAATCTCTGTTCTCAGCTGGATGGTCCATGCCACCAGCCACATCTGTCCCAACTCCGTCCCCAAGCAAATTGCTCTGCAACCTCCAGGGCGCCTCCCGTGCAGCCCAAAGCTGATGTATCCCGAGACCACTGCCTCTCCTCCACACCACCCCCTCCCCTCCCTCTGCTCGGCCAGGCAGCTTCCCCGTCACCCTCTCCTCTGACCTGAGCCTGACCGGGGCCCCACTTCCCTTCACTCAAGAAGCACCTGAAACTCTTTCTATGGGATGTCTTTCCCAACCTCGGCAGAATGCACTGAAGTCTGGGATTCCTGGGCCTGCTCCTCAGCTCATAGCCCCCCACCAAGTGCAAACATCACACAGCCTGGAGGGTCTAATGCTGCTGAGTCACTCTCACATCCGAAGTTTACTCAAGGTTGTCTTGTAAATCCAAAACTAGAAGCTGATGTTCTAAACTCACCTATCACTATATAAAAATATGAGCAAGTGAACTCCTATCCTTCCTCTTGGGCAGCTTTCTAAATCTGCTGCAGTTGCCATGGGATTGGTATGGACTTGGAGGTACCTACGCTCAAACTGAGAGAGACCACTATATTCAATGAGATTCTCAGCTCAGTTGATCCAGAAGCTTCCATAAGCATCCAAGGCAAAAGTGAGACGCAGCCACGGAGGACATTTCAAAAGCCACAGGTGGAAGGTTCTGGAGCAGGATTCTTGGGCCACAGAAGGCATGGCCCGTGCCTCACAGCTCATGCCTCACACCAAGAGTCTATCCGAGGTTGGTTTCAGCTTCCCAGTGATAAAGAGTTTTGTTTCCAACAAGAGCAACTGTGTAGATTTGACTTGAAAGGTTTCCCAAAAAACTGTGAAGGCATAGGAAACCTGTATTTAACAAAAACCTGTGAAAATTATGTTTTTAGTTTACATAAAACCAGAAAATACAGAACCTGGCTTTGTAGAAAACAATGGGAAAGATGTTATCTTGGTTAGTGATTTCAAGCAATGTCTCAAAATGAATACGGGAACTCATGCATGGAGGGCTACCTGTCTGATCCTGTCCAGGTGGACGCTGGATGCCTCTCGGATCCAAACTCCTCCAGGTAAGAATGAGGATGACCATCCAACCAGGTGTGGCAGGCCAGGCCCAGTGATCCTGAATGTCCACCCTCTTTCTGGTGTAAAAGGGTCTGGTTTTGACTGTAACCATAGGACGGCCCTACTTGGAACCCTACTCCCCAGTGCCGCAGCGGAGGCCTCTCCAGGGAGGAAGAGCAAGGTCACCCACCTATCTGCTACATTGCCACCTTTGATGAAACCACAACGCAGGTGCTGGCCTGGAGGCAAAAACCAAAGCCAGGGGCCCTTCGAAAGGCCAGGGCCTGGTCCAAGGCTGCATGACCCCACCCTCGGGACAAGTGGGCCAGGCCAACAAGCCCCACAGACATTCCTCCAGCAGAGGTAGCACGGCTGGCACACAGAGCTGTCTCTGCCCCATGGCTCACCCAGCCCCTCCCCCTGCCCATCCCCCAGGGGAAGCCAAAATGTTTCAGAACTGGAAACTGTTGAGAAATACTAAAATGATGTTCTTTCAGGCAATTTAAACCAGTCAAGAAAGACACAAATTGCTCCTTTCCTCTCATAGACGGCTGATGTTTGAAATAACATCCCTCAGCCAGAGCAGACTCATCCCTTAGCATCACTCACACACACACACACACGCGTGCGCGCGCACGCACGCGCATGCGTGTGCACGCGCACAGCCCAGAGTCCCCCCACGTCTACTAGGAAAGGATTATAAATGCCACTTCCTCAGGAGCTACAACTGTTGAGGCTGCACCCACGCAAACTGGTCTACCAAATCCACACATAACAGGAGCCACGTGCAATCAGAAGATAGAACACCTACAAACACAAGTATCCCAGCCGGTGGTTCTCCTGCATCTAGTCCTGTGGCTTCTTGGAGAGTTCAGGGGAAGCCCAACCAAAAGCAAAGGAAGGCACATCTATGTAGATCCAGCCAGGGCCCCCAGGCTGTGTGAGTCTGACCTCAACAGAGGCACCGGCCAACTGAGTGTGGATGCACGACGGTGGACCATAAAGAGGCTGGGAACCTGCAAGAGTGGGAAGCCCCCCACCCCCCAGCATCTTCCTCTCCAACACAGCTGGGCTAGGATGGTCTCTGCAGCCGTCTGGGACACACAGTCTCCAGGCTCCAGCACTGGCTTGTCACCTGCCAGGCACTGCCGTTCCCTCACATCCAGGACACCCCCAGCCCTTCCGAGAACCAGGGCTGGACCAGCCAGAGAGGCTGACCTGTGCCCCTCACCTGCTCGTGTGGACCAGTTCCACCTACCCTTCCACACTGCCAGGAGAAACAATGTCGTACAAAGTGCTCCAGAAAGCTGGGACCAAATCACAGAAAGATGTCAGAGCAGACAGTTTGATTGTTCCCAGTGAAAATCTGCTTCCCATGTCTCCAGTTCCCCCAACACCTTCTCAAGCTTTCTAAAAACTCTTTCTGTCTACCAGTTCCGAAGAAAGAAATCAGTTCATCCTGCCTTGCTCCCTTTCCCCGATCCTGTCTGTGAGACTATGCTGAAGCAGCCAGCCTCGTGGGGGTGCACGCGGGGGCCTCGATGAAGAGCGCCTCCCTTGCCCAGCCACACGGACACCACAGGGGTTCAGGCAAAGCCAGCACTTGGCCCCCACAGCTCTTCAAACACAAAAGAACAGCGAGCAGGTATGTATTCTACACGTCAGACCATGGTGGGGAGATGGGGCCTTAAGAATCAGCCAGTCAACCCCTGGTTTGGGTTAAATCAACATGAACGTGAACATGAGAAGCATGAAGAACTCTGCACACGCCGTTCAACTCTGAAGGAAGAATTTCTGCTACATGCACGCGCACTGTTAACAGGTGTGAACGGGTTAGAAAGGGTTCTTCATAACAGCATCTAGGAAACCTCAGTGAGCTGACAGCAGACCCCATGGAATTCTCTGGAACTGCAACAGCATTTCACAGATCCCACTGAACCAACAAGTCCATGAGAAACACGGTTATAATAAATGTCCAGTTTCTACAAAGGATTTCCTAGGAAAATTCGTATACATTTTGAAAGGAATAAACTTTGGCCACGAATGCAAACAAATCACAATAGAATCTTCAGCTCTTAAAATGAAAAGTTTCCTCTTGGCTTTAGCCCTCAACAAAGGAGCAACCTTCTAAAACACGGCCTAAGAGTTTAACATTTTTAAAAGTGAACAAGCTGCCACCAACCTCAAAAGTTCCCCAGGAAATGTTCACCAAGGACAAGGAATCCTCACCTCGGACAGGGGGCACTGAGAAAAGGAGCTCCTCTGGGCTGTGGAAGGTAGTTCTGTGCAGAAAACACGCCCCCACTAGAGACAACTACATACTTAACATCACGATGCTTAAACCAACCTTCCATACTTCTTTACAAATGCTATTTGAAATGGAACAATTAGGTATAAAACAACTATGTATTTTATTTTAAAAATCGTATCACTTTTCAACAAGCCTCACCTACTACCTTTCAACGAGAAACGGTATCAGCAAAAGTGAGGAAATGGTGGTAACGTGGCACGTTGTCTTCATGTTAAAATCTCCAAAGCTGTGAAGCTGCACTGCAGCATGGAATGTTCCAGTTCTAAGTCAGGATCATCACATTCAAGGGACAGCAGCAGGAACACTGGGCAGAGGAGGGGGTGATAAGGACCAAGGGTGACAGGGAGCCTGAAGTCCAACAGGACAAAGGCCACCCTAGAACGTCTGGGTTTACGACCCTAAGAGATGACCCGAGCCACAAATCCAATGCAGCCCTCCTGGGGAGCAGCCGCCCCGGTGGCCGCCCTGCATGGGTTGCTCGCCTCAGGACCAGGATCCCATCAGCCGGCGCGCTCGATCTGCGAGAGGCAGAATTTATCTTTTCTATTTGTGTTCTAGAAAGGGGAATGAAGGGAGGGACCAATATGGAACTAACATAAGGCTTCTTTTCATCATCGGCGGCTTATCACTCCTTAAAGGACAATATGCCCAATATCTTACTGATTAAGTGGCTACAAGCAAACCAATTTAAAAACACAAAGCCAGATAGGCTTCTAAAAGTTTGATTTTTAGATTTGAATTTTTCTTAATCATTATTTTCCTAAAATTGACTACTTTTTATCATGTTCTCATGAAATAAGCAAATAAAAGGCTCTTAAGTGGAAGTAAAATGAAAAGTTTCAACTCAAGTCTCCCAAATTAACCAGGTCTGCCAGTCACCCAGTCAGCCTTCCAGCCCCAGTCTCCAAGCACTGGCACAGAGAAGCTCAGAATAAGTCCAGAGATACACTCAAGTCACATCGCCAGTGGCACCAAAGCCAAGTTCAACCACGGCAAAACCACGCTCATTTAAACTAACGTAACAGACACAAAGCGTGTGTCCCAGGAGAAGGCAGGAGACTCAGGCCCACAACCCTTTCTCGGTACCTGCAGGGTCTTGGAACCAAGGAAATTAGGACCATGTCACCCCTCCTACCCCAGAGCCCGTACCCCATGCCCCTCTCTCTACTCCTAGTCTCCTATCTCCACCACACCAACCGCTCACCTCCAGGCCCCTGGGCGCAGCCCCCGGTGCCTGACCTGGCCAGGTGAGCTCCCGCCCTGCTTTCCGACCTGGCTTCCCTGTCCCGACCGACCTCACGCATCCCTTCCGGGAGGGGAGGGGGGGCCCATGCCCCCGCCCACCTCCTCTCACCACACGAACCACACTACACAGCCTAGAAGCTCCATGCAAGTCAGCTGGATCACCTCCTGACCCAGCCCAGTGCACCCAATGTCCGCCGGCACAGGGCACATGCCCCTCAAGGGCAGGGGACCAATTCTGGTTCCAGGCTGGCCTCCAACGAGCTGCCTGACATGAAGCTAAGCACCCAGCAGCAGTAAATACCAGTTTCCTCATCCACAAAACAGGAACCATGGTGTGCTAGCTCGCTTCACAGGGTCATCCTGCAGCACAAATGGGACAGGTGCAGAGCACGACTCAGAACGAACATGTTGTTCACTCTGGCGTCCTAAGAGCACGGCACGTCTTGACTGGGAGAAACCAACATGGATTTGTCACTATTGTAAGTGTTAAACGTCTACAGTTAAGCAGAGCGCAGCCCGGTGTCTGGAGGTGGCCGCACATCTGCACACCTGTCCGCGCCGGACCTGCCCCCGCCACCAGGCACTTCAATGACGGCCTTCTGTTTCACGGCCGGGCTGAGCTCAATGGCTCCTAATCATTCTCGCACTGGGTTTTCTATGTCAAATACATACCACGAGTTCATTCTTAAATTTCAATATCATTAATCATCCAACATTCAGCATCTCAGAACTCAGAAATTTGCATTTCTACAATGGTGGCTTTGAAAAAAAGGACATAAATGCAAATGTTCCACATACTGTATAAGAATTTTCAGAGAATTACCAAAACAAACCATCAATGCTCCATTGACAGTGAATTTCCCGAGCTCTTCATAACGACTGAGTATTCGTGATTTTTAAAAGACAAAACACAATTTGAGGATTAAAAAAAAGAAGAAAAAAAGAGTAGGTTGAAAAAGAAGTCGTTATGTCTCCATCATTCCCAGAACAAACCTTGACTGATTGAGATCCCAGATAATGATAGCATGGGGGACCGGGGATGGTGGCGGTTCAAGAGCTGCAAATGTTCTCGTGCGTTCTGAGAACGCCTGGCGGACCGCCGCTGCAGACGGGAGCTGCACCGGGGTCTCCGGAAAGCCTTCCTGTAGAAGGCAGGCAAGTGCGAGAGGCACGAGTGTCTCACCTCCCAACCTCAGCTGGAACCACTGAGGCAATTCCTGCATTCGGCCAGGCATTGGGAACTGGTCTAGTACTCCCCCCGCCCCCCCCAGCCCGTGTCCTCAGGCTCAATCTTCCTGCCCCTGCCCAGAATTCCCCTCTCCCCCAGTCCATCAGCCACTTCCCAGAAGATCCAGAAGCAGCTCTCCTCCAGCTGTCACCGGCTGCCCCATCCTCCGGCAGCTAAGAACCCAGGTTCTGTCCCCTCACCTAAGCTGCGGGACTCCCGCCCGGCCAGCTAGGCCTGCTGGCTGCACAGCACCCCTCCTAACAGCACCCCTCCTAACACCCCTGCCCAGACCTCGTGCAAGGCCACTCCTGGCTCCCCAGTTCTCCATCTGCTGCTTGTGGCCCAGGCCCTTGCTCAGGGTCCACGGCCTGCCTGCCACCAGCAGCTCCAAGCCAATGTCTTCCCTGTGGTAATGACATGTCCTCAAAATTCATTTCCTCCCCTTAAAACTTTGGAATATTCCTGAGGCATTCAATCATTGCAAAGCGTGATTTAAATGACATACAAATGTTCCTTTCTGAGATAATTTCTATGTTAAAACATAACAACCTTGGCAGCCAAAGTGGCTGAAACAAACAGACTCAGGATCAAACAGAGGAGGAGCAGAGCGTGCAGATGAAGGAAGCCCAGAGCCCCAGCTCAGACCAGCCGGAGGCACAGCCTTGTCCTGGGAGATTTTCAGGATTCAAACTTTACGACGGTTTGAAGAAATCAGACTATTTCGAAACTCACTAATCACTAAGTTATGGTTAACATAGACTTTTTAGCTGCTTTTGTGTGGATGGGGTATTTCACACTGAACAAAATATTAAGAAATTAAAGAATGGTCCAAATTGAAACACTGATCTTAAATACACAACTTTTCCTCAAAATAGTTCTCCTGCTTTTAACTCAACACCATACACGCTCTCACAAAGATACAGGGAGAGATAGGACAGTTCAGTGACTCCACTCCAGGCCGGCTCAACCGGTTTTCTAGCAAGAGCATGGTTTGGGAGACCACACACGAGTCCTAGAGACTCCACTGTGTGCTCCCTGGGATTTACAAGGAGGGCAGAGGAAGAAGGGAGCCTTTGCTTGTCCTGCTAGGAGGTCCGCAGGCATGTCCGTCCTCCAGCAGTCTTGTGCCGGGGACTCACCGCCAAAGCAGAAGCCCTGGGTCCCAATAAGCCCATCCTGACTGTTTCGGCACATCCCAGCAGGGAAAGGTTTAGAGCACTGGGTTAGGGAAGAAGCCTAATATTTCAGTACCTACTCTCATTCTTCTATCAAAGAGGAGTTCTTGTAGGCCGGATTACCCAGGCCTTTCCCCAGGCTGCTCACATCATTAGGAATAGTTATTCAGAGCAATAAAACCCCAACAGCTAACAGTTTTACGTCAGAGAACCAGGGCCTGGCTCTGGCAAAGTTCAGAAAGCACAGCAATAAAATCATAATGCATACCTCACCCAACACCAGAGGGAGTTTTAAAGAAAAACACGGAAGAGAAAAATTATACACATCAAACAAAAAGGTCATTTTATCATCTGGGCAAAGCCAACTTAGCACTGCCAAGCATGAGGAGGGACCACACGAAGCGGGGCTCCCCCTGGCCTGGCGGGGTGCACTGCACGGCCACAGGGGAGCAGGGCAGAGCGGGGAGAGCCGGGAGACGGGGGAAGGCAGGCACCCAGCCAGGGACGCTGACAACTGCACAAGTGCACAGGGCTGGCACACAAACAGGACCCGTCCCCTTGGATTCAAGAAACGCGACAAAGGACACCTACAAGTTTCCCATTCAAAAGAGCAAACTGAACAACTATCACTTCCCTTCCTCCCAGAAATCCACAAAAAAATGACAGAAAAATACGAAAGGATTTATGGTAAAGCTAGACAATGGGAAAATGGCAGCATCAACGGACAAAAACTTGGGGGAACTTCCTAGAAAATACAAATCTCAGGGGATCAAAGTGATGGGAAACCAACCGCTAGCGAGCAGCCAGCCCCTCACCCAGTGGGCCGCAGCCTCGGGAAGGAAGGAGAGCCACAGCTCAGCCCGCCTCACAGCCTGTCACAGCCAGGAGGTGGCAACCAGGCCACTGAGGGGCCACCAAGTGGCCACCGGTGTGCCCATCTGGACAGGCTGCTCTGCGGGGAGGGTAGGTCCCTGAGGAGACCCATGGGCTAGGAGAAGGGGGAGCGCCCCGGGGGCTTCAGGCCCACCACACACCCCAACACAGGGGGCATGAAGCTTGGGTTTGCAAGGTGGCAGCAGCCCCATGCCAGTCTCCCCGCCGCTACCCTCCGGAGACCCCAACCCACTGAGAGGGACAGAGACACCGACAGAGGGGGCCAGTCGGGGGAACAACATACCTGTCAGACAGGCCCGCGACTGCAATAAACCCCAGTGGGCAAATCCTCCACATAAAAGGCAGAGGCTCTTGAAAAGACAACCTGGAAGGTTAAGGTAAGTGTGTGGGGACATGCTGATCCGCTAAGGGACTGGACTTAGAGAAGCCAAGGGCAGGACTGCTTTTAAGAGACATAATAAACTTTTGGGCAAAGAAACATTAAACGAAGAAAAATCCCATATATTCTGCTAAGAGGACTGAGCTACCGACAGATATGGTCATTAATTTTTAAGTGCAGAAAAACACACTGAAACACATAAAGCAGAAAATGGTCAGTAATGTGGAAAGAATATTGCACATTTTTGTAGAAATCGAGCACCAAACAGAGTAAAGCTACACTGACTTCCATGAGTCAGTGAAGTTAGTGTGTGCGGATAAACAACACAGAGAAGACGTGTGTAAGTACACAGTATGTGTGAAACTTCCTTACACACGAAAACAGGAACAAAAGAGCATTCTTTCTCTCCAAATGCGTGGGTGGCATGGGCCAGATTTGACTATGTTTATAGAAAACCATGCACCCCCGTGTGCACAGTGATGTAAATTCAAACAGTCATTTTCCCCTCACACCCTGACAACAACGAAATGGACCGCATCCACCCAGCGCTGGGAAAAATGGAGAAAATTCTGTATGCTCATAAACTGTAAGTGAGAAGGTAAGTTGAGACCATTTCTGGAGCAACGTTGAGAGTGGACCCGATGTTCACGTCCCCCAACCTAGCAATTCTACTTCTTGGAATTGGTCCAATGGAGATACTTGCAGAAGTGTATGTACAAAACACACATGTAACAACTGTTGGATGCCGATTGGGGGCTATTATAAATAGTGCTGCAACCACATAAACATCCATCTACAAGCTATTGAAAATAAGTGAGATTTATATACATGCCAACATCAAAAGACGCTCATAATACATTACAATGGAAAAAAACAGAGAACACAGAACCCCACATATAGAATGATCACACCCTATTCAGATGTTTACATGCATGCCCCTCTAAGTTTACCCACAGGAACACGGCACACACCCCCAACTCGACAGCAGCAGCGTGCTCTGAGCGAGAAGGAGAGCTGGGCACCACTTGGTGTCTACTTTACACACTTTGACCCAGGCGGCTTAATTTTGCTTTATGCTTTGTATCAATCGATACATGAACAATTTAAATCAATAAAGCTTTCATATCTAAATATAACTGGGAATCCTGCTCTCTGGAGCTTCTGACAACTCTGATCAGAGCCAGAGGAAGGTGTGAGAATGTTCTGGAGCAATCCCAAAGGGAGAGACCCAGACCCTAAACTTCTGGCTCCACTCTCCCAGGCCAGGCCCAAGGCTCACTCACAGAGATGTGGGTGCCACAGGGACGCATCACCTCTGTCTGGGTGAGCCACCGCCTCCCCTCTCACGTGGATGCAGGACAGACCTGCTATCCAAGCACCCTTCAAGACCATGTTGCACTGGAAGCGGCCCCAGCTGGGCGGATAGTGCTGGCTCTGCAGGAGGCTGGTCCCATAAGGCAGGACAAGGCAGCATACCAGGCTTTAACCAGGTATCCGCACTGTGGCTTTGAAAGGGGATGAATGCCTGTGCTCACGACACCCTTCTAAAGCTAAGAGCCCCACAAACATGGTTTCTAATCCATTTGGCCACTTACTAGCTCTGTGACCTTAGACACGTCACTTCTTCCCTCCAGGTCTGAGATTTTTAGGGCACTGGGAAGACCACGTGCATGCCAGGATCTTCGTGCCGTGCCTAGTACAAAGCATGACCCCATGAGCGGCTCCTGTGGCCACCGAGGCAAGTGCGGACCAGGTGCTGCCTCTCAGACTCAGCCCAGTGGCCCCATCGCAGCAGCACGCCCGCCCCACAAAGTCCCCTCAAAAGCAAAAAAACTGAACAAGGAATTAACTCTCCAAATCAGAGACAGACCTAAATGTCACCTTGCTAAGTACAAGTCTCCTCTCCTGGCCTCAGTGGAAACCACGTGCCATTTTGGCTGCATGCAAGTCCAAGCCAAAGACACAGCCCTAAGCCCCGAGATGAAGCCACGATCTACTCCGCACTGGGTGGTCACACGCTGACCGCGGCCACGCAGCGACTGTGGAGGAAGCAGTCACGCGATCTCATCTTCTAGAGGAGAGCCCTGCCGTCCACCAAGAGAACAATGGGCCTCGCCTTACCTGGATGGCTTTGGGAGCTCATTGCTAGCAGCGTTTACTCCTTGAAGCAGTTCACAATGGCTCACAACTTCCACGTAAACGACAGCTCCAAAGAGCCCCCAGGTTCCACGAACACATACGAGTACACCCACAGGGAGGGCTGGCGGGCAGCCACGAAAACTCCCAGTCTTGCTGAGCACGTCTCGCAGGCCGAGGCATCCAAGAGGCAGGCGGGGGTCTTCCGGGGCCCTCAGGAGGCGACCTGCGTGCTTAGAGAAGGAAGAGCAGCGTCAGTGAGGGGTGAGGGCTCTCGTGCACGGCAGCATCTAACTAGGGAAACAAGGTAGATGTTCACGCTGATTGATCATGGGTGGAAAAATCGTCCCGTGTGGAATCCGTCCTGCTGACACAAACCACACGGGGGCTTTGTTCGTCAACAGGTGTGAAGACACGTCACAGAGCCCGGTTCTCAGCCTCTGCACCATCACCACCAGCCATTTCAAAAGAGCCCTCAGCGCCAGCCCATTCCCACCACGCGGCCACCCGGCCCCTCGCCCAGACATCCGTACCCCACGGGGCTGTAGTCCCACAGTCCACACTCGGCTCCTGCACGTGCCGCTGCACCATGTGTAGCCCCCTCCCCAGCCCCCGGGTTTCCATCTTCATAATTACCACTTATTTCCAGTTTCTGACTGTAAGAGTAATCCGTGCTCATCACAGTAAGTGTCTCAAGTCAACCACAATGCTGGCACCAGAGACCAGCACTTGGTAAGGTTCGGGCTTGTCTCCTGCCGTTTTTCTCTGCCCTTTGCCCATGCACACCACCAGCTCTGCAGCTGTGTGTCCTCTTCTCTGTGCTGATATCACAGCCGGGAATGTCCCCATGTCAGTCACAACCCCCGGACACATCGCTTCCAAGGCTGCTTCCTATTCCATGTATGGCAGAGGATGCCCACCCCTCCCCTCCTCAGGTGGCACTGTCCTCAGGACCAGGGTGGTACGTGATGCACACCAAGCTCATCAAACCATCCCCCGAGACCAGTCTCCTTGGTGGAACACAGCCACCCGAGACAAGCACAAGAACTCCTACCAGCAGGTGTTGGCCTCTGTGTGGCATCATGGACGAATTCTTACACACTCGCCTGTGATCTCACCATCAGAAAGTGGAAACAAACTGAGAATGTGGTAACTATGGAAAATCTCCTACTGACCCTGGCTCAAGGCTCCTCTGAGGCCTCTGTCATCTCCTCCTTTAATGATGTGACAGATTCCTGTTCTTGATTAAATTATTCAAGGATCTTTTCTTTGCCTATTGCTTATACTCAGAGAACCCTAACCAGTCCATCGCAAAAAGGACTGCTCTCGGAAGGCTAGCGATTTTGGTAGTTTCCATGACACGTTATCCATAACTCTGTGATTGATATCCTCACAATTGCTGTTCTATATCTGGTTGTGTCCTTAGGAAACACAGTGACATTTATCTCAGGTTCAGACTTCCCATGCATCTCTTGGCCAGAAAGAAACACCACCATCTTGAAGACAATGTAAATGGTTTATTTTGCAAATCTCAGATGGCTCTGTACCCTTCACACACAGGTCCCAGCTTGACTGGATATAAAAGTCTGAGAACACAAACACTCTCCTCCCTTGAAACCTTCAGACCTGGCCCCGCACTTGGCACTGAGGAAAGCCCACATCCATCTCCTTCCTAGGGGACCTCTGGGGACTGAGGTTGGATGATGCTGCTGGTGCCATTTTCTTCTGTCTGGATTCTGCGAGAATGTTTTTCGTTCATGTCAAAATCCAAAAATGTTGTCAAAAGGTGTAAGAGTCTCTTTTCCCTGACTTTGCTCTAAACATGAACCTTTAATATATACAGGTCTCTTCTCTGCTCAGGAGACTGCTCTTCACTGAGGTTTGGATTCTACGTGGGGGAACTTGCTCTGGCATCCTCAGAGAGCCTTCTCCTCTCTGGCTGGCGTCCCTGTCAGCTCGGGCCCCTCCCACCACTGGCACATCTGCTGTTTACTCTGCATCCCTGGGCATCTTCTTAAGTTATGTTCTCCACAGCACGGCTGCTGTCTTCCGTGATATCGGTTTGATTCCTTACAGCCTCACACTCCCCATTTTCAACCATTTCCCTTCAACTCATTCCTTTCCCTTTTCCGCGCAGCATAGCCCCCTTCCTCACCCGTCCACAGAGCCATGTCTTCTCCCCACCAAAGTCCTTTGAAATTTCCTTTTTCTAACTCTGACTGTGAACCACTTGCAGCGGTATATTCGTCTTCTGTGTTTCCGGGTATTTCCCTTTTCACCACATTCTGGGAGACCCCATGTGGGGATTTTCTGTTCATTCATCCTCAAATAAGAATAGCTCCAGTCCAGACCTGAGTTTTGCCAAAAGGCTGTGCGTACTTGCTCCTACCCCATCCTGTGTCCAGTGTAATGCTGGCCAAAATCTGCTTCTCAGTGAAGCTACACACACCTCTGGCAGCCGGAATGCGGGGTCCCCAGCCCAGTGCCCAGCAGGCTCTGACCTACAGCGGTCTTGCCAGACTGACATGGACTCTCCTCCCAACTGCAGATTAAACAGAAAACAGAATTTTCTGCTATGCTATGATATACGTGTTCTGGAAGAACCTTACACTCTGCAAAACTATCCTAAACATACCAGGGCTTCTGAAAAAAAGAAGAAGAAGAAGAAGAAGGTTGGAATGGACCATTCAAGACTGCAATTTAATAACCAGGACACCAGAGAAATCCATAACACCACTAATAAAAACATGGCCATTGCGTTCGTAAAAAGGACACGTAAAATTCCTAAATAAAAAGTCCTGCAAATGTAGGATTTTACCGTGGCGACAGTTTTACGAGGGAGAACAAAAGGAATAACAGAAGCCTCTGAGTTGTGGAATCCGGGACGAAATGTTATGATGGAGAAAACCGTGCGATGGAGCACTTGGCCAAAATGGGGAGGAGGCAGAGCTGAGATGGGAACACATGCATGCACACACGCACAGCATGACATTCCTCCGTGGATTACCACGCTCAGCATGAGAGTCCTTCATGTTCAAATCCTGTTCCTTGATCACAGAAAGCATCCACGTATAGAAAAACTCAAGTCTGGCTCAGCTCAACTTCTGCACTATGGACACCTTCTCCCCTACTCCGGTAGCTCGTGTTATGAAAGCACGCTTTGTCCCAGGACAGAACGTATATGAAGTGGGCTCATTTCCTAGGGCTGCCATAGTACCACATCACAGAGAAGGTGGCTTAGAACAACAGAAATTTGTTGTTCACAGTTCTGGAGGCATGGAAGTTTCGTAAGTCTGCAATCAAGGTATCCGCAAGGACATCCACCCTCTGAAACCTGGAGAAAAACCCTTCCTGCCTCCTCCCAGCTTCTGGTGGTTGTTGGCAATCTCTGACACTCCTTGGCACGCTGCCTTTGCCACCACATGGCTTCTCCCTGTGTCTCCGCCTTCACACGGCCATGTTCTTCTAAGAACACCAGCCATATTGGATGAGGAGCCCAACCCACCCAGTGTGACTTCATCATAACTAATGACATCTGCAACAACCCTATGTCCAAATACAGTCACATTCTGAGGTCCTGGGGGCTAGGGCTCTAACAGATCTTCTTGGGGAGGGGAACACGACAACACAATTCAACCCCTAACACCCAGTACGCACTGCATCGTGGGCTCCTCCTGACTGTTCCCGTACCAGCCGACCCGACGCTGTAGGAACTTGAAGGTTCCAGAAAACAATGTGCCCCTCACTTCACAATCCTCTCATCAGACCCACACCATGTTCTATGCAGACCAACTCTTTCTGGACTGTCAATAGCAATGAGGAATACACCTGGAGCATAGAGACATGAGCTTGAAAAGCAACTCCATGCAACACAGGGACAGTTGCCCAGTGTCCTGGCAGGTTTGGAGGGTGATTCTACAAATCCCAGGGGACGGTGGGGAAGGAGGGTTTCCTTTGTGCTGTCAGGTGAGCCACTGACTCCACCGTTCAGCCTGGTTTCTCTGGCTTCAGCCACACTGAGTCTATCAGCAGACTCCGTATCTTTAAGTGAAACAAAAGAGGCCTTCCCAGAAACGTCCAGCCAGCATTGGTTCGCAGGACAGTGGAATGCCCAAGAGCATAGGCAGGGGAACCAAAACTGCCAGGGTCCCGGGCTCTGGGTCTGAATCTCAGATAGACATTTTAGCATGTGACCTTGAGCAAGTTCTTAACCCACAGGAATGGGAACGAAGATGGGGAAACAGCACAGTCCTAGAGGTAGGACTGAACATGGCTTGGAGAGAGGAGGTCATGCACTCTAAACCGTAAAACAAATCTTCCCCAAGCATTACACGCCCACTACATGCTGCCTACAAGGAACCCACTTAAAGTATAAAAATACAAATAGGTGAGGGACACCTGTGTGGCTCAGTCGGTGAAGCGTCTGCCTTCGGCTCAGGTCATGATGCCAGGGTCCTGGGATAGAGCCCTGCATCGGGCTCCCTGCTCAGTGGGGAGTCTGCTCTCCCTCTGACCTTCCCCCATCTCAGGCTCTCTGTCTCACAATCTCCCTCTCTCTCTCAAATAAATAAATAAAATCTTTAAAAAATCAAATGGGTTAAAGGCAAACGATGGAAAAAGATAAATTATGGAAATACTACTCAAAAGAAAGCTGTGACAGTTACATTAGTATCAGACAAAGTAAATTTTAAAGAAGGAATATCACCAGGGATGAAGGGCATTTCATAATGATAAAGAGGACACGACTGAAACGTTTACGCACCCGATAATAGAGCTTCACACACAAAGCAAAAAGTAATGAAAATGTAAGGAGAAATGGACAAATCTACAATTACAGTTGGAAACTTCAACTCTGTTCTTAGTAACTGTTAGAGCAAATAGATGGAAAAATCAGAGAGGACTGGACCACAATGGCGTTGACAGAGCACCAGCAACAAGAAAAGAACACTCATTCCTCACGTGGTTTCGGAAGTGCGCACAGAAAACCTGCCGAGACAGCCCAGCTTTGGGGCCATAAAACAAGTCTCAGTAAATTTAAAAGGAGACAAGTCAAACGTACAAAGCATGTTCTCTGATGAAACTGAAATTAAATATCAAGAACAGAAAGATAGCTGGAAAATTCCAAATAATTGGAAAGCAAATAATATACTTCATGGGTCAGAGAGGAAATTAGAGAAGAAATCAGAAGGCATTTCTGATCTCTCAAAATGGGCAGTACTTAGAGGGAGATCTGTAGCATCGAATGCCCACATTAGAAAGGGAGGTGACAACTCCATGACCTCAGGTTTCACCTTAAGAAACTATACAAAGAAGAATAAATTATACCCCAAATAAGCAGAAAAAAAAAAAAAACAACAGTAACAAAGAGCAGAAATCAGTGAATTAGAAAAAAAAAACAATGAAACTAAAATCTGATTCTCTGAGACAATAAAATTGACAAACCTCTAGCTGAAACGATCAGGGAAAATAGAGAAAGAAAACACAAATTAATAATATCAAGAAAGCAAGAAGGGATTAAGTACAGACCAAACAGATATTAAATGGACAACGGAATATGACAAATAACTTTATGCCAATAAATCTGACAATTTAGATGAAAAAACAAATGCCTTAAAAGACCCAAACTACGGAGCTTACTCAAGAAGAGAGAGCCCATGATCAGTGCATCCTCATGGCTACTGGACCCCTCAGGGGAGCCTCCCTGAGCCACAGAAGGTAGGGACTGGAGCTCCAGGGGGCAGGCGTGTTAGAGCAAAGGTGCATCTTTCAGGGGTTCACGGCTGCATGCAACAGAAATGCACCTGGTAATCCAGGCAAGCGAAGGAAACTCCCAGAAGGAAATTGGGTAGCTGGACAAGAAGGTGAGCACCTGGAGACAGGAAGTGATGGACAGTGCCCAGAGGACCCTTGTCTGAGACTCCCCTTCCCAGGGGCCCACAGCTGCTGGGCAGCATGAGTCCCCGTGGCCAGGGCAAGGCAGGACACTTTGACTGGCAGCCCCACCAAAGTGAATCTAACGGGAGAGGGGTCGCTCCCCAGAGGGAAGCTGACATGCTGTTACCAGAGGAGGTGAGGGACTGGGCAGCAGATGCCACGGAGAACCACAGGGGAGCAGGGATCAGACTGTGGCTCCCCACGGCCAGACCACAGGATCCTCCCAGCTGCCCACCTGCCCATCACAGGACTCCACCGGTATGGCTCCGGCTGGTTTGTGATGGCACATCAGCTGGCCCGGCCACGAGTTTCACGAAAACCGGCAAGACACATCCGACCCTTGGCACCACTGTCCCGGCACGGGAGGGAGCGCTGGGCAGGGAGGCCTGCGCCCCATCCACCCAGCAAGGCCACAGAGTGCTGTACGGCCCTGGGCCAGCCCCTGTGACATTCCTGGGCTGGAGCAAAGCTGCATCCAGGGGCCTTCACGGGACAGACACCACGGGAAAGAGGGATCTCCAGCAGCACTTACAGACTCACACACACGAGGGGCCCTGAAGAGCCAGGCACAAGGCCCGCGAACTTCCTGTGCCTTCTGTGTCCGGGGCTCCCTCCTCTCCAGAGGCGCCCTTCCTGGGCGCCCAGAGGGCAGTCCCCACCCCTCCCACACACTGGTCCCATCGCTCTGCTGTCTGACACATACCCCTGCTTGTCTGGCCGCTGTCTGCCGCGGCCACCCCACGTTGGACATAAGCTCGGTGACCGCAGCGCCAGCTGCCCAGCTGGCGCCTGAGGATGGGGCACACAGTCAGCACGCAACAGAACCATGCTGAATGCAATGAACTTCGGAAAGTTGTCCCAAACCCACCTCAGAAATCACTTCCAAAGGGGCTGAGGTCAAAAGGCAACTGCAAGAGCACCAGCGCTCTGCCTTTCGGGGGTTCTAGAAGAGAAGTTAAGGATCACATCTGACATCAAAGGTCCGGTTACTGCAGGAGCGCGGGGGGTGGTGGGAGGCACGTGGCCTCCGTGCGGGCCGGGGGCTGAGTGAGGAGGGCAGGGCCACGGGTCACCTAGAGCCCTTCGGCCCTCAGAAAATCTAGGCTAAGTGAGGAACGGCCATAGCTTCAGGCAGGGCCTGGGACACCGCGGAGAGAATGAAGGTGTCAGGGGCCAACTATCTTATAGCTGGAAACTCAATTCTACTCCCGCAGAGAAGGCACAGCGCCTCAGTCCCACAACGAAAGCAAAACCTCTCCTCTCCAGTCTCAAGAGGAAAGCCCAGCAAAGTTGTCTGACCTGTGCAGCCATATTTCTCCCCTTTTCTTCCCGGGGCCACAGGCATCTCTTTAGATGGAAGGTTTTTGAACAACCCAATGCAATATTCACAATATAAAAACAGACTAGGAATCTACAGTTTAAATAAAATAAAATTCGAGTGCAGTGCAGTTCCTTTCACCTCAATGTAAACACCTAACGACACTTAACTAACCAATAGATTATTGCTTTTCTAAGAAAACACAGAGCACACGGTTAAGATCTCAAAAATTACAGGAGCCAAAGGTTTCTGAAACCTCTTCATGAGGAGCAGTTGGAACTGGAATGTGTATGTCTCTAAAGTATATACTTTGGATAAAATTAAACAAACGCTGAACATATTATGATGAGACACAACTGCTTTTACGACTGCATTCTTTCCTGATTTATGACATGTATTAAAGACCACATTTGGAAGGGTGAGCAGGAGAAGAATCTGGAATTCTGACGCACAGCACCTTTAGAAAGACAGGCATGGGCACTCCACGTACTGGGCAGTCTCCGACACGGAGCACGTATTTATATAAAGACAGCTCTTTCTTTATTTTTATTTCTGCCCCATATGGAATAAAAGGAAGCAAATGCATCACTATAGCTTAAGTGTGTGCTAATATTTCCTTCACCAAATGTCTGAATCTGGGATTACCTATAGTTCTTCTCTTCTGCAGATGCCCTTAAAAATTTTAGTTGACCCAATTTCACAGAATAAGCCATAAACCTTCCAAAGAGTCAGAGTCTTAGAAACTATAAATCCTTAAGGGAACATTCTTTTAAAAATCGTATTAGGTGACCACAAAGAAATGTGGCCGTGCAGGGATGACATGTTTCCTCACTCGCCACAATCCTCTGTACCCCGTCACATGGGCAAAGAATGACCACAGTTCAAAGTCCAAGCTCCTCCCCACCTCGGCCGCAGCCCTGCCAGGCTGGTGGGAGAACAGCAAGCTGTTCGCGAGAGCAAACACAGAGCCAGGAGCCGCACAGCGCGGCGCAGCCCACAGCACCCCAATGCAGGATGGAGGACACAGACCATCAGCCTGCGCTGGGAACGAAGCCAAGACAGCCCTCTCACCACGTCCACTCAACATCAGAGACGTTAGCTAGGACAGCACGGCCAGAAGAAGTGAAGGGCACAAGGACCGGAGAGGACAAAGATACTGCATTATTTACAGACAGCATACAAAACCCCAAACAAGGCACCAGCCACTATCAACATTCCTACGTGAACTTAACAAGATCTCTGGGCACAAGGTCAACGTACAAAAATCTATTGTATTTTTACATACCAGCCAAAAAAAGAGAGAGAAAAGAAGCTTTGAAAAAAGATACCATTTACAGTAGCATCCAGTATTGGCAAATGGCCAGGTGTAGCTCTGCCCGAGGACTCGTGAGAACTTTGGACACTAAGCTGCGAAACATCAGAGATGAAATTTAAGGTCTAAACAAATGGGACAGCACACCCTGTGCCCAGACTAAGTGGTCCTCAGTGCAATCTCAGTCACCATCCACCAGAACCTGCTTGAAAACTGACAAAAGTATTGGACTTTTTACGTGGAAGTACAGAGGACCTGGAACAGGTTTTTCTTGAGGAAAAACAGACACAGAAGACTTACACTATTAAATACCAAGATGTATTATAAACCTATGTAATTAAGAGGCTAGCGGAAGAAGGGACACCGTAAGGAACAAAACATTCTAGAACGAGACCAACACAAATACAGTAACATGAGAGCTTTGCTGTTCTCCAAATCCACAGGGAGAGGGGGTCTTTCAGGGAACAGTGCTTGGGCCATGGCGATCTACATGGAAAGAGATGAGTCCAGAACTGGGAAGCACCTCGCCATGGAAACTGGCATGAGCTGGAGCACAAACTCAAGGCCAGACAAGGAGGAGGAGCCTAAAAGACAACAAAGAAAAATATCTGCAGGCAGACAAAGATTTCTTAAATCGATTTAAAAACAGTGTTTAAGAAACTGACAATAAAGGAAAGAAAATGATACATTTTACTCCAACAAAATTAAGAACTTTCACGTATCCAAAGACCAGCAGAGGAGGGAAAAGGCAACTCAGAGAGCTGGAGAAGAGAATCTGCCCAACACACACCCAACGAAGGTCTGGTGTCCGTAATATAGAAATAATTCGTATAAATTATTAAGGGAAAGGCAGACAACCCAAATAAAGAGATGGGCAAGAGATGTGAACAGATACTTTTTTTTACAAAAGAGGATTCCTCGTGGTCAATCACCATATGAAGTGCTGGGCATCTGTAATCGCAGGGCGATGTGAATTAAAACCACAAAGGCATACCACAAGCGGCTAGAACTTAAAAGCAGTGCAGAACCAGGCGTTGGAAAGGCTGAGGAAGAACTGGAACTCTCATGCTCTCCCGTGAGGGTGTGGATGCACAGCCACCATGGGAAAGTGCTTAGTGATATGTACCAAAGCCAGCCCTTCGCAAACCTGTTCCCCAGCAAAGCCACTCCTAGGGACGCACCCAACAGAAATGCATACAGCAACAACACGGCAGCCTTAACCATGATAGCCAAAGCCTGGAAACCTCCCAAATGTCCATCAACAGTAGAATGGATAAATTGTGGGACAGCCCTATCACAGAATAGTTCGACAAGAACAAACAAATGACATGCACAACACAGAGGTATCACATGATCAACACTGGGCAAAGAGCGGACAGACATGCCAGAGAACACGCTGTGTGCCTCCACATACATGCGATCCGGAAGCAGACAGAACTACTCTGTGCTGTTAGAGGACACAGGACATTCACCCCTGGGAGTTAAGTGGTAGGGAAGCAAACGGAAGCAGGGAAAGAGGCCTTACGGGGTGGTGGTCATGTTTTCTGTTTCCTGATCCAAGTGAAGATCAGCGAAAGAGAGGGTTTACTCTGGAAATTCACCCACCTGAACACTTTTGGCCTGGAGACAGAGGGAAAATCAGCTCCTCAAAGGCCACCTTGCATCAAAGAAAGATCCAAAATAATACCTACGTGCTGGGTCCATTCCACTTACACTATATTTGTACGATCAGCACACACACAGGAAGAATTTGCCAAACGACCCCCTCCTGAGACAGTTACACCTCCCAGAAGCGGGACAGGACTCATCCCGAGTCCATGATGACACAAACACGGGGATCCAGACTGACAGAATGGGTGCGAGTCCCAACGGGGGCCGAGGTCTGGGGATCAGACATTAAAAACACCCACGAAATAATTGTTAATGTAAATATTTTCAATTAAATAGGTAATTTGAGTGTCATTAAAATTATTTTAAATTTTAACAAATTTTAATCAAAAAACAAACTCTTGATGGAGTGATTTTCCCAAGTCTTATTTATATGGAGAGCTTTATTAACAAGCATTATTTTCTTCAGCAAATACCCTTAATGAAATATGGGCTGTATGGTCTAGCAATTATGTTCTGTGAGAGCGTCATTTTATGATAGATGGTCACAGAGCAGAAGACTTAAGGTTTTTTCCCCACAGTTTGTGGGGACAGATTTATTTTTTAGCTTCAGAACAGGCTCGACACTTGACACCATTTCAGCGTGTTCTACGAGGAGTCACATATGAAGCGTTTCATGAAATCTGAGTAATGCAGGCTCCACTGAGCAGAGCCCAGATCCTTCCATCTACTCAGGAGGGCCACAGGCAGGCAGTGAAAGGGTAAAGGGATAAAGGCACCAGCACCACCAGGTCGATGGGGTGCTCACCCAAGTACACACTCGAACACACACGCACGTGCTCACACACACCGACACACCTGCACACACAAGCACACATGTGAGCGTGCTCGTGCAAACACTCGTGCACACCAGCACACACGTGGGCACATAAGCACACGGACGTGCACAAACACACACTTGCACACACAGGAACAACTGCTTGTCAGGAACAACCTAACACAGATTCTATCTACTAAAGAAAACAGCCTCCCAGCCCCCTGGATCCTCTGTCCAGATGGCTACGTCTATTTACTGATAAATAACCATATCTTAGTTTTAACATGTATAAACTCCTTGACAAAATAAACTCTTTAGATAAAGGTTCAAATGGATAAAGCACCCAGATAAAATAATACTTGTTTCCCTTATCTGCTAAATAAAATAACTTTAGAGGCAAAGATTCTGGGAGGCTGGCAGGGAGCCCCGAGAAAACTTGACAGATCATTCAGCATGCAGACATCCCCGGCCAGGGGCATCCCAGGCAGAGAGCTGCAACCCCCTGAAGGAAAACAGGACTCGGAGCGGGGGGCACGAGGCACCCCAGGGCAAGCGACACACAGCCCTGTAACCTTTCCACAGTTCCCACCATAAAAGCAAGTACACAGCACTTCACCAGCAAGAAGCCAGGAACCTGCCCTTGCGGACAGTCGCGGGAGAATGAGAAATAGCTCGGTGACAGTAGGCTCCTCCGTCAGCCAGACGACTGGTCAACTCCCATCAATAAAGGTTAGACCCCTTCCTGACCCTGCTCTCAACCACAAGGAAACACTGTTTCTAAAAGTGGTTGTCAAAGAGCAGTACAAGGTCCCTGCAGGTCCCCAGGACCTCTACAGGGGGTCTGAGAGGCTCACACTGCTTCCATCGGAACACTAAGACGCTATTTGCCTTTCTCACTCTTATTCCCTCACGGGTGAACGGTGGAGTCTTCCAGAAATCACAACAGATTAAATGTTAGAGGCGGATATGAGAATCCAGCTGTCTTCTACCAAGCCAGACATTACAGAAACGGGCAAAAATGCTAAATGATGCCTTTCTTCTCACTACATTCTTTGTTTTACACAATAAACATTTTTCATAAAAAAATACATTGTCACATTGCTGTGTAAAGGGTTTAGTTTTAAATGGATATTTTTGTAATTTCTGTGTTAGTTTCTAATGTAGTAAGTATCCATAGACATTTAAACAACAGCTCTCTGGGGTCCCAACTGATTTTCAAGAACATAAAGGGATCCTGAGACCAGAGTTTGAGAACCGGGGCCACGCAGATGTATCCCCAACACTTCCCCTTAGAAGACAGAGTCTGTGTCCGGGTGTAGATACAAGAGATGGGGGCCAGCAGAGGTGAAGGCACTCAGCTGGGAGGAATTCAGGGAACAGTGATAGAGGGCACGGGAGGGGATCATGCACTGACCTACGATGAAAAGCAGAACCACACCTGCTATGTACTGCCCCCCTGGGCCCATGGAGGTGGCCTCTGCAGGGCAGACTGACCTGCTTGCTAGGTCTGGACAGGCTCGGCCAGCTGCCCCGCCGGCTTCCTTCTGGACAGAATGGGGTCCCCAAGAGGAGAGCAGGGTGAAGGGGCAGGGCCGCTGGTGCCTAAGGAAAAAGGAACATAGACATTCCACCTGTCACCAAAAGGCCGGCCTCTCCTTTACCATCTCTCACCATCTCGTTGTACATATTCCTCCCCTGCTCGATGACTCGGGGCTGTGAAAGGTCCCCACAAAACCGAGACAGCGTTCCTGGGCAGGCAGCACTTTCTACTTCCCACAGGGAGGCATCTGTACCTGGGGTGGGCTTTCCCACACCCAGAATTCTCTGGACTCGATGCGAGTGAACGCCCCGTGAGTCCGGCACTATTGTCTGAAAGGGCAGGGTCACCCGAGATATCCCCCAACTCCACCCCAACCACCTGGGTCAGCAGTACCAGGTGACCCGTCGAGCAGAATCCAGAACCTGTGGACAATCCTGGGCACTTGTGTTGGTGTGTCCGCGTCCAGCATCAGGAGCCCCGGCCAGAGTTAGAGGGGAACTGGAACCGGAACTCCGAGGTCGCTGCTGGCCCTGCAGCCCCAGCCCCCCTCTGTCTCCCCTTGCTGCCAGCAGAGGGGAGAGCTGGGCACAGACTAACTCTTGGTCCAGACACGCAGGTACCGGGACCAGAGCTCAGACACCGGCAGGTCAGACGTGCTGGCGGGAGGAGCAGGGGCCCCCGCCTCTCCCGGTGAGCCAGCTTCGGCCCCGTGACTGTCAGTGCAGAGGAGGGGGCTGTGATTTCCCACTTTCCAAACTCACTGTTGAAACTGTTTACAAGGAGTATTTTTGTTATAAGCAGAAAAACGTTATTTTTATTTTAAAAGTACAAAAAAAGCACCGCAGACAATCAAGACACAATCCAGACAATCAAGGATTAACAATCCAGCTCTGCCCTCCTCGAGGTGTCCGCCTTCCAGGCCCGGGCTCGGGGGCGGTGAGTCACCCTTCCCGGTGGGCCTGGGGCTGCTTCCACAGAACATGAAGAGGGCCATGGTTAGCCTTGGACAAAAAAACCACCCAAGTGATGAACTCAGAAGAAGAGGGTGTCACAGTGGAGAGAGGGCAGGCACACTCACAGTGCCATCCGCAGCTCACAGCGCTCAAGGACAGCTGCCGGACCCCCAGGGGGAGGGCAGGGCGGGGGCCGGGGGAGGGCCACAACCCTCAGGCTCTTTCCTCGTCCTTGGGACCAATCTCTGCATCGCTCGTGCTCTCCTTCTTGCAAGTATCAGTTCAAAGCCATCCTTAGGATGAATGACAGACAGCTAAATAAATCATTAGGGCCTCCACAAGTGTCAACACAGTGCAATCTCCCAATTGGATAACTGACAACAGCTGTGGTAGAGGGCCCTATTGCCACCTCCCCCCTACCCAAGCCACTGTCCACGTGGGGCCTCCCACACGGCCCCCGGCCCCCAGGCATTCCCCCAGCACCTCGGCCAGTGGCAGCCCTGCCCTCAGCCCTGGGAACCTCGTCTGTGCAGACATCGCCTGAGCCCATGCCCACCCCTGGCCACCAAGGCCCTACACAGCTGTGTGCACACATGCACACTCAATGCACACAATACCCTCACACAAACACACTCACACCCAATGATACACACTCACCGACCGCAGTGCACACACACTGTGCTGTTCCTACAAGCTTAATTCTGGACAACGGTACTTCACCCCGTGGCCCCCAAGGAAGGCACTGCCTGGTTCTGGCCCCCTTGGCAGAACCCTCTAGACAGCACTCTGGCCTGTCACCACACCATGAAACAGGAGATGCGTGGTGGTGACCGTCCCAGCCCCAGACCCGCGTCCACTGCGGTCAGTAACATGGCACTCCCCCTGGCACAGCCCGAGTGACCGTACGTGGGGAACGGTTAAAAAACAGCAGGCAGGGGCTGGGGTGGGGTCACTGGAGGTGTCGGTCAAAGGCACAAATGTCCCGTTATGGGATGGATAAGCTGAGGACCTGAGACACAGCACGGAGACGACGCGTAGCAACACTGCTGGGCGCGGGAGACGGCTGAGTGCAGACCCTAAGTGCGAGCAGAGGCAGGGGATGACTTCAGGGATTGAGCTTATTCACAACCTGTGTCAAATCAGCACGCTGCACGTTTCAAACACACACAGTCCTATCTGTCAATGACGCCTCCATACACCTGGAAAGCCCGGCAGAGAGCACGGGGGTACCACACTGCTGTGACAAACCGTGACAGCGCAGACTCGTGGCCGGGGGGGGATGCTGGGGACCCCGGTTCCATGAATAAGCCCAAGGCAGAAGGTTCCCGCACGACAGAGCACGGCTGCACCAGGCTGGCAACGAGAAGGCACCAGCGCCTCATGGACCAGGGGCCTTATAGAGAAGGGAAGTCACTCCTGGTCAACTAGCTCCTCTGGGGCCCCTGCCCCTCACCTCCTCACAGCCCGAAACGGCCGGGGCTGGGCCACCAGACCTGACCCCATCCCCGTGAGCACTCATGGGGCCAAGGACATGCCCCCCACCCCCACCCCGCCGCCTCCTAAGGACAGCCTGGGCTACATTGCCTCGGTGCCACTCAACCACAGCCCAGGTGACAGCAGCCTTGGATGCTAGCCATTCTTCTTCCAAATGTCTCCTTAGCCGCCTCTGTCTCTGGTCTCGTCTCTGAAAGCAGTCGCCTTCGGCACAGACCATGCCAGCCCGGGATATCATCACCAGACAGCTCGGCCTGGCCTGCGTCTGCCCCACCGGCACGGGTCTGATGCCATCTGCGAACTGCAGGGCCCTGCTCACGTGCCAATGCCAGAGCACTAGCCCACAGGCCCCGACTCCCTGGCCAGCTGCTCCTGGGGCCTACGACAGGTGTGGGAGCCCCAGAGAGACACAAGCAGGCCACATCAGGGAAAAAGAGAAGACGTGGTGACATCAGATCCGTTGGCGATTATCAATAGACGACAAGTCCTCAAACCCTTTCTCACCTCAGCAGGTGCCCACGCAGTCCCCGATCTGCCCACCCTGACGCTGGTCTGCCTCCGCAGGCCTCCATGCAGTTCCTAAACTTCAGTGCCAGCACACCCCTGTACCCCTCCACATCCTTAGGGCGTCCTTCAGGGTGCTGTGCCTTGCGGTCCCTGGGCAGAAAGCCTGAGCCAGCCCAGCGCCCACCAGGTGCAGGCGATCCTGACTCCACTCAGCTTCTTCTCCATCCACAACACTCTCTCTCCTTCGCCCAGTCCCCCAGGCCTGGCCATGACTCCGTGCGTGCAGCATGCTGAGCCCCTAGGCCGGGGGCTGCTCTTCCCCAGGGCTCCCCTCCCCTGCAGGGCCACTCAGGACCCTCTGACCTTTGAACTCTGGGCCCGTGCAGCCTCGGCATCAGTCTCAAGGAAGGGGGGAAGACAGGATCATGGCGGTGAGCAAAGTTCAGCACCTGAACCAAGGTACTGACAGTTGAGGGGCATGGGGGACTCAACTAAGCCCCCTCCCGGGCCTGGCTGCCAGGCAGCTGGTGGGGAAGAAGAGTTCTTTGGACCAAAGGCTCCCATCTGGCAGGTGCGTGGCCAGGAGACCAGCTGTGAAACAGGAGAGCGGCACGTGGGGTCGGGGAGGGGGCACAAGCCAAATCTGTGGCCCATGAGCCACACCATTTAGGGAGAGGGAATGACATGGTCAGGCTTGAGAACGTGGCACACAGGCGGGGGAAGGAATGGCTGCAGAGCGCGGGCAACCCGCTCAGGGACGTTCCCCAGGGGCCCTGTATGTCACGGTGCGCACACGCACACACATGTGTACACTTGATGTGCCACGGAGGACACAGTAGGTTACACGTACTTTTATCTACAATATATTAACATACAGTCCTAACAGGTACACGTCTTATATATTTGCATATGTGCATGATTACCAGATACACAAACATTTGTCCCTTCCCGTCTTTTCCTCCAAGGGTGGCAAACGCCAGGGCAGTCAGAACCACCGATCATTCAGAACGCTAACAGAACTGATGTCTCCTGGGTACAGAGATTCCACTCTACAAGACGGAAAAGTTCTGGAGATGGGCTGCACAACAATGTGAATGCGCTTAGCACGACTGAGCTTTGCACGTGACACGGTTAAGATGGCAAATCTGATGTGATGTGCTTCTTACCACAATCACTAGTGGAGATTTGTTTTTGAAAGCTAGATATACACACACACAAATTCAAAGAACTGCCCAAATGGTTTATTACATGGCCTATTGCCCCTCTTTGTGCCCAGCTTCACAGAAGCAGGTGCCGAGTGGGTGTCGCTCTCCACGTAGGCCTGCCATCCGTCTGAGAAATAAGGACAAGCAGCCGTTACCGTGCCCAGGGCACGGCGGGCCCTCCCCGCAGAGCGGCGCGCCCCCATCCACAGCACCTCCAGCTCTCGGCGGTGTCTGGGCAGCTAAGACGAGGACGGGGAGTGAGGACATCCGGCTGCCCTCACACACACCGGGACGTGTAGAGTGCACTCGTGGTGACTGCGCTGTCAGCAGACACGTGACTAACACGCACGGCTCCGAGGACGAGGGCGGAACCGGGCCAGGGACTAAGGCGAGGGTGCTGCCTCCCTCTTCCCGCACCAGGAAGCCTGCGCCTGGCTGGCGGGGCTGGAGACAAACCGGCACTGGGTTTCAGCATATTCGAAACGTGTGATTTACAATTCAGCAATCCCCTTTCTTTTTATGCAGTCACTACCACACAAACATGCCTCTTTGTTGCCTCTAACTACATCTGCATTCAGAACACACTCGAGACAGGAAAATATAAGTTCTGGGGAATGGAAACCCGTTTTTCAAATGTGAAAGGGAAAAGAAAAGAAAGAGAAAGAGAGTAGAAGGTACATTTTGTTCACATGCAGAAAACGTAAATGAAAGCTGATTTCATTTCTTCACCCCGACCTGGTAAATGACACTTGTAACTTGTCCCCGGTGGTTTCGAAATTACTAGCTGAGTTCTAGGAGGGCGCGGTGGGAACAAGCCCATCTCTGTCCAGATGCATGTCACTTACTTTAACCCTGCAAGCACTCTGCGCTTGATGATGAGAGCCTCACCGGCAATACGACAGTCGCCCTGGGTGAGAAGCCCTGGAGTAGCCTCTGCCTGAAAGGGCTTCATGAAGCCACCACCCCGGTTCCCTGTGACACACACGCTCCCTCAGCTGAAACGGGCTTCCTCGGCTCGGCACGCAGCTCCCCGGGCAGACCTGAGTGACGCAAAGCTCACACGGCCCCACAGGGCGACAGACTCTGAATTCACCTGAGGTCCCCCGATCTCCGTGCTCCTCGTGGCAATCAACCACGGCTCAGAATCACACCAACAGGAGCTGGTTTCCCAAGCTAGGCAGGGCACGCACCCACGTTAACAGATTAAAATTAGGCACCCTAATTATTAAACTGTCACTGTAAAAGCCGGAAATACCATTTTTTTAAATGAATAAAAGAATTAATGGATTTTTTTATTTGCCTGCCTTTGTGATACCCAGCCTGTCTCTTCTTATCAAGGCACTCATCAAACATGCTTCTGCCACATATGCACATTAAATCATTAGTACTTTCCCCAATTATAGTAACTGCTTATGTGTATGGCTGATCTATTCTCCCAATTTAGCTCCCTTAACATTGATGATATCGCAAATGCTTTAGTAAAACACACTCTCAGGCCATACAAGAGAAATACTTTCCCTTTGTACCTTCCTGATGTGTAACTGCAGGGCCAGACCGTAGTGGCCTACGTCGGTCATCCAGGGATTGGCCACAGGGCTGTCACCTTTAGGGGTCCAAGATGGGCTTCCATCCAGAGGGCCATGGGCAGGGGGTCTCCCAGACTCCTCCCCAAGGCCCGCACGGTGGGGAGAACCGGTGTTCCCATGGGCAGGTCGAGGTCAGGAGAAGCCAGCCCACCCCCCGTGGGAGCTTTCTGTGACAGCTTACATTTTATCTAAAAACTCGGGTGAAATGTCCATTCTGCTGCATAACACAACCATGTTCTATACTTGTTTTCCTATTGCGGCATCGTACATAACTGTCCAGCTCACTGGTTTCACGCCAGTCTTCCAGTGCCCAGGAAGACACGCCCACTGCCTGTGGCCATGCCCTCATCCCCAGGCCCTGTGCCCACCTCACTGCAGTGCCCTCACTGTCCTCGCCAGCCAGGAGGCCCCACCCTGCTCCAGGCCTCTGCGTCTTGTCTTCCGGTGAAGGGCACGGTCACGAAGTGGCCCCATCCTTCACACTTCAACTCAGAGATCTGTGAGCCTAGGATCCGAAAGGAGGAGAACACCACTGGCTGCTGGGAGAGTGAGCCGGGCTTCGAGAACAGGCCTGATGGTGCCGGGCCAGGGCAGGGACAGGAAGAGAGGCCGGGGGCCAGGAGAGCTACTTCACACCCGGCTCCTCTGAGAACCCACACCTAGCCACGCCAAGGACACAGTCCCCAGTGAAAGTTCATTTTCCAATCCCACAGGCTCACAGTTTGCCTGATAACTACAAAGCATTCCTTTCTGTCCCAAGTGAAACAGCACTGCAAGGCCGGGGACCCAGGGTTCCGATATCCGCTGCCGTGCCCCCCAGTGCCCCGAGCCAGCTGTGGAACTCCAGAAAACCGGCCAGTGCAGAGGACGGTCCTGGATGCTGGGAAACGGAGGAAAAGGGCCAGGCTGGGGGAAGAGGAGTGCACAGTGCGGCTCAGGCTGCACACACTTGCAGAGCCTCCCAGGGAGAACACAGGCCAGCAAAGGACAGAAGCACCACAGCGGAGGAAGGAAGCTGGGAACGGGACCCCTAACTGAGAAAGGCCGCGGGAAGGTGAAGCACGTGAAAATCTGAGCGGTCCTCCGCGTGACCACGCGGGGCCCACTTTCACCTTTCAGAGCTGGGAGCCAAGAACGCGCCGGAGCAAAAGTCCCTCCACTGCCATGCAAAGTCCGAACAACAGCGGGCCCGGCTGCACAACAGTCTAACGTTCTAAAGCTTACACAGAACTCCCGAGTACATCAGCTTGTGGGTCAAGGAGCAAGAAGGCCGGGAGACGCTCCCAGCTCCTCCTGGTCCACCCCGAGCACAGACCCTGACCGAGCAGGTAAGCCTGGGTGCAGGAGCCGGGAATGTGGGCGCTCCGTGCATGTCAGGCAGAGGGCGGCCACCTGTGGCAAGAGCCTCTTCCTGACTCTCTCTCAGCAGCCCCGGCACCCTGGCTTTCCTGCCCAGCCTCTCGTGGGACTGGGGTGGTCACAGGCCCAAGGGCCCCTCCTGCTGTGGGAGGAAGAACTGTCCCCAGCGCCCTGGGAAAAAAAGATCTGCTCCAGGCCTTTGGGAGAAACCCTGAGCCTCCACTTCTCTGAGCCTGGGGACTCCCGATCCCGTTCACACCATGGCGAGCAAAGCAGATGATCTTCACTCAGAACAAGGGGTAAGCAGCTGGGGGCTGCTCCAAGCACAGGGCAGGAGAGCAAGAACTGAAGGACTGGCTCCAGCCATGAGCTCTGCACACGCAGCCCCGCCCCTCGGTGGGAGGAGCTGGAGGGGAGAGATGGGCTGTGGGAATGGGTGGCCACACCCACCATCTGCTTCCTTCTGCCTCAACCTTAAGCCGATAGGAAGGAGCCCTGCAACTCCACGGCAGCACAGCTCAGCAGCAGCCCAGGCTCTGCAGCAGCAACACACACATGCCCGGCCTGATCCTATCCATTTCCGGCCCTGGGGACTTCCAAGGGACAGTGTAACAACAGCAGGACTCAGAGGCCCTAACTGTGGCCACCTCAATTGTTCCTCATCACCAGGCGGGAAGAGGGCAGGGTCCAGGAGAAACGACAGTCAGGCTCAGGGACTGCAAGGATGTTGTGACTACACCTTCTGCCACTAGTGAATCGAAAGGGAGCCACCCTGCCATCCAAAAGAGGCGGTCCCCAATCACTGTCCTGGAAGCCCAAGCAAGCCCCTGATGAAGGCACTCATAAGGCCCAGGGCAGGAAAGCCCAGGAAACGAGGTAAAGGGCACGGATGGCAGAATCTGGGGAAGGGAAGCTGGATGCTCCCCTAGAGCCCCCACAGGTGAGGCAAAGGACCCAATGGTGGGTGTGCCATGACTAGGAGACGAGGAAGGCTAATGTAGGCAGAATGCAGGCGAAAGATGGAAGACTGGAGGCAGGGTCCCAGAGAGCACGCTTCGGGGTGAGGGTCAAGGCCACTGGCACGGAGAGCCAAATGCCGTGAGAACAGGGAGCCAGGGACACGGCTATGGGAGGAATGGGGACCACAGGTGAGAGGGCCACTGCCAGAGCCAGCAAGAGTCCTAGCTCCGAGAGGAATATGGGACCCGGGCCCAACGCCATCCCTTAAGGTCTCATTGGCTGGCAGGCCAATGTGGACAAAGGAGCGTGGCTTCAGGGAGCAGGTGCCATGGGTGCCCAGGGCAGCTGGAGGCCTCAGGAGCTGGGGGACCAGATGGGCGACAAGCAGGAGCTCTCTGTTGGAGGCTTCGTGGGTTACTCCAACCACACCCGTGCCTGACATGGAACAGCCCCACACCAGAGATGGGAGAGCACTGGTGCCTCGAGGGGGTGCCGCAGGCACGCCAGCCCCTGGGGTGCCTACTGTGCCTCCTTAAGAAACACCCCTCGAGTCCAGGCGAGAGAGACACCTGTCCTGGGGGCCCACGGGCAAGGATGGCCTCAGCTGTCCTTGCCCAACTGGACCCCGGGCCCCTTTGATGGGACAGAAATCAAAATGCCTCCATGCAGAACTATAGTCCTGAGATCGCAGGCCGGACGTGAGCGGGCGGGGCTGGGAGGATGGAAAGCAGCGGTGGTGCTTACTGCTGGGGAAGTGGGTGAGAATTGCATGCTGTGGAGGGAGAATTTCATCACCCAACCGTCACCAGAGCACCTCCTTCCAGAAGCTCTGCCATTCCTCATTAAGTGGTAGGTGGCCCAAGGCCAGTGGCTGAAGTCAGTCTGCAGGAAGCATGAGAGAGGAGCCAGACTCTCACACTGTACACGTGTTCCTGTGTGTGTCCATGCCTACATGCATGCATGTACACGTGTCTGTGCACGCGCACACACATATGTCTCTTGCATGCGTACACATGCACACACATCTCTGTGTACACATGTACACGTGGAGTCTGTGCATACATATGTACATGTGTGTGCGCACGTGTTCCTGTGTCTGTGTATACACGTGCCTGTGCACATGTGTGCATGCACACGTGTCTGTGCATATGTACATGTGGGGTCTGTGCGTACATGTGTACATGTGTGTGCGCACATGTTCCCGTGTCTGTGTGTGTACACGTGCCTGTGCACGTGTGTGCACATGCACACACGTGTATGTCTGTGTGCATATGTACACGTGAGGTCTGGGCATACATGTGTACATGTGTGCACACGTGTTCCTGTGTGTCTCTGTGTGTACACGTGCCTGTGCATGTGTGTGCATGCATACACATGTCTGTGTGCATATGTACACGTGGGGTCTGTGCATACGTGTACATGTGTGTGCGCACGTGTTCCTGTGCACGTGTGCGCGCGCATGCATACACGTATGTTGTGTGCACGTGTGTTATGTGCGCATGTGTGTCCATGCCTGGATGGCCAGTCACCAGGGCCATCCATCTCAGAACTGAACTGTGAGCTAAAGAGAGGGAAGACCGGGCACTGGTGACAAGTGGCCTCCATGAGGTCACCCGCTGAAGCACACAAACACACACACACACCCGCTGAAGTACCTGCCCACAGGTACCAGTATGGCCACAAGCAGGGGCTTGTGAGGGGCAGGAACATCTTCCACCCACCCAGACAAGAGGCCTCCACAGCTGCAGTCCCAGCATCTGCTGCCCAGCCATGCAACTGCCCAGCAAGGACCGCAGGGCCAGTCACCACCACCACCACCACTACCACCACAGAACCCAGGAGAGCCTCCCCCGCCCACCTCAGGAAAACCTCCCTGGGGGAGGGTTATGCAGGGCTGAGGTTCTCCGCCTCTGGCTGGGACCCTTCCACACCCCGGGAGATGACCGGGCCTAGGCCCCCAGCCAGCGGGGGCATCATACCGGTCCCACAGCTCAGCCAGGTCAGGGGCATCTTGTTCTGATCGTGCACAAAGGAAACAGGCCTGGACGCAAAGGGGAGAGGCCATGTTGCAGCCTGAACATAGCTCCACCAGGATACGCACCTGGACCCCTTTCTAAAATGCTGAGCCCCTCACCACTCTGCTTTTCTGACCTAGAAGTGCCTTGCAGACTGAGCCCTTTATTGCTTCCCCAGGGGCAGACAGCCGTACCGTGCGTTCCAGGTAGTGCCTAAGGAACAAGGCATGGGCTGAGCTGGCTGCCTGGTTCAAACCCAAGCTGCCCACCATCCCACCACCCTGCCTCAGGGGTCAGCCTCCTCAAGCATCAGCTGTCAGTAAGTAAGGCGGAGAGCATTTACTAACACCACAGTGCCTGGCACTAAAGAAATATAGCAGGATGCAGTGGGCAGGGGTCTCTCCCAACCTGTGGGCACATGAACCTAAAGAAAGTCAACAGCATTTCTACGTGGCAGGCGTAGGAGCTATAGGCCACTGACCCCTGTATCTCCCATGATCACGACAACAATCCTCCCCAGTGGAGACTCTCATGCACACTTTGCAGTTGGGAAAACTGAGGCACAGGGAAGCTGGGTATCTGACCACTGACACAGTGGAGGGTTGTGAAGCTGGGATTCTGCAACCCATCCACCTGCTCTCAAAGCTCATTCTCTGCAATGCACCCCTTGCCTGCAGAGAGGCAGATGTGATCGGCAGGCTTCCAGAACCACCAGGCCGAGTGCGCTTAGCTGGCAGGACCCGCCCTGCCTTCTCAGGATACCCTCAGCATGTGTCCACCTCTGTGCTGGGCAGGAGAGCTAGCGTGGGCTCAACCCCTTCCAGGGCATCCTCAGATAACTGCCTTTGTTCTCCTGGGTTGCCTGGGAGCAGTGCCCTGAGGGCAGGGGAGGGTCAGTCAGGAGAAAGCAGCCACAGGCGTCAGGAGACCCAGCCCCTGCCATCTCGTGGCTCCACCGTCCCCACTCCAAGGGCTTCTCCCAGGAGTGTCAGCATCCAGGCCGGCTGATGGAGGGAGAGGATGGAGCAATCTCCCTGATGAAGCTTATAGATCACCCCTATCCACCTTGCCACCTGGCCAGCTCCAGCCACATGCCACTGACTCCCAGGGCCTGGGGTACACCCAGTAGAAGGGCACCCAGGAAGGTCAGTGTGCCCCAGCCATCTATTGCCACAGAAGTAAGTGCTGGTTAGCACCTCATTTCTGGACCTCTGTGACCTCCATAGAGGGCCACTACAGGACCCCCTGAGATGAAATCTGTGTTCAGTACGGCACCACCTCGCACAGCAACCCCCACAGAACGCTGTTCTGGATCTGCCCTAGGGCCGCAGAGAACAGGGGTCTCCGTGGAGGATGCCGTCCGCTGGGTCCCTCCTCAGCTCCCATCCCCTCTCTCCCTCCTGCCAACCACAGCGACTTCCACACAAGGGAAGCGGACTCCTCAACCAGCTTCTGGAAGAGGCTGAGCCACTCTGCATTCCATACTCCTGGCCGGTGACGGTTCAGAGGTGGACAGTGACCTCAGCCATACTGAGCAGAATAAATCCAAGACTTTGGCGGGACAAATATGTTCTCTTTCCTAGTGGCACAAACCAGGGTACATGCAGCTGGCTGGACCCTCTTAGGCAGGAAGCCGACTCTCCCAAACAGGGGAAGGAAACTAGCCCGTCTTGATGATGTTGTGGAGGAGCTGGATCAAGCCCTGCCTGAACTCTTCCTTCACCCAACTTTCTGGGAAAGCAAGTCAATCAATTCCCTGCAGCACACGGTGCTCTGTGAATAGAGCATAGAGCGATCCCACCTGACAGACAGCTTCTGGAAATACCTTCCTGCTCAATGCTGAGAGCTGCTCACAAGACTCCCTTAAAGAGACTTTCCCATAATCCCAAGGAGGACATAATGTGGTCTCTTGTTTCCTAGCTCCTCCCTTCACCACAGACTACCTGGTCCTACAACAAGGTCAGAGCTATTCCCCTGCATTCACACCCACAGAGCCACCCATGGAAGGCTGTGCCCACCAGGCACCAGAAGCACCCAGCCTCCTGTCGCCAAGCTCTTCACCACCCTCCCTGGGGAGCACTGCCCCTTCACCACACAGCCGCAGCCCCCTCCACCCCAAACCCATGCACCCAGGCCGCGCAGGCTCCCTCGAGCCACCGGCATGCAGAATGGCCTTCTGACAGCACAGCAGCATGGGGGTGGCAGGTGAGCCAGGCTCAGTCCGTAAGGCTCCCTGCTGCTGCGTGACCAAGAGCAGCGAAGAGAAGCGGAAAGGGGGCAAACCTGCCGCTGGACTTGCAGCATGCATCTGCGTGGAAAAGGGACAGCTCCCTTTCCCAGAATGCCAGGAAGCATCACGGACAGCAAAATCCCAGCATGAAACGTCCACCACTTATGTTCATGGATCACCCTCGGGGCCGCAGACCTCAGCACCACGGGCCTGGGGATGAATCGCACCAAGGTCAAGGGCTAGGCACAGCAGGACAGCCACTGCCAGGCCCAAGCCCTGCGTGCGGGTCGCAGACGGGCCTCCAGGTCCCCGCCGCACACAGCAGCGCCCTGGGAGCTGCCGCTGTTCAGCGTGCAGTTGGCGGGGGCCTGCTGAGCAGTCAAGACAGGATCTCTGCAGGCTAAGAAACAGGCCCCGTGAAGACAAAGACACAGTGGCTCCCAAACACAACCGAGGTCCTCCAGGGAGGTGTTCACCCTGCCATGACCTCGGCAGACACAGGCATAGATGCCCTGCGCTGGCACAGGGACCTCGGGGAGCCCCGAAATTACATAAGGGACACCAAAGTCACCAACACTCCCCTTGCACACGACCACCTACCTGAGACCTGCCCGAGGAGAGGCGGAGGAGAAGGGCTGAGCCTTGCGGACAGGCTCCCGGGCCCTGCAACAGCCCTGCTGGCCTCCCCTCCTACAGACACAAGGCAGCACCAGCCAGGCAACAAGGTCACAACAGTGAAGCTGGGATCTCAACCCATATCTGACTCAACACCCATTTCTGTCCTCAGCACCCCAAAGCCATAGAAAGCAAAATGTCTCCAGCTCTTGCACACTCCAGGCCAATCAGCACCCTGGAAACAGAACCAACACCTCCACCAGTCGGACCCCCGCCCACACCCACAACAAATCCATCCCAGGAGCTGACCCCAGAGCACAGTCCCATGGCAAGCCTATTGCTCAGCCTCGTCTGCTAATTAAAAGAATTCTGGAGGCACGTGGATGGCTCAGTTGGTTAGGGCCTGAGTTAGTTTTGGCTCAGATCATGATCTCAGGCTTGTGAGATCGAGCCCCACGTTGGGTCCGTGCTGGGTGTGGAGCCTGCTTGAGATTCTCTCTCTTCCTCTGCCCCTCCCCCCCGAAAAAAGGAATTCTGAAAATAAGAGTTTCCTCAAAATGCAACACGTTTAGATGAACATTATCCATTCCGACACAGAAAGACATTATTTGGGGACAGAGTTGGGGGTACACTTTACACTGTTGTTTGTTGACCCCATGTCCCAAAAGGTCAGCTCTCCCCATCAGCCCCACAAGGGGAGTGGACGCTCCTCTGCTGGGGGCCCAATCCCGGCGAGGCTCACGGCTACTGGGGACCCGAGGAGGAGGGGGGCCCGGCGGCCAGCCCAGACCTCCTCGGGGCATGCAAGAACACACAACATGCGGGATGCTGCAGGTGCTCTGTGTGGTGCTATTTGCTGGGACTGGTCTTTTTCAGACTTCAGAAGACAAGGTTGTGTGGTTGACCCCACGCCGACAAGGGGATGCATGAGGGCCACCGCAAAACCAACAGAATGGCAAAGGTGAAAGGAAAACAACTGGCTTCAGAGAAAGGACTCACAAGGAGACAGAGGTAAGAAGTGAGGTGCCCAGGGATGTGTCCTTCAGTGTGTCCCTCCAGCCTGGACAGCTGAGGTGACCACACAGCCCCTGTGCTGGCAAAGAGAGGCTTTCCAAGGAATGGGGACTGAAGCCACCCATTACACCATCTCCGTGCAAAATCATACATAATTTTAGAGCAGACAGGGTATTAACCCAGGGCAGTGCTTCCCAAACAACCCCTCATGGCTCGTGCTAAAGGCCCAAAGGGCTGAGGGCCACTGCCCCCTGGGAGTCACTAATCTCACTGCACGGCCTTGTCCCGCAGGGTCACAGACCCTGCTGGACGACTTTACCTCCTCTAAGTGTCCATGGTCCCAAAGGTGAAGTGGGGGTCAGGCTCATCAGAACACTCAAATGCCTCAGCCCTGTAGGGCTGGAGCAGCAGGTGTAAGAGGGAGAGCCTCAGGCATCAACATGGAAGGACCCGAGCCCACCGCCATGATCTGCCCACCTGCTGGGGCCCTGCTTTCCGCCTGGATACTCTAAGGACACAGTACCTGTAAAGAAAGCCCTTGCAGGGGCCAAGTGGAGCTCAGACTTAGCCTCTGACTTCCCACGTACAAAAGCAACAGCTGGGTTAGAGGCAAGCTCAGGTCCCTTCCAGAATGTTCTCTATGCTACTCCCACAGACCTTGGGCTCTCACAGCTACTTCTACGGAGTCCTGGACCCAGAAGAGGGCTCTCAGTAACACAGGCTGAATGAGGGAAGGGCCTCCCATGTTCCCCTAGTGTGGGCTGCCCTCACTTCTTGCCCAGAGCCCTCTGCGCCAGCACCCCAGGCCAAGCAAGCTCCAGTGAGGGGACCCCTTGGGGCCTCACTGAGGAAACACGCACACCCACGTCCCCAACCATGTTGCCTCCATCAGGCTAGACAAGAGAAGCCAGGCGCCCGGCACCTCACAGGAATCAGAAAGAAGACAGAAACGTCAATTAAGCACAAGCAGACTGCACACGTGAGCAAGCGAGGAAGTCCTTCCTGGGGACAAGCGCCGCCAGCCAGCCCCCTGGTTTGTCCAGCTTGCCCCTCCTCACACACTCCAGCCTTGGGGCCCTCACAGCCTGCTCCTGTGACCCCACAACTCTGGCTCTGGCTAAAAAACAGCCCAACTCATCCAGGGTGGGCTCCCCAGACCCCGGGCTCCCTACAACCTGGTGCACCTGTGTGGGCCCACGCCCTCCTCCTCCTGTTCCCACCAATGTCTCTGCTCAGGCGGCAGAGGCCAGGGCTTCCTGGTCAAGACTGGGTGGGGGGGAAAGGGGGCACTCTGCATCTGCTACCGAGTCCTCCCAATGCAGGGAGCATTGGCTGTTCAATGCCCTCTGACTTGACACTTATACTTGGGTTGGGGACAGGCTGAGGATTTGCAAAATAATAACTGACCCAGTAGAAACTTTCAGGAAACCTGTTCCCAACCACAACCATCACCACCACTCCCCCACCAAAGAGGGCCCGGTGGGGGCCACACAACCTTGTCTTCTGAGGTCTGAAAAAGACCGGTCCCAGCAAACAGCACCATGCAGAGCAGATGCCGCTGCTCCCGGGGGATCGCTCAGCTCCATCACTGTTTGAGCGACACCCCCACTTGGAAGGCCGGCTCGGGCTTTCAGGCCGTAAGAACTGATTTATTGTTTCAGGCTCAAACTTCAATCCAACAAAAGCACTTGACTCTCACAGACGGAATACTTCATAAACAATAGTAAACGCACACAGCCTAACAGCCACATTTTTGAACAGAGCAGACTACAAAATGTTTACATACGCACCCATATTAAGGTATCATATTAAACTTACGAGGTTAAATAAGAAATGACTGCATAATGTCATTAATTCCGACATGAAGCAAACAGGGGGAAATGTCATCAGTAAAAGCAGCGGCTAGCCCTCCAAGCACAAGAGCCCTGGGCGGCCTGGCAGAGGACAAGCTATGCGCGGCTCTGCATCCCCAGAACCCACTTCATTTGTATTTACGGCATCTACTTAAAAGCATGTCATCTCCAAAATCAGGACCAAGCAGGTTCCCGACTGAGGTGGCGAGGAAGTGGGCAGTTCCAGAGCGCCGGCAGAAACAGGTGCCGTGAGCCCGAGGAGCAGGTCCCGCGCAGGCTCTCCAGCCAGGCCAACAGCCCACCCCTTCCTCAGCCACTCCCAGTCATTCCCAGAGTGCCTCCACCCCACGGAGCCCCCAGCGAGTGAGACAGGACCCTGAACGACAAAGGGCCCAAAGAGCCAGGGATATTCCACCACTGGGTCCTGTGAGGAAGGAGTCAAAAGGATGCTCGGCCTGTGTGTACCAGGGAACTAAAGGACTGGCCCAGATGAGGGTCGGGAAGGAGGGGAGTGGGGGAGTGTGTACCGGGTCCCTGGTTCGAAAGGGGGCTTGCAAAGGGAAGCAGGCAGCGGGGCTGAGGCCCAGCGAACAGGACAGGAGGCTGGCAGAACAGAGGCCAGGATCCGGCAGGCCTCCCAAGGTCCAAGAACAATGGGAAGCCATGACAGGGTTTCGAGCAAAGGGATGGAGGGGACAGATCGACTTCTGGTAGAGACCACTTAGGCTGCCACTCGTGGCGCGGACCGTCCCAGGGCTGCCCAGACCCAGGCCAGCTCCCCGGGAGGAGAGCTTACAGGCAAGTCAAGGAAACAAATCCCCTAAATTCTTCTAATGCTAAGCATATTTATCAACTTCCCAAGGACTTGGTTTTTCTCGTTTATAAATAATGAAGTTGAAGAGTGTTTTTCCCCCAATGGTAATACCAGGCTGAAAAAAAAAAAAAAGTATTACTATTAAAAAGTAATACACGCTCAGAGCAAAAATGTACACACTACCAACATCTATGAAAAGTCAAGAGTCCCTCACATCCCATTTCCCTGACACCCCAGAGGACCACTGTTATCACTTTAGAGAACCAAGTAGTTAAAAAATAAATAAATAAGGGACCCCCTGGGTATTACTGCTCAGGACCTACTTTCTCAATACACTGCACACTTCTGATCTGTGAGCCTGTGCATCCATATTCCACAGGATGAAAATACCAAAATGTATTTAATAAGTATCACCTTTACAAATAATGTGGTGATAACCTCCTGTACATACCTGGATATCTAAGCACCTATCATATTCTTTCCTAAGAATAAATCGTCCCAACAAGCAGAATTGCTGGGATCAGAGAAATGACCATTCAAATTTTTGACACATAAAACTTTTCTGAAGAGTAATTAAGTAATTACAATTTGCTCTCCAGAGAGCAAATAATAGTAACAGCCAACACATACACTGTGCTATGTGCCAGGCCCAATTCTAAGCACTTTCCACATAATAATTTATTTCGATTTCACAGAAATGACAGAAGATAGGAACTGTTATCCCAACCAACAGGTGTTATCAAACCACATTTGCTGGTACGATGGGCATAAATGGGATCTTTCACCTGAAATTCTCTATTAATAAAGCTAAGTTTTTTACATTAGCTACTGTAATTTGTATTACTTATAGGCTTTGGTCATCTTACATTAGGGATGCTCATCCTTTTCTTATTGGTTTGCAAAAGCTCTTTACATATTGGCTATTGAGCTCACATAGGCACATCTTGTTATATATTTTTTCTCTCATTGTCTCTTAACCTCACTTATGGAGTCTTTTGCCAAAAAGAATTTTCTTTAATTTTTATGCTGTTAAATCTGTATTTTATCTTTAAGGTTTCTGGCTTGGTGTTACAGTAAGAAGAGATCAAATTGGTAGTTTTGCAAAGTTTTTGGCCCTTACAATGCTTTCTTCCAAAAAATCTTCCAAGGCAATCCTGCAGACAGAACAGTTAAGGCCAAAGTGCATTGGCTGAAATGGACGTGGAGCCTAAGGTGCCCTCCACCATCCTCCCCAACCCCCAGGCAGGCTCAGAAGATCCAAGCACAGGACACAACGACCACCAACCAACACAATTGTTAGGACCCGCCCCCCCCAGTCCTACAATGCCACACACGTGGCAGCAGACGGCGTGAGAAAACCTGAATTACTTCCCAGACCCTACTGAACCCAAAAGATATTCCCAATGGTCATCTTCTCAAAGAGGCTCTGCCCTCCCAAATGCCTCAGCAATACTGAACTTCAGCTTCCAGAGGCATGGCAGAGAGGGAATCAGCTTACTACAGCCAGGAGTACCAGATGCTCCATTTCCACTTCTCTCTCGGGTTCCTCCTCTGCAAAATGGGCAAGTAGCAGCCACTTCAAAAGGCTGTGGGGGAGATAAATGGCAAGTACTTACAACAACATGGGGCCCCAAGCAGGTGCTCACTAAACGTTAGCTACTGGTCTGTTATGATCACTAGTGGTATGATCTGCTCACTAGGAAAGACATTCTGGTGTCCACACTGACGAAGGCAGAGGGTGATTTGTCCCGATGTTACATGGAGGATCACAGTAGAGGCAACCCGTGTAGGGCCTTCCAGGACATGAAGTAGGAGGCATGTCAGAAAAGGCATACAAGCAGCCACATATGCCCCAGCCCACCCCATACCCCTAAACAGACCCCCAGAAGAGAAGACTGATCTTTGGAAGAGAACTCACAGATCTTACTTCAGGACCTTTTTTCCCAAAAGGAACACTCTGTAAACATATGTTGTGAAGGTCCGTTAAAATGCAGCATCAATTTTGACATGGAGCCCTTCATCTGACTTAAACCAAAAGATGCTACACCTTTCTCTGAAGTCAAGACCAACGGCCCTGCGCCCACTGCACACCCCAGCATACGCCAACTGTCTGAGATGGAAACTGAAACTCCCTCCCAACTTGATGCCTGCCCCCTCCCATCCCAGGATCAATGGGGGGCCGCTCCCAACGGGGGCAGGGACTCGGACTCTGGCGAGAAGAGCAGGGGCTCAGGCCCAGCTTCACAGGCTGCAGAGCGAGGGCAAAACCCGAAGCTTCCACACACACACACACGCACACACGCACACACGCACAGGGAGGCTGGGCCGGCCCATATCCCCAGCTGCAGTCATCGATTCTGGTCCAGGAACGTAAGCCTGGCCACAGCCTGTCGCCCGCGGCCTCCCGGCGCAGCAGTTGTCCCTCGTTCTCCGTCGTCTCCCCCGCTCCCCTACATCAGGTATTAATCTATTACTCAGGGCAGCTTCTGAGCGATGAAAGCCCAGCCGTTTTCAATAGAGAACGGTATGGCCGGATTCTACAGGAGTGATGAAATGTTTCTTCTGCTCTGGCAATTAAGACGGCACAAAGTCGCCTTTCCTCTGGTACCACCCCCAACATCAAAGGATGAGAAATTCAAAGCCATTCATGCTGCATTGAAACCTCACAATGAAGCTGGGAAATGGAAGTCGATTACTGGGCATAAATATGCAGTAGTTAAAAGGAAAGAGTTATAACGAAATTAAACTGCAGCAACCCCACAACGTGTGGAAACTTCCAGAACTAGAGTCCCCCTGGTAAACACCAAGAGGGGCAGCCTTATAAAGCAGGTTTCTGACCGCTGAAGTCAAGATCGGCCACTCCAGATGCACATGACCAGGGTGCCATGCCGCTCTGTTGACCTTGCTACAGCAACAGCCCCCAAGGCCTCTGAGAGCATGGTATTTGGACAGCTTGATTTTGCGGGGCTGTGAAGCTGCTGACCACAGAACATTCTGGCTCAGGGCTGCTTTGGCCACATCTGTCCTTGGTCTCTAGGCCATCCAGGCCTACTGGAGTCCACAGTCATCCGCCCGCCCCCCCCACATCCCCCCCCCAGCCCCAGGGCTCCCCCACTGCCAGCTTGCAAGAGAATGAACTAACCCTAAAGAGGGCAGTGTTACATCTGCCCGCTGCATAAATCCTGCTCCTCTTCTGATTGATTGATTACCGCTCTCTTTAGGAGGGTATTTGATCTTTAAAATAAAAGCCCAGAACACAGAACGCTATAGAAGTCTTACAATGTGTCAGGGTGTGTGGTTTTAAGGCAGGAAAATACTTCCCTCCCACACAAATGTGAATTCTGGGGAAAGATGCCACAGATCCAAGGGAGTAGAATATCTGGGAAAGCTTGATCAGTCTTAAAAATAGATAATTGAACACAGATTTTAGAATTCTCAGGAGCTACCTGAAAAAAAAAAATTAAATCTTGCCTATTTTTGATATCCAAAACTCCATTCTGATGAAACTTCTAACAGGGTGGCATTTTGCATTTCCAATTATAATAGAGTAATTGTGTTGCCATAGTTACTGCAAAATTCTGCAATAACTTTTGTTGCTTTGTAATTGCTGGAGTGTATATTCGTGTACAAGCAGCTGAGTTTTCCTGATTCGATGTCTCTCCTTCCTCTTCCCGATCACCACCAACCACCACCTTCCCTGGCTCAATTCTGAAACCACATCAGTTTCATAGGACGATCCCTAACGTAATGCGCGAAATTATCACAGGCAATTAAAACTCCAAGCAACCACGATCATATTACAAAAGAAAAAGTGAAACCAGGCCAAGGGGCAAACCCACCAGCATTCCCCGAATCTTGCTGGGCTGGCGCTGGGTGAGAGCTGTTTACATGTTTACTTCCAGGCCTTCCATGCTTAGGTGGTTTGTGGGAATAAACAGAAAAGCCAGAGTAGAGCAAAGAGAGGAAGCAAAGGAACTGCCCAGGCCCCTTCCTCCGTCACCGAGGGCAGGCAGCGCTGCTCTCAGCAAGCAATTAGGTAGGTCTCTACAGTAATGCAATTAAGATTTAGTTAAGAAAGTCATTAGTTTTTAAAATAACTTAAGTTTAATTTCTGCAACGCTTTATTTGAAAATTGTGTCACAGCAGGTCAATTTACAACATGCAATAAAGAAAACACTCATATCAGCTGCTGCAAGTTATTACAAATTTTTGATGTGCATTAAATGAGTACACTGGGTTCCACCCCCGGCCTTTCCAACTGATACGCGCGGTCTCGTGCTGTAACAGTGTCAAATATTTCAACGTTAAATGTAAATACGAGATAATTTGCTTATAATCCCGTGGTGTGTTTTTGCAATGCCGGGAAACGCGGCTCCCACCATCTGGGCAGGACGGGGCCACATCCCGGCCTGTGGAAACCCTTGCAGGCACCCAGCCGGGGTCGCGGGCAGCACCCCCACCCCTCCCGCCACGGACCGGGGCACCCGCGCCGAGAGCCCCGGGGAGGGACGTTTTTCTGCAAACTCACAGCCCTGGACAAAGTTACATAAACGGCGCCGGCCCGACTCCGGGCGCCCCCGGCCCACCTGCCAAGGGCTCGGCCTGGGCGGGCGCCCGGCGCGTGCTCCCCCCTCCCCCCCGGAGGCCAGCCGGCCGTCCTGGCCGGGCCGCAGCCGCCGGGCTGCAGGGAAGGGTCCAGGACGGGCTCGGGCTCCCGCTCCGGAAAACCCACGGGCTGGGCGCCACGCGCGGCCTGGCGCACGGGCCGGGGCCGGGGCGCGGACCCGGGCGTCCACCTGCCGGGCCGGCGGCGAGGGGGGTGGGGGGGCGTGGGGCCGGCGGCCTGCGGGCGGGGGGGGGGGGGCGGGCGGGGGGCGGACAATGGCCCGCGGGCCGGGGCCGGGCCGGGGCTGCGCTTACCGCGGCGGCGGCGGCGGCGGGGCGGGCGCTCTAGCCCCGCGCGGGCGCTCCGAGCCGCATCTCCTCAGCCTGCGCCGCCACCACCACCGCCGGCGGCGGGCGGGCGGGCGCTCGGGCGGCGGCGACAGCGGGGACGCGGCCGCGGCGCGCCGGGCCCAGGCTGCTGAGGCGGCGGCGCGGGCGGGCGGGCGCGCGGGCTCGGGCGCGGGCGGCGGCGGGGACGGTGCTCCGCGGCGGCGGCCCCACAACCTCCCCTCCTCATTCACAAAAAATTGACCCACGTTGAACCATGATGCCGCTCCCCCCTCCAGCACGGAGCCGGGCGCTGATAGGCCACGCCCGACGCCCGTCAGCCGCCCCGGCCCCGCCCCCCAGCCGGCGGCTCTGCAGCCATTGGCTGCGCCAGCCTTGCATCACCTCCCCTCCCGGGCCCCTCCCTCCTGCCCGATTTCTAACGACGAGATCGTCAATTACGGCTCGGCCCCGCCCTCCCGCCGCCCTCCCTGGCCGCCCGGCCGTCCGTCCATTGGCCCACTGGGGCCCCGGGTACCGCCCCGTGTGCTCCCGCCCCTCGTCCCGCGGCCACCAACCGCCAGGCCAGACGCCCTACAAACGGCAGGGATGCTCCACCTCTGCCCGCCTTCCAGCACACGTCCTGGACCCCATTGGCTGCCCGAGATGCCAGTCCTAGGGGGCGGGGCGACCGAAGGACGCTCCAGGCGCCAGCGGCTGGGCGCTTCGCGGTTGAGAAAGCGCAGGGAGCCGGGCGTGTTGTGATTGTAAACGTGGGCCTTCGCCCTAGCGAGCTCCATTCCGCAGCCCCGAAGAGCTGTTGGGCGCCGGCCTAGTGGTCGGGACCGCGTGCCTGAGCGCCTAGCGGGCGCACACTTGTGCGCAGGCTGAGGCAGGGGGCCGATCGGGCCTGGCCGCGGCCTCCATCTTGGGTACTAGCGGCGGTCACGTGGTGCGGCGTGCTCCCAGAGACGCACGGGCGGTGCGGAGGACGAGTGCGCAGGCGCGGGGGGCCCCGCCCTGCCCCGCGGCGGGAAGGCGACCTCCGGGGCTCGGGGCGGAGGGCGCCGGCCGGCTGGTCTTCCCGGGGTGGGGGGTGGGGGGTGGGGGGTGGGGGGTGGGGGGTGGGGGGCGGGGGGCGGGGGGCGGGCCCGCCGCGCCTGCGCCGCCGGCGAGTCCTAGGGCGTGCGGTGGTCCGGGTTGGCCGCGCCGCGCAGAGTGCTCCGCGCTCAAAGCTGCCGGGTCGGGGTACCTCGGTCTGTGTCGAGTGGCCGCTTCGAGTCCCGCCGGGCCCTGGACACCCCGCGGGCTGTCGGTCGTTGGGCGCGCAGGGTCCCCGGCCACCACCCCCGACCTGCAGCAGTGTTCTCGGCAGCAGTGTACTTGGCCTTGCCGCGTCGGCGCGCCTCCTGCGCTCGAGTCGCGTGGGTCGCCCAGCGGGAAGGAGCACCTGCGGCAAGTGTGCGGGTGCCCCCGGGGGCCGGGCGTGCGCACCTGCGTCGGCCTCGGACGGTTCAGTCTGTAACGCGCTTTCTCTGGTGAAAGTGCGGGATGGCAGCTGTGTCCTCATTAAAGGGGCTCTACAGTTTAGTTTGCGTCCGTTAAACTTTGTACCCGGCAGGATACTTTGAAACCTGTCCAGATGTTTCAGAACCCAAACTAGTGACTCCAAAAACTTGAGATCTCAATAATCAAATTTCGTTAAATACGTTGTCTCATCACTAAAGCAGCTTCTTTCCTAGAAAGCAGACTCTCGAGAGATCATTTAACCGAATCCAAGGTGTTTTGGTTTTTGTTTTTTCCTTAAAGTGCCAAAATGTCCTTACTGTTCAGGCTCTGCTGACGTGCACCTGGACCCTGGGATTGTACTGAAGTGCACGTGAAGAGATACAGGGGGGTCCCGTGCAACAGGAACGTGACCCAGCTTGAGACCTTGGTCGTGACAGAGAAAAATCTATGGAGAAGTCGCAGGCAGTGATTAGGTCCTCGGGAATCACCTGCTGGATGAGAAGAGGCCAGGGCAGGCCTGCGCTCCCCCACCATGGGCTCCCTCGGTGCCCGTCATCACCTAACAAAGGCCGATACCTTTCACTCATCCGTTGAAACCTCAACCTTTCCAAGCTTTATGGCCCAGATGCTTTTTCAGAAGAGAAAAGTAGCTTTTCTGTTGTAATGAAAAGCACTGCCTTATGGTATTTGTAGTATTGAGGAACTGGGGTGGGGGAGGGCGGGTTCTGTCAAGGCTCCAGAACTTAAAATCCGAAAACAAGTCAGTTTGATTATCTTAGGATAATCCTGGAGACGGACAGAGGTGAAATCTGATGGGGTATCTGTGACAAAGCTGGCCTGTGGGGTGCTGGCACAGATGTGTTTGCTTATTTTGAGGGCCTTTCTTTTTAGAAATGAGCAGAGATTGGTTTAATGTTCTTGATCATTGACGCCCAGAGGAAAAAACGTAGCTATGTCAGTAAAAATTGAATTTTCAAAGTGAAAAGGCACAATTTTACAGTATTTTAAATATATTGAAATAAGTAATGATTAGAAAACTTTGGGCATTTGAAGTAGAAATGCCTATCCTAAGATAGCGTAACTTTGAAGCAAGTGAATGGTGAATTATAGAATTTTAAAACCAAAGACATAGCTGAAGAAAATTACCTCTAGTGACCTGGCTGATGACAGAAGAGGTACATTTATCAAATGTTCCTGTAAGGTGAGACAGAATCTGGGGCTGAGTAATATTCATATGATAAAAATTAAGTTACAAAGTTGTTTCACGGATTATTAAAAGTATATAATAATCAAAATGCGGGGGAAATTCATACAAGTCTAGTAAAATTAATTTTACAAATACAAAATAAGAGATACGTGCCTGGAGAAACAGTCACATGGAAGAGTTCTGGGGTCTAATCCGAGGTGGGATTAGTGGAAAGGTAGAATTGCATTCAGAGGGACGTGTAGTCGCATTGTGATGTGCCAATGAGCCTCCCCTGCAGTTCTGAGAGCTTCTCCAAAGAGCGAGGCAAGAACCGCACTCACCTTTTCTGGAGAAGAGCTTGGGAGCCTGAGCAGCTGTGTCTGCTCTTGGTCTCTGAGGGAATGTCTGGCTGAAGGAGACCATTTACGGCCAGTAGGAAGGATTAGGATAGTAGAGGTGTGCACAGAGAAAGAAGGTCTCTAACACTGAAGCCGACGGGGAAGATGGAGTAACAGCCCGAACACCAGGCAACATCCACTTGGGGCTTCATACGAAGGCATTTTACAGAGAGTCCCAAACTCGAGAGGGTTTTGTTTCAGAAAGAAAATTAATCCCAGTGATAAGTGAAGGAAACAAATCTTTCAATCAAAAATAAAAAGCCCCCCAAAGACTCAAATAAAAAATAAATCTAGAAGTTCAATAGAGTAGCCAATTATAAATATACAAAAAAAAAAAAAATCCAGTGGCTTTCAGATGTACATTCAATCAATAATTATAAATGCTACTATTTATCGAGTTTTGCTATGTGGCAGGCATTGTGGTTAGCACTTTATGTGCATTAGAAAAACATGATGGAAAATTCCCAATCACATTAGCAAAAGAACATTTTAAATACCTACGTGTAACATTCGACCCCAGTGGAACTTCGTGGGGCGTGACCAATGGTGGAACCGTTCACCTGGAAGAATAAACATTTGAGAACAGTCAAAATAAGAAGAGTAATGGGGGGGAAAGCGCTCCCAGAAAACAGAACCTATCACCGAGGCTCCATAATGAAAGCAACGTGACACTGGCCAAGATCAATGGAAAGTCACGGAACGTAAAGCTGCAGCCCCAAGCTGAGATGTGGCCAGCACGTGGTGCGTCTGTCCCAGCTCCTCCTCCTGGCGGGCCCCTTTCCAGGCTGCTCAATGCCTCTGTCATAGCAACGGGCAAGCATTTGGAACGTCTTCCCTGTGAGGATTTAAAACACATAAAGGTGGCTTCTCAAATCAGGGAGAAAGCAATGTGGTAAGGGCACCTGCTAATCATCTGAAGAAAATAGTAAAAAAGTTGGATTCCTACCTCCTCAGATGAAGACTTAAGTATTGAACAAGAAAAGCCATGAAAGGACTAAGAAAAATCTGTTGGTGGACATTTCCATAGGATTATAGAAGGAATACCACCAACAACTGTACAGGGAAATACTAATAAATTTGACTATGTTGCAAGTAAAATTTGAGGTATAATCAGCCCAGTGATGGGTATTGAGGAGGGCATGTACTGCGTGGAGCCCTGGGTGTTATATGGAAGCAATGAATCATGGAACACTACATCAAAAACTAATGATGTACTGTATGGTGACTAACATAACATAATAAAATAAAATTTAAAAAAATAAAAATAAAAAACCAGCAAAGAAAGATAAGTTTCAAAGGCGGCATAGTCATACAAGGGAGTATTACCAACAATAAAAGAGAATGAACTGCTGAGACAGATGAATCAACATCAAAAATATACAAGTCCCATACAAAAGACTATCTGCTATATGACTCCATTAATATGAAATTCAGGCACCAGCCTAAAGGATCTCTGGGATTAGGAATCCGAGGTCTGGTTCTCTCTGAGGGTGTGGGTGGGGAAAACCCGGCAAAGAAGTTCTCAGGCCAAGGAGATGATCCACATCTCTATGGGGGTGGAAAGCACACTGGAGTAAACAGGTGTCAGAACTCTTTGAATTTAAGAGTTGTGCCCTTCTTGGGGAGATTTTACCTCAAGGGAAAGAAATAGTGGAGGCGGCAGCTACCCCAGTGTGTGTGTGTTGGGGGGGGGGACAGGGATGGAACCTCCCGGTGCATCCAAAACATAAATAAATGTTAGAGATAAATGACTGGAGCCTAGTATTTGCATCATGTTGCATAAAGGCTTAATCTCTTTCACAGTGAGAGGGCTTTGAAGCTGACAATGAAGCGAACACCACAGAGGCAGAGACGTGAACAGCACACACAAAAGGAGAAATGCCCAATGAACATGACTAAACGTTCTGTTCCCTAATAATAAAGGAAATAGGACAGGTTATTTATAAGAGCATATGTGGAGGAATAAACACGCGTTAACAGTGATTGTCAACTCGTGGAAACTTTGAGACAGCCGCTTAAGGAGACACGGACAGAAAACCTTAACGTTTCGCATGTTCTTTCGCCTACTGATTTCACTTATAGAACTTCATTCTGATGGAATAAATATCGATGTTGATAATGATTTAGCTAAAAAGATTCACAGCAACAATGATTGCAAGATACATCAATTTGGGTACATAACCATACAGACAAAGGAATATCTATCTCCAAGTTTCCAAAAATAGAGTTAATATCACGGAAAGAAACCCACATTAGAGTTTTAAGTGAAAAGGAAGACTACAGAACCTCATTACAGCATGGCACAGTCTTTATAAATGAAAACATGTATAGACGTAGAAAAGACAGGAAGACGCCCCTCAGAACGTCCCCGTGCTTCCTTCTGAGTACGCAGGGAGATGAGACACCATTGTTCTCTCTTTGCTCATCGCAGCTTTCTCAGTTCCCCAGTGAGCATGGATTTCTTTTGTATAAAAGAGAAATCTCTGACAGGATCTGAAGTGAACTAAGGAAGCTGTAGGGCGAGTAGCCGAGGGGGTCAGTTGGCCGGTCACTGGTGTGCAGGGCTGTCGGGCAGGTGGGGAGAGGCTCTGCCAAGTTCAGATGGAGGCAGCAGAGACTGGTCAGGGTAGGAACAGGGGAAGCACCCGGTATGAAGCTCCTGCCGCCCAGGTTCTGGGCCTGGAGGCCCGATGAGGTGGAGCCGACCTTGACTGGGCAGACAGTCAAGAGCTACCAAAGATGACGGTCTTGTTTGTTTTGTTTTCATCGGTTATGTTTTTTGAGATAAAACGTTGAGGTCATCAGCATATGGGAAGGAGCTGAGGTCCGGAGGTGATGAGACCAGGGAGGAGGGCCGGGTGTGAGCAGGAGGGAAGGTGTGGAAAGCGGTGGAGAAAGGGGGCCACGCCTGGAGGCCAGGCCACCAGGGACGCTCTCGGGGAAGCAGCACACGGAGGGAAGGAGAGGTGAGAAAGTAAGTTTGAGCAGCCTTGTGTTCTGACGAATTCAGCTGCAAAGTGTCTTAGCCTGCGTCCCGCACAGCCGAAGTCACGCAGGGCTTGGGAGTGTGAGCCCAGGGGCAAGAATGATGGCTTGGCGAGTTAGAGCCACGACAGGCAGGAGGGAGGGCCAATGCCAGGCTGCATAACCCAGCTGGCCAGAACTGTCCACCTGGGGGAAGGAGTTGGGGCGGGGGCGTTGAGTCAGGGTTAACCCCCCGGGTGAGAAGTCCCCACACTTGCAGGTCAGGCGAGCCCAAGTCCCAAGAGAGTCCCAGGAGCAACTACCCTGAGCATCAGAGAAATTCTGGGGCAGGAGACCAAAGGCACTCAGGCCAAGCCAGGAGCTTTGGGGGGTGTCAGCAGAGCCCCCGCAGCAGTGGCTGGGATGGGAGGGCCCACTTCAGAACTGCAAGTCCGCGCCAGGCAGGCAGGCAGCCAAGAGGCTAGGGTCACCCATCATCCTGGTGACATCACTTGTAGCAGCCCCTCAGACCCAGGGTGTCTGGCTGTGAATGATAAACCACGTGGTCACCCAGGGAGCCAGGAGGGGAAGATGTGGGGGAAGGATTGTATTTTGTCCCCATGCAGGAGACTCCTGCATATCAGTGGCCTGAGGTGGCCCCAGAGGGCAACCTGGAAGAGGGGACAGGAGTACCAGACCATCCCTAACATGTGGTCCTGTGCCAAGGGGCTCAGGCAGGTGCACAAATCACATGTCCCTTGCTCCGTAACTGGAATTTCAAGTCATTCCCCTCCCCTGCCATGCCACCCCCTTGGCCCTGGCTTGCCCCCTTTCTCTTCCTACCTCTGGCTCCATGACACACCTGAGGGTGCTTTACTTCCACACTCTGGCCACCCCAGCCCACTGTACTGAGCTCTCCCCTCTCCAGCACCCTCGGCGTCCCTCAGCCCTGAGGGTGGCAGCCCTGTGGTGCCAGCTACCTTTGGAGGGATGGGCTGAGGAAGGGGCCCCTGCATGGGTTCACGAAATGGGTTCTGGCCGTTTGGACAGGGACTCACGGGCCCCAGTTACGTGGAGCAGGACCTAGAACAGGGAGCCGGGGCCCCACAGACTTCTCACTTGGGAGAAGGATATGCTAGGGGAGCAGGTAGGTGCTGGAGAGCATGAGCCCAGGCCATGCTCTTGCTCTGGGCTAAGGGAGGTGCTGAAAAGCCCAGGCAGAAGAAAGCTTAACCAGGAGAAGACTCTAAAAGGGAGGAGGGGCGTGTGCGCTCAGATACAGACATGTTTCTAGGTGTGGGGCAGGTGGCGAGGATTTCAACCTCATTATATAATAGATATGCTCACAGCTGAGACACGGGAGTCAGGACGGGCTAGTAATAACAGCAGCCAGCATCACTGAATATTCCTGTTATGAGCCATGCCTGCTGGAAACTTTGGTGGGGTACTGAAATGCGAGCCGAGCAGGGCTATAAAAACGGTTGCTCAGTCGTCCCGAGGACCCAGCCAGAGTCCAAGGCTGTGTCTTTATAATGACATCAAGCCACGTGGCCTGTTTTTTCTGGTAGTGATCAGAAGCCTGGGTGCAAAGAACTCATGGTTGGATGATGCAAGGTTGTGCAGCTGCCCTCAGTTGGATTTGAGTTCATGAGACCTGCAGGGTCTGGGAACCCTCGGGCCAACAAAGTCACATGAAAAGTAGTCCAGGTATGGGATACTCTTGGGGTGTCTGGCAGAAGCAAACAACTCTAACAAGGGAAACACCCTCAGCCCACAGATAAAGCCTCACTCAAAATGAGCTCACAACTAAAATTATAAAACCCGAAGGAAGTAGTTCACCATGGGCAAGAGTCAGCAGAGAAACAAAAAGCAGGATCAAATTTTCTCCCCATCCCCCTGAGAAACTGAGATAATATACAAGAGTTTAATGTACATATGCTAGAAATGTCTAAGGAAGTTAAGGAAGAATTGAATACGTAACAAAAGAATAAGGCTATAGGTAAAAGAAACGATGAGGGTTTTTTTTAAAGATTTTATGTATTCATTTGAGGGGGGAGGGGCACGAGCCAGGGGGAGGGGCAGAGGGAGAAGTGGACCCCCCTCCCCCGCTGAGCAGGGAGCAGGACCCTGGGATCATGACCTGAGCCAGCTGTGGATCACTACCATCAAAAACTAATGTTGTATTGTAAAATAATGCAACATATGTTAAGAAAAAAGAAAAAGAAGAAGATAGCAGGAGGGGAAGAATGAAGGGGAGTAAGTCGGAGGGGGAGACGAACCATGAGAGACGATGGACTCTGAAAAACAAACTGAGGGTTCTAGAGGGGAGGGGGGTGGGGGGATGGGTTAGCCTGGTGATGGGTATTAAAGAGGGCACATTCTGCGTGGAGCAGTGGGTGTTATGCATAAACAATGAATCATGGAACACTACATCAAGAACTAATGATGTAATGTATGGTGATTAACATAACAATAAAAATTAAAACAAAAACTAATGTTGTATTGTATGGTGATTAACATAACATAATAAAATAAAATAAAAATTAAAAAAAACAACAAAACACAAAGGCAGACGCTTAACTGACTGAGCCACCCAGGTGCCCCAGAAAAGATGAGTTTTTAAAAAACAAGTAAAACCTCTAGACATGAAGAATGTAGCCATTGAACTTAAAAATGCAGTGAGAAACATAAGAGCATAGTAGGAATAACAGAAAATGTTCTTCTCTGCAAACTGGAAGCCAGATCTGAGGAAATTATGCAAACGAAGACCAGAGAGATAAGGAGGGAGAAGCTAACATCCTGTAGGAAAGTGGGGGCCACACTGGTGCCCTGAGCCCACCTCCTCCACTCGAGGGGGCCCCAACCCCTGCTGCTATAAGAGTTGCCTGCTAAGGCTCACAGCTGCATCCTTCTCCAGAGAGTTGTCCTTGGTCAAGGGAATCAGCTCACCTGGAAAGGCTTGTGAGGGTACCCCTTGCCTCCCAGGGGGCCCCCTCCAGGGATGTCTGACTGACAGGGATAGACAAGACCAGCCCCCATGCTACTCTAAGCACACTTCTGAACCCCCGCAGGATGGGGCTGAACCAAGGCCTGAGTCTAACTCTAACTTGCTTGGCTCCTCCCCTGCCCTGTGTCCTGCTGACCCTCCCTTCTCCTGAGAGCAATCCTTCCATAAACAATTTGCACAAGAATCCTCACCTCCAGCCCTGCTCCTGTGGCATCAGATCTAAAGGAGGCATTTCAGGAGGAGAGAATGGAGGAGCCACATAGGAGTTCTTCCAAATGCAGCACATCTGTCTCCCAGGGGGTCCAAAGGGTTTGCAGACCCAACCTGTGATCATTTCCCCAGCCCCCAAGTATGGATGGTATTAATTCGCGGTACGCATTAACATTTGTTTTGTGGCCTAGTATGTGGCCATGGCCAGTGGTCGTAAATGTTTCATCTATGCCTGGAAAAAAAATGTGTTTGCTAATTTAAGAGTTCAGAATTCTTTCAATTTGTCAACTTTAGTTTCAGCTTGGAATGGATATACTTAGCAGACACCAAAGACCCTGCTTTCATTCCCTCGCCTGTGGAATAACAGTTATCACGGTAGGAAAGGCCAAGAGGAAAGCCCCTCAACATGCCCCCCTGCCCTGGCCAAGATTTTTTCTGGTAGCGCTCAGAAGGGAGTGTCCCCGGCCAAGTCAGCTGAAAGAAAATGCTGAGCAGAGAAATTGTAAATGTGCAAGTAAATCTAAGCTCATGCTAAGTATGAGCTCTAGCAAACAATAAGTATAAAATAAAATGACAGATGCTTTCTGGTGTATAATAACTAGGTGGAGCTGGTAAGGCAGCAGGGACATTGGAGGTTAAGCATTTTAAGATCCTTGTATTGTCTGGGAGTTTAACTTTAGCTTTTGTTAAGCAAAAAGTGCTTGTTACAAATTTTAAAGAAAGCATGGAAAGACTTGAAATAGAAATGGACAACTTACATGGCAGTGAGGGGCCCAGGAGAAGAAAGGAAGGAAAGATGGAAAGAAAAACGATCATCCTAATAACATGTAGGGAATAAGATTAAAGAGCAGGTTAAAGAGAAAACCCAGAATAACACTGGGAACTAAATCTGAGTAGATCAGTTATCACAGTGAATATAAACAAACTAAATTTTCCAGTTAAAGACATTGTCAGTTTGGGTTTAAAAATACAATCCTTCTTCCTACTGTTTATAAATGATAGCCCCAAACATGAAAAGTTGATAGTCTGTAGGGGCAAAAAAACGATGTTCTCGGTCAACACTAATCAAAGGAAGTCCCTGTTATTATAATATTGGTTAAAATCAACTGTAAGGAAAGAGTGTATTAGAGGCAAAGGTGGCCACTACCTATTGGCAAGAGGGACAATCTGTCAGGGAGATATATCGGTTTAAGCTTTTGCATCTTTAATTTGGACTCAAAACAATATAGAGCAAAAATTTGAAAAGTTCCCAGGAGAAATTTATAAACCCACACTAGTGGAAAACACTATCTTTCAGTAACTGATATACAAGATTTGAATCATAAAATTAACAAGTTTATGAACTCATGTTCCCATACTGAAAGAATTCTGCACTCTGAAGTAGCAAACATGTCCTATATAGAACATTTACAAACGTGCCCATGGCCACTTTCTAGACCACAAAGCAGATCTCAACATGTTCCAAAGAACCAATACCTAACCGACCACCTTCTTTTACCAAATTGTGATTAAGTTAGAAACCTATTACAAAAAGATAACTCCAAGAACATCTATAGGCAAACTATTGGAACCAATAAGAGAGCCCAGCAAGACTGCTGTGTATAAGATCCATATTTCAAAATTGATTGTGTCAATTTCAAAATTGATTGTGTGATTGCCAGCTGGAAACACTCAGAATCATAAAGAAGATATCACTGACGATGCAAAAACCTCATGATACCTAGGGATTGACCTAACAAAAGTTGTGTAGATATTTATGGAGACAACTATGGAACTTTATTGAAAGATACTAAAAAGGTCCCCAAATAACTGGAAACATAGACCAAATTTCATCAATTCAGGAATATGCATTTTTTTTTACTTTAACATCTCAGAAATTGGATATGTCTGAAAATTGAGGGCGCCTTGGCTGCGTCATAAGTCATTGATCAATTGTCAGCACTTTTTCCCTCTTCATACCACACAAAATAATGGTGCATCTTTTACTTAATGGCACCTTGTATTAAATGAATACCATGTCCATGGATGGGGAAACTCAAAACTGTAAAATCGGCTATTCTCCCCAATGTATTTTATAACTTCAATGTAATTTTTTGGCAAGTTGTTTCTGAAAAATCATTGAAAAGCAAAGAGCCCAGCATAGGCAAGGCAATTTTGATAAGTACATGGTGGTGGGGGAAGGTGTATTTACCAGATGTCAAGATCTCTTCTAAGCTTTAGGAATTCGACCATGTGGTCTTGGCTCAAGGATAGAGCAGTGTAACAGAATAGAGTCAGACAAATGTGTATGGAAACTTGATCTGGGACAGAGATTGCATTACAGAGCAGGGGATAAGCACTACTAAATAATTGATGCTTGGGCAAATGGTTAACCACACTGGAAAAAAAAATACAATTCCTGTCTCACATCAAACCCATAAACTTGCTAGAAAAAAAATCTATTTGTGAAAAGCAAAACTTTAATGTTTTAGAAGTACATATGGGATGGATAGTTTTATGATCCATGGAAGGACTTCTTTTAAAGATTTCTTACATAGAAAATTAAATGGCATAAGCCATGAAGGAAAATATTAACAAATTTGGCAACATTGTTCAACAGCATTAGCCATCAGGGAAACGCACGTTAACCCACAATGAGATACCACTTCACACCTGTTTGAGTGGCCGATGTGAAAAGTGGTGAAAACAGTGAACACTGGTAGGGATGTAGCGCTCACATGTGGTCTGTGGGAATGCAAAATGGAACGGCCACTCCAAAACACAATTTTACAATTTTTGTTCCCAAAGGTAAACATATACTTATCATATGACCTGTGATCTTACTCCCAGGTCTTCACCCTCCAGAAATGAAGATGTATTCACACGAAAACCTATATACAAAAGTTCACAGCAGCTCCATTCCTGAGAGCCAGAAACTAGAGACAACCCGCAGATCTGCCAACAGTTGAATGAACATACGGAACAGTGGTATATCCGTACAGTGGGATCCTCCACAACAACAAAATGGGATGAGCTCTTGTAAATACACATGTGTGCTCATGCATTACTCTTTCCTGTTTTCCATAAGCTTGAAATGTTTAACAGTGACACACAAAATAAAATGCATACGTACACAAGGAATCAAATTATGGAAGACACTTGAAAGAACGGAATCTTTCTCTTTGAAGACTCTATTGGTATTTAAACACTGGGTGGTTATTTATTCAATGCTTGTCTTCCACATTAGACAAGAAGCCCTCTCGAACCAGGTCTCCTGTTCATTGCTATACTTTTTCCAATTTGCCCAGCTTCTGGCCCTCCTCTATAAATGTGTGTTGAATGAACAATATCATTTTTGAGATTCAGAAAAGGCAAAAATGGTACATTATTTTAAAATCATATTTAGGGGGCGCCTGGGTGGCTCAGTCCTTAAGCATCTGCCTTCGGCTCAGGTCATGATGCCAGGGTCCTGGGATCAAGCCCTGCATCAGGCTCCCTGCTCAGCAGGAGGCCTGCTTCTCCCTCTCCCACTCCCCCTGCTTGTGTTCCCTCTCTTGCTGTGTCTCTGTCAAATAAATAAAATCTTAAAAAAATAAGATAAAATCATATTTAGGAGCATTACCAGTTGTACCACTAAATTCTCGATTTTTCCTCTCATTCATACCAGTCTTAAGAGTTAATTCTAGGGATGCCTGGGTGGTTCAGTCAGTGAAGCGTCTGCCTTAGGTTCAGGTCATGATCTCAGGGTCCTAGGATTGAGTCCCATATCGGGCTCTCTCCTTATGAAGGAGTCTGCTTCTCCCTCTCACGTTCCCTCTATGCTTTCTCTCTCTTTCTCGCTCTCTCTCTCAAGTAAATAAATAAAAAATTTTTTTAAATAAAAGTTAATTTCTATGGGCTCCATGGAAATCAGGTATTTCTATAGGAAAATCAAATTACATTTTCACTAACAAGCAGTTTCTATTTTTAAACACCGAAGCTATTCCAGTATACAATGATAATTCAAATGAATATATAAATGTGGGGCAAACAGTTAATTTTGCTCTTCAAGTGACCATGACATATTGAGTTATTTTTGTTTAGAAGAAAGGAACTTTCGGGGCACGTGGGTGGCTCAGTCGTTAAGAGTCTGCATTCAGCTCAGGTCATGATCCCGGGGTGGGCTCCCCGATCCGCGGGAAGCCTGCTTCTCCCTCTCCCACTCCCCCTGCTTGTGCTCCCTCTCTCGCTGTGTCTCTCTCTGTCAAATAAACAAAATCTTAAAAAAAAAAGAAAGGAACTTTCCATGAGAAATAATGTTTTATCATGATTTCACTTTTAAGTGAAAATATCTTTATTATTCTGTGAGTCTTTTTAACATTTGACCCCCAAAATATTGCCATCGCTTATAACTTGGACTGATTAGCAGACCCTCCTGATCATAATTTAAATGTCTGCACGGTTATGACATAGACAGCACACAGGCAGGCTTCTCCCATTGAATCCCCATGACAACCTTCCCCTGCAGGTGCTCTTATTCATTGTACAGGTGAGGGACAGGTGACTTGGGCCAGAAGAACCTCCCTGAGGACACAGGTCTAGACTGGGAATTCTATGCAGGTTGGGGGCGTGGGGGGAGACGATCCATCCTATGTTCACTGATGTGGCCCAGCACGTAGTAGGTACTGAGAGCATCCGCTGGGTGAATAATTCAAGAAACGTCTATTAAGAGATGGAGGTAGAAATTGGACTCAGGTCTAGCTGGTTCCAAGCATTCACTCTTTTTTTTTTTTTTTCAATAAGCACCATATGTTTGGTTTTTCTTTCTTCAATCCTGACCCATTGGGCATTTTCTTCCTAAAATGTCCTAGTAGAATAGGAATAATTAAATAATCTTTCCTTTATTAAAGTGAAAAATCACTCTGCTCCATACACCAAAGGTGGGAATCATTTGGAAACGGTTTCCCCTTCTGTTTTTGCACAGCTGGGAGCCTGTCCTGGGGTGGGGGGAGAGGAGGCTGGCGTGGAGCCTCTAGTCCTTACACAAGACTTACCCTTACCCTCCAGCCCAAGACTCGCGGGATGAGACCCGTGCCACCGCTGAGCGTGCTTCACAGCCACCCTGCGCTACTATAGAAACTCAACAATAGGGCATCTGATTTTTAATTTTAATTTTATTTTTTCCCCACTAACATATTCAAGTGAGAAACATTTGGAGATTTTTATTCAGGGCACAAGACCAAATGGCGTCTGAAGCATTTCTTTGTTACATATAATTAATTTTTCTTGGCTTTTTTCTCCATCATGACAAAGCCAGATCTGTACCATTCATCCTATTTATAGGTGAATATTTATCTTCCCTGAAGATTCTCAGCAACAGCCACTGAGATGCTGGAGGGGAGAGAACGGGTCTGCTTCATCTCCTGTCTTCATATGCAAACTGGAGAAGCAACCTGAACCAGGCACTCTATGAGTTACTGACTTGAATTTTTAAAAACAAGCAAACAACAAACAAACAACCAAAACCCAACCTCGGTTGGTTTCCATCTTATGAAGGAAAGTGATGGAGCTCCTTCTATGTCACCTTGAATGGGCAAGGAGAAGCAGCGAGTTGGGGGAGTGTGGGTGGGAGATGGGTTGCGGGGGGACAAAGAAGTACTGTTTCTCTGTTTTCCTTTTGTTTTTCTAGAAAAAAACCTCTTTGTTTCATATATATGTACACATATATACACACACAAAAACCACCCACAATTAGAATCTAAAGAACTGTATAAAAGAAAACTGCATCGAGAATGTTATTTTTCCAATAAAAGATAGATGTGATCTGGCCCCTGGGTGTTGGTTTTAAGTGGAGATATTGACTTCCAGCTGACTGATGAGTGGAACATCTTTCTCCTGAAATATTGATAGTAGATTACACGAAACCACAAACTATCTCCATAAAGCACATCATTTCTAATCCTAATGGTGTTTTCTTTCCTCTGGATGACTGCTACATTCATGATATGATGGCTTTATTCTATCTTGGGGAAAAACTTTTTACCATACTGCTAAATTAACTTGTCAAAAGGCTTCAAACTTCGGAAGCTTTTACAGCTCAATTCAATGCTATTATTCAAGATTGAATGGGAAGGGCTGTGGACTGTAAAAGCTTGCAAAAAATAAATTTCATAGGCTTTCACAGACTGAGTGAAATACTCACCTTTTGTCCAGGTTGTATATCTTTATTGGGGAGTCTCAGAATAACTATACTTTGCTTATAAATCCTCGCTCTTACCCTAAAAGTGTGTGCGTTTTTGTCTGTTGCCCTTGAAGGTCCCGGGCAGTGCACATCCTCTCGATAACAAGTCATCCCTGCAGAGCACAGTGGGGACTGGAGTGCTCTCCAAAACATGGGGCAGAAAGCAAGACAGAGCCTGCCAGCTCCCAGAATGATCCTTGAGTCTTTCTAGCTCTTTTATTCTCAATACAGACTCCCAAGGGATTTGATAGCCAATTACTGCTTACTAATGCAAGCCAACGGTCGTGGTACTTTCCAGGGCTATGTCTGGATCGGGGGGAAGGCACACAGAGATACGGCTGCAACTGATGTCCGCACTGTAACTGAGACCGGGCCATTTGGAACACCAGGTGAAGCACAAATGTCCAACAGTACACGGCGTCTCGGTGCCAGACTCCAGAACGCTCATACCACCAGGTAGTCAGGTCAGTGCCACAAGCCATGCGTTGATCCATGGACCTCATGCAGTTGTGGTCTGTGACTGACATGTACACCTGTACACCTGGGCATGGAAGGAATTCTAGCAGTGGGGTGGGAAGACATTTGGTCTGATCTGCTTTTCCTTTTCACATGGAGCTTCTGTTTTTACCAAATCACTTCTTAAGTAAATGCCATTAGTGGATGCTGGGTTTTTGGTTTTTGGTTTTTGTTTTTTTTTAGTGCTCTGAGGTGGTCAGTAGCAATGGGTAGGTTATCCTGTAGTCTTGTGGAGTCAGCTCTCTAAGATCTGTCTTGCATCTATAAGAACTTATTTCGATGCCAGCTCAAAATGCTCAAGGTACGCTTAAAAAAAACTTAGAGATTTGTGTGCCTGTACCCTGAGGAGACGACAAGACAAATACCCCATAGTTCTCATGTGTAAAGGTGAGTTTAATGCCTTCTCTCTGATAGAGGCTTCTTGCTCCCTCAACCAGAAGAAATCTTTTGTCTGAGTTTTTTTTGGAATGGAGCATTATTTCTTCCATGCCCAACAATTCCTACCTTGTGTAATGGTTATCTACATGCATGCATTACTGCTATCAGACTAAATGTCTGTGGGTCCAACATGTCATCCATATTCCCTTCCCCCAGCACCCCTCCCCATAGCACACACCCACAATATACCTCTGGGAGTGAGGCCTGGGAATGAGTACTTGGGAAGCTCATCAAGGAGTCTAATGGGCATCGAAGATTGCAAACAGCTGTGCTAGGTGACCTGCGAGTAAGGAAATCCCCTGGGGTTCCTGCAAAGTGCCAGGAAGGCTCACAAAATAAGGCTGGGCTTTAGTGGATGGGTGTGGCTGAAACACTTGCCCAGGAGAGGAGGTCTCAGGGGTCTGGGCAGGGGTGGAGAGTGCAGCGCTGGTTCAGAGGACTTGGGGGTATACTTTGAAACAGCACTGGGTTTCCAGTCCCAGAGGAGGGGGCGGGGCTCAGTCTGCTGCCAGGAGCACTCGGATCCTGGAGAGCTCCCCCCGGGGCCCCCTCGCTTTTAATTCCCAGCCCCCTTCATGGCCATTTCACAGGGTTCCACTCTCGTGTGGATGAAGTTCTTGGACTTGAGCTCTGAGCTAGCATCTTTCTTGATGTCTCAGTTCTTCTGGAATGTCAAGCTCAACTGGACATGGTCCAATGGATCAGAAGGATGGTGGGGAGGAAGCTCTGGTGGATTTTTGTAAACAGGAGCATCACACTAACGGCAATCATCTGGGAAGTCTTCTTACAGAAATTCTGCTATGGCACCCAGTAGGATTCCTACGGTTCCCTCTGTGTGGTTTAAGGAAACAGGGGGAGCGGGAGAGGGACTTGTATTTATGAGCCTCTGCTGTCTACCATGCTCCACAATTGACATTTTACCTACGGGACATATGACTCTTCGCTGCAACCCAAAATCTCTCTAGATTAGTATCCCTCTTTTCCAGAGAGGGAGACCAAATACTCGGAGACTTGGAGCAGCTTCCCAAAGTCACACGGTTAATAAGTGAGGGCCAGGGGTGGACCTTCTATCAGCCATCTCCTGAGGGCTTTTCCCCGCACACCACACTTCCTGCCAACAGCTACCCGCGTCTGGAAAACACGGCCCTGGGGCTGTGCGGCTGGATCCGGGCATACGAAAACCTGGACTCAGAGTCAGAGAGGATGTCTTTGTATTAACAATGGACTTTTTGATTTACCGGAGACTCTCTTAATTCCTGAAGGGTTTTTTGTTTGTTTGTTTTCCCAGTAGAGGTGTCCTGGTGAATTCAAAGTCTAACTGGGAAATTAGAAATCTGATTTGCTATCTTTGTAAGAACGTGAGTTTTGGCAAAGTGCACTTGCGTACTCTTAGAGCGCACAGGAGTCAGGGAATTGACGGGACACGTAGCCCGTCCCCACTGACTGCCTCTGCTGGACTGGCCTTCCCATGGTCAGGGGACATGAACAATTGTAGGAGGCCAAGCCAACTAAGGAAACAAAAGCAATCACTTACAAAGGATCCTGGTATTTTGAGGAGAACGTAATCCTTGAGAATATAAAGAGCAGAATGCAAGTCAAGGAAGAGGAGAGGATAGTACTACTGAACAGGAAGAGGGTCAACACAGGTGTATGGACAGCCCTGAGTTATTTCCTTCAGAGGACTTGTCAAGAGTGGACTTGACCATGGTCACCTGTGCCTTCACTGTGACTGCCCCTGGTTGTGGGGAGCTCCTGAGGGCCGGCCTCTTCCTGGCCAGGGACCGACCCGTCATGAAGGGGATGCTCTCCGAGGTGAGTGGTAAGCAACTCACGAATCTGAGAGGCTCACTGCCTCTCGCTGGTCAGCAAAGGGGCTGCACATCTCGAATTCTTCCGGCGGCCCGGGGCTCCGCTCGGGCTTTCCACCCACAGGGCTACCTTGAAAGCCCACCCAAGAGCCCCTGCTGGAACGCAAGGGTCCCCTGTTGGAGACTGAGCACCCAGCACCAGCCAGCCCCAGAGAGCCTGGCTCGGGCTCCGTGAGTGGCACCCTGGCTGCCCAGGTACCCAGCCGGGGCCTGCCAGGGAGGGGGCCGCAAGACAGGACAGAACTCTGGGGGCGGCCTGGTGGCCAGGGCCAGGGCACAAGGTCCAACCAGGTGGAAAATGACTTTTTTAAAAGTGTTTTGAAAAGAGAGTGAACCAGATCCCAAAACAGTATTTGTGAGACCAAGACAAAGACTAAGGTCAGAAAAAGGCTGTGTCAAAGAGGTAATTTTAGAGAAAGGACAGAGAAAGATGGTTTTGAAGACACGAAGATCTACCTGTTGGTGAAAATGAGGATTTCGTCAGAGGCATCACTGCAGGGGATGGTGTGGACGGCGGTGGGGCTTCGGAGAGCCCACGGGGCCGGTGGGGCGGAAGGGCGAGCCCCACACCTGCAGAGCACCAAGAGTGAGCGAGCGGCTGCCCTGGTTACGGCGAGCGTGCTCACAGCCCCGGAGAAGCAGCCACCCGCCGCTCAGCCGTGTCCCTGCAGTGGCTTGTCTGGCCAGACTATTTCCCAGCTGGAGAAAGAGGGCCTTGGGGAGAAAGCGGCGCAAAGGTCGCAGCTCACTCTGTCCTGCTGCAGCCCCGCTGCATTGCCGGTGAGCAGCCGACCAGCTCCACGCGAGGAGGGCATGCAGAGAAGAGCACGGTGCGCTCCGGACCTCCGCTTCGGGCCTCCTGG